>NC_026003.2:63950699-63961105 GCF_000442705.2 Elaeis guineensis
TCATCGACCTATGATCAAGTAATGAGTTCTGACTCATCAAGTTAGATCTAACCATTAGATCTGATTCAGGGCATCGATACGATCGATGCAGTCTTTTATGTTAAATCAAATTTTTTATGCATTATTTTCATGTCATAGATCCTTAGAAATATAGTTTAGATCTAATCTAAAGTATGTGTAGGAGATTAAATAGTTTAATCTACTGCTTCTACTATAAAAATTTTAAAAATTACATGCTTTGAATTGTCTGTTTCCCAACAATGGTATCAGAGCTTTGGTTTTTTATGACATAAATTTTTTTCATAAATCTGATATTGATTTGATTTTAATTATTTAAATTAGATCTAAATAATTAAATTAATATCCAAGTAGTTTGGTAATTGGATTGGGTAGATCGTCATTGCCGTCCAGTCATAGGAGAAATCAGGATTTCATGGCCCTCTTTATCCATTCGATGGAGATCTCTTATGGTGTGTAGGGGTGCTACATGATTATTTTTCATGAAGATGAACAACGAAAAGATTTTAAAATTTTATTTTAGATCTGAAATAATATATCTTAGATATAAAATTAGGATTTTGATCATTAGATGATTGTTTATAAAAATATTTTATAAAATTAAAAATTATTTTCAAATGCCAAACTCCAACCCATGTCAGTCCAAAACTTAATTAAGAATTAAGTGATCTAGATTTGAGAATCAAAGATCTAAGGCATCAATTTTATAATTCATGGGTTAATGGGTTAGCTCGAGTCAAGTCCATTTAATTAGATTATATCTAAGATTAGAAATCATTGATAATGGACCATGTTAGTAATTGATCAAATAGTATCAGAGTGAAGGTTCATTATGACATAAACATATATGCATATAGAGTTGAAATCTAGATTTAGCAATACATGAGATGTGTTATGATCTGATTTTAAGATATGATCTAATGTAAATATAAAATCAAATCTAATATAATTTTAGATTTGATCTAAATTTTTGCATATATAATATAAGAATTAGATTAGATGTTCTGAGTAGCCAAGTACTTGATTAGATAATCACCAGATCGTTTAGTCATAGGAGCAAATAGGGTTACATGACCCTCTCTTTTCATTCAATGGGGTGCTCTTTATGGCATGTAGGGATGCCACTGTGAGGTCCCATGAAGAAGAAAGTGAAAAGAGAAAACTTACTTTCTTGCAAAATCCTAAATCTTAAAATCTTAGGTATTGTTGTATGTGATACAAGTTGCAAAGAAACTAGTTACATCTAATTTTGATTAATCAAAATTACTTTGATTGGAAATCATGAAACTTTAGATTTGATCTAAAAGATTTTATGATTTAATGTTAAAAGGTTTACATAAAAAATTATTTCATAACCTTAACCCATGTTGATGCTATACTTAATTAAGAATTAAGAAATATATTTTAGATCTAGAATTATGATAAAAAATCTAATGACATTGCATAAAACATGGGGCATGGATCAGCTCAAATCAGGTCCTTTTAATTGGGTTAGACCTAAGGCTAGAATCAAAGACTTAATGGACTAAAAAGAGTAGTTGATCCAATCTAACCAATAGTTGATTTAGATTAGATCAAGGGTACTCTAGATCAAAAATAATAGTTATAGTTGATTGAGTCTATATTTTTGATTTAACCAAATGGACCTGGATTGAGGCTCAAAGGTTGAGCCCGAGTCATTAAGATGATTAAATCGTTAAGTGACTTGAGTTGACCCATGTTGTTAAGATTAATCAGTATGACTAATTTAGGTGCCCTGAACTGACTTGTCTCTTTTCTTTTTCATGACTTGATAAAGTCAATGGGAGGATCTACGACATGCCGATTAGACCCACTAGTCACTAGTCTTTTTCATGACTTAATGAAGTCAGTGGGAGGATTATGACTTGTAGGTCGATCGATGTCTTCTAAAATATATTAACCAAATCTTCTAAATTATTAGGTCCATAAAATGAGCTAATTATGAGGATAACTAGATCATAGCCTCCCATTAAGGTGTGTGATAATGAATCCAATATTTCAAATAGGCATTGAAGGTGCTACACGCCTGTTGTCTATTATGTATTGAAATTATCATCTATTATATGACCATCTTGTTGTACCTTTAGATCAATGCTCAGATTGATCGAGCTATACTCAAGTCTGAACATCCATTTTGTTAGATGCACTTGATGTTGTCATGTTAATGGTTAGACCTAACTAGAATTTTCAGTGGAGGTGCCACACGCCTGCTGAAGGGATGCTTGGGTAAAATCTGATTGCTAGAAATTATTTGAAGAAATAATTGATTATGAACCTACTCATAGATGTACTAGGATTGGTCGAGCCACACTTGGACCTAAATATAGTCTGTGTGGATTCTAGCACCTGCTAAAAAATTAAAATAATTCCTTGAATTAGAGGTAGAGGCTACTAATTCGTATAAAATAGTGAAAAAAATTTTAGACTAAAGTTCAAATCTTTAGGATTAAAATAATTTATATACTAATAGGTCAATTGTTCTCTTTTCAAAAATGACTGAAAAATAGTCATTCTCTTAACTGCTAGACAATGAAAATATTATCAGCCCTAACTTCAATAGCCAATATCAGAAGTTGAATATAGTTTTTGAGAGAATTAATTAAGAAGTCTCAAGCTAACCCAAACAGGTTTAAAAGAGAAATCAATAAATTATTGCTGGTCAAGATGTTATATGATAACTCTTTGAAGTTTCTCTATTTGTAATCCTACTATCAGGGTATAGGATACTGACAGTATAAATCATGTTTGGAAATAGTTACAAAAAACTTCAGGATAGTATAAGATTTGAAAACGGTAAGAGAGTCCTGAATGCAAGACATGGAAGTCTGTTCCAGTCTTAACATTAGGAATCATCGAGCTTGTTCTCAATCCTGAAGATATCATTTTAAGTGATTATCACTATTGTCCAATCTTATTGATGGTGTCAATAAGTATAATTATTGTAATATTATTGTGAATGATACTACAATAATGAGTGGACAATTGAAAATGACATAAACTCATTACTATAGCCTATTAGTATAAAGTACACATCTAACTAGCACCCTAGATTAGACAATGTCATTGAAGCCTGCTTTTGGTATAGTTGACTTATTCATCTTTTATTAGAATGAATGAATGAGCCAGTGATATTCTGAGTTTGATACATATTGATGTATTTGCACTCATGAACGTAAGTGCCAGAAGAGAGCTTTACTACTTCATTAAATCTCTGACGACCTATCTTGACATGGGTGCATCTTGCTTATGAAGCATAAATTCAAATTAATTGAAATGTTCAAATGATTTCATAATAAGGTAGAAAAACGAACTGTAAAGAGTATTAGAATTCATCGATTTGACTGATGAAGTGAATACCTTTACAGTAAGTTTTGATATATCTTAGAGAAAATTAGATTATCTCTTAATAGACCTCTCCTAGGACATCACTATTTAAAAAGATATCTGAAAAAGGAGAATTGAACTATATTAGGCATGGTTTGATCCATTGTGAGATTTGCTAGTCTGCCTGAGGTTATGTTTTAGAGATTACTTGATATGTGCTCGAGAATGTTCCAAGCAAATCGATCACCAAAACTCCATATGAGATATGGACTTAGGTAATTTGATGCTCTCTTACCTTAGGTTTGGAGTGTCAAGTTTATGTGAAATATTTACAAACCGACTAGCTTAGATCTTGATCTGATAAATATTATTTTAAGAATATTTCTTCTATCTTTCAGATGGACATGAGATGTTGATGAATCTTAAGGCATTTTTTTTGGAATAGAAGTTCCTTGGTGAAGGAACTAATCCGTTAAAAGCATTCTTGGTGAAGCTTGATAGGTAGAGGAACCAACTCTGACACAAACCAATAGAATCAAAGTTGATTGGATCAAATCTAGAGCCTGATGTAAAGGCATCCTTAAGTAGATATGGTAGAGTACCGTATCAGCCAAATAGATACTTCAATTTTTAAGTTCGAAATAAAGATTTGATTTTCCATATGGATGATCTACAAGGATTTAACTTTGAGAAGTGGCTTGGAGCTATTAAATCTGAAATGAAGTCCATAAAGATCAACGATGTATGGACATTTGTTGGTTTACCTGAAGGGATAAGACCCATAAGGTGTGAGTGGATATTAGATGGATAAGAGGTGCAGATGGAAAGATTGAGACCTATTAATTCTGTCTGATTGCCAAAGAATTTCATCAAAATTATAGTGTTGACTATGATGAGAAGTTTTTCTTGTGGCAATCCTCAAATCCATTTGGATTGAATCAAACTTTTCAAAGTTGGAATATACATTTTGAACATATAGTTTCATTGTGAATGAAATAGAATCCTGTATGTACAAATGTATTATTCATTCTGTAAAATTATTCTTTGTATTGTTTGAGATGAAATTCTCTTAATCGAGAATGACATCCCTACATTACCAAGAGTAAAAATTTGGTTGTCATCTCTATTCTCTATAAAATTTTGGAAGGTTATGAGAACCATCCTTAAGTATTTATGAAATATTAAGGACCAATGACTCATTTATGGAGAGTCTGACTTAAAATCTATGAAATATTGATTCTAATTTTTAGTCAAATCAAAATGACAAAGTTATGTCAGATTATGTTTTTATCCTAAAAGGAGAGCGACATGCTGGAAAGGTTCTTTGCAATAGTCAGTAGCAAATTTTATTTGTGATATGGAGTCCTTTGCAGCATTTGATGCTGGTAAAGAAGTTGTTTGGTTATAGAAGTTTATTAACGAGCTTGGAGAGGCACCCTTCATTCATGGTCCAGTTTTGCTGTATTGACAGCAGTACTGGAGCTATAGCTCAAGCTGAAGACTTGATATTTCATCTATGAACCAAACACTTTCTACATTGCAATTAACTTTTTTGATAAGATCAAAATAAAACCGACCTTAGAAAGATCGATCGAAAGGAGAACTTGACCAACTCATTGACTAAAGCAATCAGATTTAAAGAGTTCAATGATTTAAAATGAAAGATGGATATTTGATACCGATCTAATTGGCTTTAGTCCAAGTGAGAGTTGTTGGAAAATATGTCTTAAAGTCAATCATCTAGGTTGTAGATGATTGTGTTTCATACAAGTATATGAATTATAAAATGATAAATGTTATCTGATAGATTTATCATAAGGAATACATCTTTTAAAATAGAACTCATATGTTATGATGAAGTCCTTAGAACTACTTCCAAAATGATAAAGAAAGATTTATCATGTGGTTCTTAAATCTTGCTCACGATCAAATGATATAATTGTCACAAAGATGATAATTGTATCGAGTATAGATCGTTGTATGTCATATTAGTTGGTTATCCTCTTAACTAAGATGTGTGGTGATATGAGTATGGTATATGTGTGATATATAGGAGTACATTTCACAGAGTGTGACCACCTCTGGAGCACTCTACTGTCAAGGACTGCTCTGATGGGATATGGATATATGTGTCTCTCAGACCTGAGGCTGTCTCGGTGACTTGCAAGCAACTCACTATGCTTTGATGTCGGACTATCTGAATTTTTAATTTGGTAACGAAAGATTTTTGGGTACAGTCTAATACTTGTAAAGTTTGAGTGCGAGTCAAGATGGGATTCACCGCTCCAAGTAAAACTGGAGATGATGCATCATTGTGTTTCAATTCAATAAAATTTTGGCCAAAATAGTCCTAGTGAGGAGTCACAGGATTTTTGAGATTGAGACACAATGTGGACCACTTTACTTGGGCTGACAGTTTAACCCAAAGTCATCTTTGAGCATCAAGTATCAAAGAGATAAATTATACGGTAACTATATCCATATGGGTTCTAGAGTGTTGCTAGGCATATATTCGACCTATCCGGACGTCGGGTCCCATTGTTAGATAGTTACATCAATTAGTACAAGAATTATTCTTGTGCTACCGGTTTAGGTTCGAACTTGTGGGATCACACACATAGAAGTATCTATTTGATCAAATAGCTAATTGATGATTGTGAATTGTTGGAGGGTTTAATTATTAATTTGATTGATGATTAATTCTATGCAAAGATTGCAATAAATTATTTACTATTGGTTAGTAAATTAGAAGAATAATTAATTGATAATATGATTTGTTGGGTATAAAATATCCTCCCGGCCGAAGTTTGTAAAAGATCGATCCTTCGGGGCTCTTCCGTCTCCCGACCTTGTATGTGGTGCCTCTCTGAACTCCCTCGGCCGTCCGGACTTCTCTGACAATGGACTTCTACGTTCACCCACCGGGCTGCCCCAAAGGCCCTCTGGGCCTGTTGCCCAGCTATGCAACCCAAGAGGGGGGGGTGAATTGGGTTTCTAAAAATTTTAGGCTTAATTAATTACTTATGATGAACAAAACAAAGACTTTAATTCAATATTAATTACCTAAAGCAGGAATGCAAGGATATAATAAAGAAATAAAGAGAAACAATAAAGCACACCATAAACACAAGGATTTATAGTGGTTCGGTGCCAACCTTGCACCTACATCCACTCCCCAAGCTCCTACTTGGGAATTTCAATCCACTATACTTATATTCAACCCGAATACAGAACGTCGGAAACTCCGACACTAGCTATCCCAAGCTAGTCTACTTGTTTTCCGGGTACAAGCTAACCCAAAACACTCCGATTTCAGGTTCGGATCAACCTTCCCTTGTTTTGAAAATCCTCCAAAAACAAGAACAATTACTCACAAAGAGTAAGAAAATTTAGAGCACAAATTAATACAATAACAGCTCCTTAAATGAGCGAATATAACAATAAAAATACTTTACTCAAATGAAGAAACCCTTTTTGGATTTTCTCAAGGTGGATGAACGCTTGAATGAATGCTTGAGAAGAGGATGATCTTTGATTGAAGACTTCTTGAAGGCTTTGAAAGATCTCTTGATCAAGGTTGAATAATAGGCTTGAAAGATCCTCTCTTTGAATGCTCTTGCTTTTCTCTTTCACAATCTCTCTTGTATATTGTGGATCCTCTCTCTTTTTCTTTTGGGTATTTCGTTGATCTCAGGCTTTCTCGTGTAGATTTTGGATCCTTTTGTATATAGGTTTGATCTCTCCTTTTTGATCTACAATTTCTTTCACCATTTGAAACATTTTATAGCAATAAGAAACAAGAGAAAACAATTTAGGCAGATAAAGAGCCGTTAGAGCAATTTTAGGAAGCATAAAAGGCAATTAAAATGGGCAAAAAAATAGCCGTTGCTGATATTTTCCGTCGCAGGGGTCGACTCATGAGTCGACTCATGCTTCAGGAGTCGACTCATGAGTCGACTTCTGTTGCAAAGACCAGAGAATGAGTTTCTGGAAATTCTTGGCTCAAATCAGCAGGGATCGACTCATGAGTCGACTCATGCCTTGTGGGTCGACTCATGAGTCGACTCACAGGTCGTGCCAAGCCAGAAAACTAGCGTGCCAAGGAGAATTTTTGCATACCAATCAGCTCATAGTGCCATGAGTTGACTCATGAGTCGACTCATGCACTTCAAACCTTCATAACTTCAAAAATATAAGTCCAAACACAATGAAATTTTCACCAATAGATTACAAATCACTTGTTCTACCAAATGATACTATCAAATCAGGATTTTAGTAAAATTATAATTTTACCCTTGAAGAGCATAAAGACTTTTTCAATTTAAAATATTTGTATCCCTTCAATCTGCTTTGTAATCATCAAAATCAATCTAGGAGCAACAATCTCCCCCTTTTTGATGATGACAAAATATTTGAACAAAAGCATTTATGTGAATCAATAATTTCAAAAGAATGCATTATACATTTATATACTTGAAAAGAGTAAGATTCTTTTGGCATGTAATATAAATGATCATATACAAAAATAGTTTGTCCATCTTCTTAAAGATTTGAAGATATGCTCATTGGAATATATGATTTTGGTGTTAGAGCAGAAAACTTGTTTTTGTTATCAGAGCAAGTTGTATTTTAAAAATTTGCTTATTTTCATTTGATTTTAGTTTTAGCATCAGAGCAAAAATTAATTATGTGCTTTAATTGCTTTTGATACAAAAAAATAATTATGTGTGCCAAAGCATGTTTAAGGGTTGATTTTGAAAGTGTATTAGCTCATTTTGAGTTTAAGATATATCAGAGCAAGAGAAAAATAAATTTTGCAATGTATCGGAGCAAGAAAAATAATTTTACAATGTATCAGAGAAAATTTTATAATGTATCAGAACAAAATTTATGATGTATCAGAGCAAGTTAAAAAAAAATTTTAAGATGTATCAGAGTAAGTTGGAATTTTGAAGTATATCAGAGCATATTTAAATTTTTAAAGTAAATCAGAGCATATGTAAAGAAGTAATTTAAAAGTTACATAATTGCATTGTACTTAGCATTATACTTTTGATATTGTTCTTTAAATTCTTCAATTAATTTCTCATAATTTGTAGTTTTGCTTTTGATGGGTTGCTTTTTCTTTAATTGCTCATAATTGAATTGCTTTTTGTTTAATTTCTGTTTGATGCCAAATTTCTCATAATTTAGGGTTTTGCTTTTAAGGTTTTGCTTTTGATGAGTTGCTTTTTGTTTAATTTCTCCCCCTTTTTCTCATAATTTAGGGTTTTGCTTTTAATGAGTTGCTTTTTGTTTAATTTCTTCCCCTTTTTGACATCATCAGACATGGTTAACTTCTCCTTTTTCTGAAACATTCTTTAATTTCTCCCCCTTTAGAGTTAATCACAGATGTTTGCTCCCCCTTAATACAACAATTATTAACAGCAAACAACAACAAAGAGAAGACATTATTTCAACAAGAAGAATATATATATAACCAAAATATGATCAACATCATTACAAAAGGTAGAAATATAAGTAAAAGATGATTCCATTAAAATCATAATTGTTTCAATACATAGTTCATATTATAATAATCAACCAACTAATTGTCAATACATGGCCCCAAAATACAGATCCTAGAACAAGACACTAACACCTAGGATCTAATAATGATCAAGACAAGTCATGGATCGGAGTCATCAGATATGGTATGAGAAGCTGATGGATCAGAAGTGCGTCCTCTACCCCATCTGCCTCTGGCATGAGTAGGAGAGCGAGATGAACTGGGAGGCTGAGTACGCTGAGATGCTAAGGACTGAATAGAAAGGGTGAGTCTAATGGAATCAAGTACGTTCAGTGCTCTGGAAACAGACTGTAGTAGAGCAGTGAACTGAGTGGTAGCATGCTCACTCGATCCTCGGATCTCTTTCCTCAGTAACTCATATCCACCTTCTAGTGCTCCTCTGAGCCTGCCAGCCTCTGCAGTGAGGTCTGTGACCTCAATAGTTGACTCCTGTGGCTTGGGATGGACCAATGCAAGGACTTGCCCCTGCAAGTCTAGAACTCTGCCAGTCAGTCTCCAGACTGTGTCCTCAAGCTGCTGGATCTGGATGGACTGATCTGTTATCATCTGAAATACAGTAGAGATGTGGGGAGTAATGGTCTGATCAGAAGAGGTGGCTCCAGATGCAAAAGAAGTACTACTCCACTGACTAGACAGCAAAGAAGCCACACGCTGTGATATATGCTCGATCTGATCGTCAGCCAGTCTGAACTCTGAATGAGGTGCTCTGCTCTCTGGCTGATACACTGGTGTGGGCATCCTAGTAAACTCTGAAGGGCCAGCCTCTGTATCAGGAATGAACTGGATAACTGGTGATGCTGCCCTGAAGTCATGAACAGGAGATGATGGACCTTCTTCTTCTACTCTTCCTTCAGTTCTGTCTTCAGCTCTATCTTCAGTTCTCTCTTCAGTTCTCTCCTCAGCTCTCTCCTCAGATCCCTTGATCCAACCACCATCAGTCTTTGTAAATCCCATTCGGTGCAGGGTGTGTTGGTTGAAAGTGTCCACATGAGAGAGCTTAGTAGAAGCCTCCCCCTCACAGCTAACTCCAAACCTCCTAAATACTCTAGTAAGGGCCATACCATAAGGCAAGTGTGCCTTGGATCTGTTCAAAGTTTCTCTCATGGCCTCTATCATAAGTGCAGGGAGGTTCAGGGGGGTCTGAGTGATGACATGAAACATGATACATACATCTCTGCTGGAAAGTAAGTCATGCCTACCACTCCTAGGAAAGAAGAGCTTTGTTACCATCTGATGCAGGACCCTCATCTCAATGGACAAAATCTTTGCTTCCAATTTGTTTAAACTCCCTGAATAAGTTTCTCCTAAAATAATTCTGATCCCCTCTTCTTTTACTGGGAGTTCCATATAAGAGTAACCTTCACTAGGCAACTGAAGTATTTCTCCCAATATCCTAGAATCCAAGCAGATATCAATTCCCTTGACTGTTGAAGTCACTGATCCATCTCCATAAAGTAGATTCTGGTAGAATTCT
>NC_026003.2:63961118-63962774 GCF_000442705.2 Elaeis guineensis
CTCGATATGAGATATAGAAGTAGTTGTTCTGTGCCCGTATGACTAAAGGCTCTTCTGTGCAAACGCATGTCCTAAAGATGATTGATTTGATCACTCATCTGGGACAACTGAATTTTATCATAGATGGTGAACTGAGCCAGAATTTATTTCTGTAGTCTCTCTCTGACTCTTTTTCTCAATTTATCATTAATTATCATATGAACAAACTGAACATCAGCTTGTCTGAGCTACTGAATATGTTAAAAATATTAGAGAGCCATTTCAAGGATGAAAAAGCTCAGGTTCTTCATGTTGATAAGATCAGTAAGAAGAAGATGAAGAAGGATTCTAAGAAAAAGCTAAACCCTAAAGCTGGCATCTCCAAGAAGAAGGTGAAGAAGGTCTCTGCCAAAGGTACTTGTTATCACTGTGGCAAGGAGGGCCATTGGAAGAGAAATTGCAAGGAGTACCTTGCAACCGTGAAATCAGCAAACATTGCTAAAGGTTTGTATATGATATATACTAATTTATCATTAAGTACTTCAGTATCAAATTCTTGGGTATTGGATACCGCCTGTGGTTCACATCTTTGCAAATCATTGCAGGATCTAAAAAAAATAAAGAATCTGAATAAAGATGACTTCGAGCTGTTCGGTGCAAGTGGAGAGTCCATTCAAGCTGAAGCCATAGGAACCAAGATTTTGAAGTTGCCTTTGAAAAAAGTTTTAAAACTAAAGACCTGTTATTACATTCCAAATATTGTTAGAAATATTATTTTTGTACTATTATTATTAGAACAAGATTTTAAAATAATTACAAAGAACAATGATTGTTCTATATATTTTTCTAATAAATATTATGGAAGTGCTTTTATTGATAATGGTCTTATGTTTCTTTCACTTAATGATAATGTGGGACTTGAGACCCTGGGTTAGCATTCGAGCTGCGTCGGCATCCATATCTGCAGTGAATGAGGATCGACATAGCTTGACAAAAGAACAAGAAGAAAGGGGAAGCAGCGAATAAAAAAAAAAATATATATATATATATATATATATATAACAGTACCGACAGGGTTGAGAGAGCTTAGGCCGATGTTAAACAAGACTTGTTCCTTCAGGAGGTTGGAGAGAAGAAGAGCTGGATAAGCCTCGAGTTTTTTGGAGGCTTCAAGGTCATTCTATCCCAGACTAGAAGCCCGACAGACGAAATCCCTCAGGGAGCCCCAAAAAGGCAACCCCAACTCCAAGGTTGGGCATTAGACGTAGAAATACCTCTCCTTCCAGTTATGGATAGAAGAGGGGGCACCTTTCAACAACCCTTTTCTACCAAACTGAAGGGAGAAATACCACCAGTCCTTTACTGAGGGATGATGCTTGAAGGTATAAAAATTTCTAAACAAAGAAAGGGTTGGCCGAACTTCAGTTAAACTACAGAGGGAAGGAAATTCTATCAGAAATCTAAAGGAGTTCGGTGCTACAGAAACTAAAGAAATGTTTAAGAAGCGAAAGAGAGCAATAACAAAAGATGGAAGCAAAAGTCGAAGCCCAGCGCGGAAAGCTTGTTGGTATAAACAGAAGCAGCTGGGAGGAGGAGCGCTAGCCCAGCCAGTCGGCCCGAGAAGCTCCAGCTCGTACTCTGGAGGAACTCCGTACTGAATCCTAATCAGTGAGAGTT
>NC_026003.2:64271294-64347851 GCF_000442705.2 Elaeis guineensis
CCCCCAAGTTTTCATGGAAAACTTATTTGATAGCCATAATTTGACTGTTTGTAACATTGGGATATCATTCCCATAAGGAGTATGTCATCTACATACAGAACCAAGAAAACTAGGGCACTCCCACTAGTCTTCTTATACACACAAGGTTCATCCACATTTTTGATGAAGCCAAATCTTTGATTGTTACATCAAAGCGGATGTTCCAACTCCTTGAGGCTTGCTTTAATCCATAAATGGATTTCCTTAAGCCTGCATACTAGATTTGGTCTGTCATTTGAGATAAAGCCCTCTGGATGTGACATTAGACCTCCTCTTCTAGAAAACTATTTAAGAAAGCGTTCTTCACATTCATTTGCCATATTTCATATCATAGTATGCTGCTATTGCAAGCATTATCCGAATAGATTTGAGCATGGCAACAGGTGAAAAAGTTTCATCATAATCAATACCCTATTTTTGTCTGAAACCTTTAGCTACCAATCTAGCTTTATAGGTTTCTATTTGACCATCTGCTCCAATCTTTTTCTTATAGATCCATTTGCACCCAATAGGGTTTACCCCTTCTGGTGCATCAACCAAAGTCCATACTTTGTTGGTGTACATGGAGTCCATTTCGGATTTCATAGCATCCTGCCATTTGTTTGAGTCCTTACTCATGACAGCTTCTGTATATGTCAAAGGTTCGTCATTCTCAATGACTTGGGCTTCATTATTCTCAATAATGAATCCATACCTTATAGATACATGTCGTACCCTCTCTGACGTATGGATAGAAGTTCTGTGTTCTAGTTTATCTTTATTTATGTGAATATTTGGTTGAAAAATATCTATTTATTTTTGTTGAACTTCATTAATTTTAATATTTCTCCCACTGCCTCTTTCTAAGATAAATTCTTTCTCTATGAAGGTGGCATGCCTACTTACAAATACCTTTTATTCAGTAGGGTGGTAGAATAGATATCCTATACTATCCTTAGGATATCCTACAAACAAACATTTATCTGCTCTAGTATCTAGTTTATGTCCAAAATTTCTTTTGACATATGCTGAGCATCCTCATATCTTAAAATATTTAAGATTGGGCTTCTTACCTCTCCATATTTCATATGGAGTGCTAGATACAGATTTAGAAGGTACTCTATTCAAGATAATTACTGCGGTCTCTAAAGCATAACCCCAGAAGGAAGTAGGTAAGTCAGTGAAGCACATCATGGATCGTACCATATCTAATAAGGTACAGTTCCTTCTTTCGGCTACACCATTTAATTGTGGCGTATAAGGAGGTGTTCATTCAGAGATAATTCCCTTTGCTTTAAGATGGTCTAAAAATTTATTGGACAAGTATTCTTCCCCTCGATCAGATCGAAGAATTTTTATACTTTTTTCAGTTTGTTTTTCGACCATGCTTTGATACTCTTTGAATTTATCAAAGACTTCGGATTTATGTTTCATAAGATACACATATCCAAACCTAGATAAATCATCTGTAAATGTAATAAAATATGAGTATCCACCTCTGGCATGAGTTGTCATAGGGCCACATACATCTGTATGTACAAGTCCTAACAACTCGTTTGTCCTATCTCCATGTCCACTAAATGAAGTCTTGGTCATTTTACCCATGAGACATGATTCATAAGTTCCTAATGATTCACAATCATAAGAATCAAAGAACTTTTCTTTGTACAACTTGTTAATTTTAGTCTCATTAATATGACCAAGTCGACAATGCCAAAGTAAGATTTTATTTACATTATCTCTCTTACGTTTACTATTTTCATCAACATGAAAAATATTATCATTCAAGCATAGAGTCAACAAACCATTGTCAAAAATACCATGACAAATTATTTCATTAGAAAAATTAATCGAGCAACCATTGCTCGTTACAGATATTTGATATCTTTGTTTTATCAATAAGGGTACAGATATAATATTTCTAATGATCTTAGGCATGTAATAACAATTTGTTAGCTCTAAGATCTTCCAGAAGGAAACTTCAAGATATATGTCCCTACAGCTTCTGCTTGGATAGAATCTCCTCCAGCACCATAGAGCTCGAAGTCTCCCTTCCTCAAACCTCTAATTTTCTGCAGCCCCTGCAATTATTTGCAGATATGAAAACCATAGGCAGTATCTAATACCCATGAGTTTGAAATGGAAGAATTCAATGATAATATTGTATGTATCTCATACATACCTTTTGGTGCATTATTTGCACCAGTCTTCACTATTGCAAGATAAGCCTTGCAATTCCTTTTCCAATGACCTGCCTTGCCGCAGTGGAAGCAGGTTGACTGTCCGGAGGTCTTCTTTCCCTTCTTTCTCTTATTTATACCACCTTTAGGGTTCAGCCTCCTTTTAGAACCCTTTTTGCCTGCCTTCTTCTTGGAGATCCTATTCACAAGAAGAAGAAAAGCCTTATCCTTCTTGATATGGCTCTCTGCTATTTTGAGCATATTTAACAGCTCAGGCAAGAAAGAATTCAGTTTGTTCATGTGATAGTTCACGACAAACTGAGAAAATGAATCTGGAAGTGATTGCAGGATTAGATCCTGACTCAACTCCCCATCCATAACAAAACCTAATTGACCTAATCGAGTGATTAGATCAATAACCATCAAAACATGGTTTTGTACGGATGACCCCTCTGTCATTCTGGCATGGAATAACTGCTTAGATATCTCATATCTTGCAGTCCTACTCTGTTCTCCATAAACCTCTTTTAAATTTAGCAATATGGAATGAGTATCCATGCTATCATACTGCCTCTGTAACTCATTTGTCATAGAGGCAAGTATGATACACTTGACAGTTAAAGAATCATTTTGCCACATCCTATATGTGGTTTTTTCTTCCTCTGTGGCATCCTCCCCAACTGGCTCAATGTCAGGGGTATCGAGAATGTAAGAAAGCTTCTCTTGACTAAGTACTATTTTAAGATTTCTCAACCAGTCCACATAGTTGGTCCCAGTCAATTTATTTGTATCCAAAATGGAGCGAAGTGAAAGTGAAGAAGCCATTAATCTACATAATAAAGAATATTACATAAGCGAACAACTCAAGATGATATACACAATTAAATTTTAATTTTATTGTGTCTCCCACTATTTTTATCAGACATCATAACCCTCTAGTATGATGTTTGAGAAACCCAGATTGATTTTCTTAGTGGGATTGAGACCCTAATTTTTTATAAAAGATCTTGTGGTTGCACAACAAACCTTTTATAAGTTTAAAGGTAGGAAACTCTTTCTAATTTTATCTCATGCAATTCTCAATAAAAATCCTGGCCTCTAAAACATTAATAGCCTTGTGTTTACACAACAAACCATAATGTTTTAGTTAAGTAGGACCCTTCATTTTAATACAGTCAAAATAGAATATAAATGTTTTTGTGGTTACACAACAAAGCATTATACTCAAAAATTGCTGTAAGCATCTCGATGCGCCAGAACAATATTATGTCAGTTTCCATAATTGGTCTTGTGGTTACACAACAAACCTAATATGGTTCGTGACATAGTAATGTCCTAGCATGAAGGAAGGCCATAATATAGTGAATATAACACCGAGCATCCCAGTCAAGAATTAAATTAATCTAATCAGTCAGGTAAGTGGAAGAGAGGTGGGGGTCCCCCCGTTACTTTCCTTAGACACCAATAAATTTTGGCCAGGTCAGACAACGGAACCAATTAGAAATCACATTCTCTTTACCAATCATGAACCACTTTCCTAGACACCGATTGATCAATTAGACATCATCGACTGGTTTTGTTATTGGTTAATTACACTACAACTTAATATTATTTTACAGAGGGTTTTTCAGGTCTCAATGCATATTTAATTTCTATATCATAATAAATACATGAATAAAAGAAATTAGCATCATAGTGAACACACTTCAATATGACAAAGCAACATTCCATAATTATATACATCATATATTAATTATGAAATAATGAATATGATCTCATCATATAGCATCATAGTGAACACAATTCAATATGACAAAGCAACATTCCATAATTATATATATCATATTTTAATTATGAAATAATGAATATGATCTCATCATATAGCATCATAGTGAACACAATTCAATATGACAAAGCAACATTCTATAATTATATACATCATATTTTAATTATGAAATAATGAATATGATCTCATCATAGCGAACACAATTCAATATGAAAAGTAATATTCCATAATTATATACATCATATTTTAATTATGAAATAATGAATATGATCTCATCATATAGCATCATAGTGAACACAATTCAATATGACAAAGCAACATTCCATAATTATATACATCATATTTTAATTATAAAATAATGAATATGATCTCATTATAGTGAACACAATTCAATATATAAAGCAACATTCCATAATTATATGCATCACATTTTAATTATGAAATAATGAATATGATCTCATCATATAGCATCATAGTGAACACAATTCGATATTACATAGCAACATTCCAAAATATATACATCATGATTTAATTATGAAATAATGAATATGATCTCATCATATTAATATCATATTAAAACATAAATAATGGTCATATCATATTTATAATATTGCCTTTAAATCATTAACATATCATCATATGATTTAATTCTAACAAGGTGGCTCTGATACCACTGAAAGATTTTAATGCAATGGTGGAAGCACGAATTTCAAAGTAATTATTATGAAATCATAAAATTAAAACCTAACTTCAAGATCACCTTATCAAAAATTAAACCATATAATATGCATTAATATCAAATAAAAGATATAGAAACATACCTCTTATCGCTAAACCCTGATTTGTGCTTAATTGCCGGCAGCAATCTGTTTGGGTTTCCACCAGGTGCCCACGTGTTCACCCTCCAATGTTGATCCACATGAGGACTCGATCAACTCTCTAGCACTTATTAGAAAATACTCTACAATTAAATTCTAATTTATCAGAATTTAAATGTAATTTGGGCAGAACCTCCTTTCTTGGCTTTTGCTGTCACACTGTTGGACCTTTTCTTTCCTTTCTTTCTTGCTCCTTGTCTCCTTAATTTTTATTCCAATTCTCTAAGCCTTTTGGAAGATTTCTTGTCCTTTATCAAGACTTTATCTAGGCTAGAGAGAAGGAATAAAGAAAATTAAAAAAGCAGAGCCTCTTGTAAGAAAGAAAGAAGATTTCTTAATCACCGAGACTCCTCGGCGTGCACCCCTATTTATATTGCACGTAAAGGTGCAATCCAAAATATCTCACGCCCTCTTACAAATTATCTCATGCCTCTTGTCTATTTCTCATGCCCCATAAGTTAAGAAATGCCATGTGTACATTAAAGTTGGGTTGAAGAGACGCCTTATTTCAGAAAGACTCTTCGATCTTAACTTACGGTGTTCAGATGAGAAGTCGCGAAGCTTCTCTTATTGGCGCCATCAACACATGCCTTTGGATCTGGAAGGAATCCCATCCAATGGCCAAGATATATGGTGCCAATTTGAAGAATGGCGCAAGAGATTAATGGGCATGGATAATTTAAAACTTATCTCCCCATTTGAAATTTCAAAGGGGCGCTTTCAAGAGGTGGCGCATGGATTTAATCCTTATCCCTTTTCTTAATTCTTCTACGATGAGTTTAATACTCAGAAGGACTCTTAGGCACCTCCTAAGACATCTGAATACATTCGTAGAATAAAGGTTACGGAGAAAAAATAGGATAGACCTTATCTAAAGGTGGCGCCAACTCCATCCATGCGCCATGTGGCTCATGCGCATGGATTCAAATCCACACGCCAAGAGAGAGACTCTTAGGCATGTGGTTCCCTGGTTTTTGGCACCCAACAGCAAACCCAATTAAAACACTTCGAACCCACTTCAAGACCAAATCCAATTTGGCTCAAATTGGTTCTAAATTAGCCCAAATCGGAACCCGATTCGAATTTAATTCGAATTTAAATGCTAGGGTTTGCAACATGTGCTAGCATGTTCAACTTGCAAACATGGTTTAATCAAATTAAACCCATGATCAATTCCCTTTGTGTCTGACCCATTGGATTCCACATCTAACCAGCAATGAGTCCAGGTACAATTTAAACTAATTTGGTTAGAACACAATCTAGCCGATTTAGGTCAAATCAAGCTGAACCGTTTTGATCAATCAGAATAGCTTTTAATTAATGATTGAATTAAACTCTTTAATTTGATCAAACTTACAAGACATGATTGAAATCTAGCAATATATCATGTCTACGTGGAAGATATGGAATTTTGATGGAAATACCAAAAATACCCTTTAGTGAAAAATTACCATGCAACTTGATCTTACGATCATCCTGCATCCCGAATATAAGTTTGGGTATGGAAAAATGTCAAACTCAATTTTATATTCACATTTCTCTTGATTAAATAATAATGATTCAATTTATGAAATATTAAAAATTATTTTTAATTTTTTATAATGCTCTGATCAAAGTCTTCCTGAATCATTATTTGATTGAAGCAGATAGGATGGGATCTCCTCTTACTAGGAGTGATCGTTTCCATATTGACCTACTCACAACCTTCATAAGCAATTCCTCATATCCAGAACACCCCGTACATGATTAAATCATGAATAGTATGATCCAAAAATATGGATTCATGCTTATAAGGTTCTACGGCAGTCTCAGGTCAAAAGATTTACATGCACAATTCCCACTATAAGAAAAAATCTGTTGACATGTAGATAAGACTCCATTAGATATTCTTTAATTGGATTAATTCAGTGAATTCATTCTCAAATGAATACGTACATCCTTATATTAGTGTCATACACAAGTAATTGTGAGATCAATTACCCTCTCTATCGAGCATACACAGGATGTACCAGTCTTACCAGATATATTGATCCCCTACTCAATGTTCCATCGACTAGGAATATTTAAAATTAGAGTTTTAAGGTTTTAGGTCTCACTTGGTATGATCGCATCATAACCCTAAAACCATAGCCCTAATTTATGGGGTTCATCAAAATAAGATGCAGCATATGATGAACTAAATGCCTTTATTTATTTAAAACATCAGTACATGAGTTGTGGAAGACAAAAATATCCATCTATTATACATTTTGATTGGCTTATAGGGCATATTCCTTTCATAAATTAATCTAATTGGACCTAAATTATTTGGTTCAATTAGGTTGGTTTAAATAATTAAACCATCTTGACCCAATCTCCATGCGCCACCTCACTTCCATTGCACCCATTTGAATTCATGAGAAGGAACTTCTCATGAATTATTTTCTCTTGCCAAGCCCTCTCCACGCCCCACTTTAATGTGCCAAATGAATGGATAAGGATGATTGGTTGGCCATTCAAATTCAAAATAAAGTTTGAATTTGAATGGGCAATCAATCTTTGCACCTTATCCTTTTTTTTATGCCCCATTTATTACATGAGAAAAGGTTTCTCATGAAATCTCTCCATGCATAATTTAAGCCATGCCTCATGCCTTTAGTGGATAAGGGATGAGTTGGTGTCCATTTGAATTCAAAATTTGATTTGAATTCAAATGTGCAATTACTCATCTTTATCCTTTCTTTTGGATAAGATATTTGATGTTGTTATAAAAGGAGGAGAAGAGTGGGGCGTGCAAGAAGAAGATTTTTGGAAAAAAATTTGGGGCATGAAAAGTCTTGTGAGTGAGAAGGAAGTCCATATCCTTCCAAGAGAAAAAGAAAGAAAAAAAAGAAAAGTGGGTGCAAGATTTTCAGTGAGTTTCCTAGAGTTTTAGCCTGGGGTTCGGGAAGTGAGAAAGTGAGCTACGAGTGTCGTGAGCCCACAAAATCTTAGGGAGATCTTCAACATCCTCTCAAGTACGTCTGTTGTTGATCTGAAGTATTCAAAGAATCGACAGACATCGATCGAAGGAGTTTGATCAGCATCGATCATCAAAAGGGCTCTACAATGAGCTAGCACTCGTGAGGAGTCGATCAGATCGGGAGCTTCGTGTGGATGATCCGTAAAGGTCAGACACGCTATGTGGCTACATCGCAACGATCAGACTCTCCTGACGATGATCAAATTGTGGCGATCTACTACCCGCACAAAGGTATTGTGTTCTGAACACATTACAATAAAGTATTTATTGTTCCAATTCGAATTTCAAATTTAAATGCATGCGTGCTATATATATCATATTTAGATCCTAGTGTAGGATAAATTTATGTTAATTAATTAGATTAATTAATATTTTTTTACTGTAAAATCATAATTTTAAAAAAGTTTTAAAATTACTATTTTACCCCTGCACTGAATTTTCCACATTTAGGTCAAAGAGATGAATTATATGATAACTATATTCAAATCCATTCTTGAGTGTTGCTTAGCATACATTTGGCCTATCCGGACGTCGGATACTATTGCTAGATGGTTACTTCAATTGGTACAGGAATCAATTTCTGTGCTACCAGCTTAAGTTCGAACCTATGGGGTCACACATATTAAAAGTTCCTCTCCAATCACATGGCTTATCTGAAGAGTCCCACTAGATGGGGACTCTGCTGAAGAGTCCCACTGGATGGGGACTCTAGAGAAAAGTCTCACTAAACTTAGACTCTATCTTTAATGAAAGATTAATTAGTGATTAGATCACTAATTAGCTCAATTGATTGAGCATTAAAGTTTGGATCAAGTCTGATTGAATTTGATTCTATCAAGTCAAGTTTGATTAGGTTATGAGATGACCTAATCGGTAAAGGAGAAGTGATCCTGATTTGATCAGATCTATGGCTCAATTAATTTATTAATTCGATCAAATTTAATTAAGATTATAAGAGTCTACTTAGATTAGGTTCACTATATTTTATTTGAGTCTAATTGGATTGGGTTTGAAAGAAATCCAATTGGTTAAACCCTAGAGTCCCAAATGAGTAGGACTCTATCCCTTGCGTCACCTAAATTGTCTCACACTCTTTTTCACCACACAAAATTAGTTTGTATGTGAGATAATTAGAAAATAATCTTTCTTTTGTCACTCATGAAGGATAGGAATTGGTTAGTTTTGATTTAAATTTAAATTAGTTTAAATTTCAACTTAAAACCTTATCCATATCCTTGCACATGTTGGCTGCTTTTGAAGGGGTCTATTGTGTACGAGAAAAGGAGGTCTTTTCAACTAATTTTCATACCCAATTTTCTTTGGTAAGACTCTCTTTAAGTTAGATAAAGGTGAAAAAAAGTTGGAGTCAAATTAAAATTCAAAAGAGTTGCAACAAACTCCAACCCTTATCTTATTTTTATCTGGTTTGTGCGATAACCATAAAAAGGCCATAATTTTGTGTGCCAAAAGAAGAGAGCTTTTCACCATGTGATACTAGAGAGAAATAAGGTTAAAAACACTTCTTTGGGATATAAGGATTGGGTGGGTTTCCACCCTCCTTGGCGTGAACAAAAGAGGAGACCATTCTCCTCTTGGGTAAGAGACCTAGAACTGTTCTAGATTTTTGGGTGAGAGAAAAATCAAAGAGAAGAGAGTCTTCATCTAAATTTTCTCCATCATCCAGCATCCTTCTCTGATCAATCTTCAACATTGAAAAGGTTTGAGGTGATCAAAAAAAGAGATCAAGTTAGATCTACCATCAAAAGCCGACAACGCGAGCTAGTACTCCCGCGGAAGGCTGATCGGTCTGAGGGGTTTTGTGTGGACCATCTGTAGAGGCAGGATGCTTGTGCAACTATTCGATATTAGCAAGAGCTTCATACCATGCTTACCAATAGTGAAGATCATCAACCCATGAAAAAGTGATGAGTTCTAAACTCTACCAATATAATCTAAAGGTTAGATCAAATTCAGGGCATCGATGGGATCGATGTAGTTTTCTATTTTATTTCAGATTTTATATATAAATTTTTCATATCATAAATCGTTAATGGTAGTTTAAATATGATCTAAAATATATTTAAAAAATTAAAATATTTAATCTTGTTGCCCAGCTATGCAACCCAAGAGGGGGGGGTGAATTGGGTTTCTAAAAATTTTAAGCCCAACTGATTACTTATGAAGAACAAAACAAAGACTTTAAATCAATATTAATTACCTAAAGCAGTATTGCAAGGATATAATAAAGAAATAAGATAAAGCGATAAAGCACACCACAAACACAAGGATTTATAGTGGTTCGGTGCTAACCTTGCACCTACATCCACTCCCCAAGATCCTACTTGGGAATTTCAATCCACTATCCTTTGTATTCAACCTGAATACAAAACGTCAGAAACTCTGACACTAGCTATCCCAAGCTAGATCACTTGTTTCCCGGGTACAAGTAAACCCAAAATACTCCAATTTCAGGTTCGGATCAACCTTTCCTTGTTTTGGAAATCTTCCAAAAACAAGAACAAAAACTCACAAAGAGTAAGAAAAATTTGAGCACAGACAATAACAGCTCCTTAAATGAGCGAATATAACAATAAAAGCTTTACTCAAATGAAGAACCCCTTTTTTAGATTTTCTCAAAGTGGATGAACGCTTGAATGCTTGAGAAGAGGTTGATTGTTGATTGAAGATCTCTTGAAAGCTTTGAACGATCTCTAGATCAAGGTTGAAACAATAGGCGTGAAAAATTCTCTCCTTGAAAGATCTTGCTTTTCTCTTTCACAATCTCTCTGGTATATTGTGGATCCTCTCTCTTTTTCTTTTTGGATTTTTCGTTGATCTCAGGCTTTTTCTTGCAAATTTCAGATCCTCTCTTCTGTTCTTCACTTCTTCTCGTTTTTGATTTCACGTTTGATCCGCTATTTAATCTACAATTTTTTTCATCATTTTAAGCATTTTGTAGCTTTAGAAGCAAGAGAAAATAATTTAGATAGATAAAGAGCCGTTAGAGGATTTTTAGGAAGCATAAATGGCAATTAAAATGGGCAAAAAAATAGCCGTTGCTGACATTTCCCGTCGCAGGGGTCGACTCATGAGTCGACTCATGCTTCAGGGGTCGAGTCATGAGTCGACCTCTGTTGCAAAAATCAGAGAATGCGTTTCTGGAAATTCTTGGCTCAAATTAGCAGGGGTCGACTCATGAGTCGACTCATGCCTTGTGGGTCGACTCATGAGTCGACTCACAGGTCGTGCCAAGCCAGAAAACTAGCGTGCCAAGGAGAATTTTTGCGTGCCAATCAGCTCACAGTGCCATGAGTTGACTCATGAGTCGACTCATGCACTCCAAACCTTCATAACTTCAAAAATATAAGTCCAAACACAATGAAATTTTTACCAATAGATTTCAAATCATTTGTTCTACCAAATGATACTATCAAATCAGTATTTTAGTGAAATTATGATTTTGCCCTTGAAGAGCATAAGGACTTTTTCATTTTAAAATTATTTGTATCCCTTCAATCTGCTTTGTAATCATCAAAATCAATTTAGGAGCAACAATCTCCCCCTTTTTGATGATGACAAAATATTTGAACAAAAATATTTATGTTAATGCATTAATTTCAAAAGAATCCATTATAGGTGTATATGCTTGAAAAGAGTATGATTCTTTTGGCATGTAATATAAATGCAAAAATAGTTTGTCCATTTTCTTAAAGATTTGAAAAGGGTATTAGATCATTTTGAGTTCAAGATATATCAGAGCAAGAGAAGAGAAATAAATTTTTCAATGTATCAGAGCAAGAAAAATAATTTTTTTACAATGTTATCAGAAAAGATTTTACAATGTATCGGAGCAAGAAAATTTTATAATATATCAGAGAAAATTTCACACTGTATTAGAGCAAATGTCAGAGAAAATTTCACACTGTATCAGAGCAAATGTTATAATATATCAGAGAAACTTTCTCACTGTATCAGATCAAATGTTATAATTTATCAGAGAAACCTTCACACTGTATCAGAGCAAATTTTATCATGTATCAGAGCAAGTAAAAAGAAATTTTAGGGTGTATCAGAGTAAAACAAATTTCTTAAGATGTATCAAGGTGAATAAAATTTCAAAAGATGTATCAGAGCAAGTTTGAATTTTGAAATATATCAGAGCAAAAAAAATACTTATTTGCATTGTACTTATGATTTTGCTTTTGATGGATGGCTTTAAGTTCTGTCTGATACCAAATTTCGATACCAAATTTCTCAAGGTTTTGTTTAATCTTTCAATCCTTGTTTTTGTTTAATTTCTCCAATATTTGTTTTAATCTTCCAATCTTTGTTTTTGTTTAATTTCTCCAATATTTGTTTTAATCTTCCAATCTTTGTTTTTGTTTAATTTCTCCAATATTTGTTTTAATCTTCCAATCTTTGTTTTTGTTTAATTTCTCCAATATTTGTTTTAATCTTCCAATCTTTGTTTTTGTTTAATTTCTCCCCTTTTTTTCATAATTTAGGATTTTGCTTTTTGTCTAATTTCAATTTTTGTTTTTGTTTAATTTCTCCCCCTTTTTGACATCATCAAACATAGTTAACTCTTCCTTTTTCTGAAACATTCTTTAATTTCTTCCCCTTTAGAGTTTTTCACAGATGTTTGCTCCCCCTTAATATAGCAATTATCAACAGCAAACAACAACAAGGAGAAGACAATATTTCAACAAGAAGAAAATATATAACCAAAATATGATCATTACAAAGAGGTAAAAATATAGGTAAAAGATGATTCCATTAATATCATAATTGTTTCAATACATAGTTCTTGAAAATAAAATTCAACCAGCTAATTGTCAATACATGGCCTCAAGGTATAGATCCTAGAACAAGATACTAACTCCTATGACCTAGTAAAGATCAAGATAAATCAATGATCGGAGTCATCAGATATAGGGTGAGGAGATGATGGATCAGAAGTGCGTCCTCTACCCCGTCTGCCTCTGCCACGAGTAGGAGGGTGAGATGAACTGGGTGGCTGAGAATGCTGAGATGCTAGGCGCTGATACCATGAGTCTGATAGAATCAAGTACGTTCAGTGCTCTGGAAACAGATTGAAGTAGAGCAGTGAACTGGGTGGTAGCATGCTCACTCGATCCTCGGATCTCTTTCCTCAGTAGTTCATATCCACCTTCTAGTGCTCCTCTGAGCCTGCCAGCCTCTGCAGTGAGGTCTGTGACCTCAATAGTAGACTCCTGTGGCTGGGGATGGGCCAATGCAAGGACTTGCCCCTGCAAGTCAAGAACTCTGCCAGTAAGTCTCCAGACTGTGTCCTCAAGCTGCTGTATCCTGATGGACTGATCTGATATCATCTGAAACACAGTGGAGATGTGGGGAGTAATGGTCTGATCAGAAGAGGTAGCTCCAGATGCAAAAGAAGTACTACCCCACTGGCTAGACAGCAAAGAAGCCACACGCTGTGAAATATGCTCGATCTGATCGTCAGCCAGTCTGAACTCTGAATGAGGTGCTCTGCTCTCTGGCTGAAACACTGGTGTGGCATCCTAGTAAACTCTGAAGGGCCAGCCTCAGTATCAGGAATGAACTGGGTATCTGGTGAAGCTGCCCTGAAGTCATGTACAGGAGAAGATGGACCTTCTTCTTCTACTCTGCCTTCAGTTCTGTCTTCAGCTCTTTCCTCAACTCTCTCCTCAGTTCTTTCTTCAGAGCCCTTGATCCAACCACCAACAGTCTTTGTAATTCCCATTCGGTGCAGGCTGTGTTGGTTGAAAGTGTCCACATGTGAGAGCTTGGTAGGTGTCTCCCCTTCACAGCTAACTCCAAACCTCCTAAATACTCTAGTAAGGACCATACCATAAGGCAAGTGTGCCTTGGATCTGTTCAAAGTTTCTCTCATGGCCTCTATCATAAGTGCAGGGAGGTTTAGGGGGTCTGAGTGATGATATGAAACATGACACATACATCTCTGCCAGACAGTAAGTCATGTCTACCACTCCTAGGAAAAAAGAGTTTTGTTACAATCTGATGCAGGACCCTCATCTCAATGGATAATAGCTTTACTTCCAGTTTGTTTAAATTTCCTGAAAAAGCTTCTCCTAAGATAATTCTGATCCCTTCTTCTTTAATTGGGAGTTCCATATATGAGTATCCTTCACTAGGCAACTGAAGTATATCTCCCAATATCCTAGAATCCAAGCATATGTCAATCCCTTTGACTGTTGAAGTCACTGACCCGTTTTCATAATGTAGGTTTTGGTAGAATTCTCTAACAAGGTCAACATAGGTGACTTCCTTAAGAGAGCAATAAAGTTCCCATCCTTGATTTTTGATCTTGGTAGCAAAAGTAAAGCCTTCTTTCTCAAAGAACCGAAAATCTATGTTTTTCCCGGTTTCTACTTTTCTATCAGAAAGAAGATTTACACTGGGGCTTATGGAGGATTGAGAGAGACCTTGAGCAGGTACTGAAACTGGATCGGGAATACTGGAAGACTGAGCATGCCTTTTCTTTCGGACAATTTCCTCAGGCTCACGGATTGATTTCCTTCTTTGGGGAAGTTTCATCTTTGGAGCCATATCCAATAAAGTAGCAGACAAGAAGACTTGAATTGAGAGGAGGAGGGATCACAAGAGAGTAAAGAGGAATTTTAGTGGAGAAAAGAAGTGGATTTTGGAAGTTTGGTGAAGTGCTAGGGCACGTTTAAACCGCGCCAAGCAAAGCGAAAAAGCACAGAAAATCCTTTTGAAGGAGGCAATTTTTGGTGGAGAGGAGAAGGGAGAATTGCCTCGAGATAAATCCTTGGTTTTGGAGCAAAAAAAAAGTTGGAAAGAACGGCTTTTGGAAGAAGAACGATGGAAAGATGAGTCGTCTAACAAACAGGGTTCCCGTTTAAAAACAATGAGCCCGTGGAAAGTTTGTGGGATTTACAAGTTTGCCAATGAGTCGACTCATGGGGGTCGACTCATGAAGTTCAGAAATTCAGGAAAAATACAAATAAATTTCAAAAAAAATTGAAATTTTGGGAGAAGGAATTTTGCTCAATGATAAGTTTTTAGAGTGATAAATCTGAGCTTTTGGGACCAGGATAGATGTTGAAAATTGAGCTCTAAGAGTTTTTGAAAATTAAGAAATTTTAGGCAAATGGATCTAGAATTCCTAGATTTCTCCTAATTTCACAGAATCTATCCTCACTAAGGGCCTTTGTAAAGATATCGGCTAATTGATTTTAGTGCAAACATATTCAAGAATTACATTTTTGTTTTGAACATGTTCTCTTATAAAATGATGTCTTATTTCAATATGTTTAGATCTTGAGTGTTGAATTGGATTTTTAGATAGATTTATGGCACTTGTATTATCATATTTTATTGGTGTTTCATTAAGTTTGATTCCAAAATCTTCGAGTTGTTGCTTAATCCACAAGATTTGAGCACAACAACTTCGGCTGCAATGTATTCGGCTTCAGCCGTAGACAGTGCCACCGAATTTTGTTTCTTGCTAAACCATGAGATTAGGTTTACTCCAAGAAATTGACAAGTTCCACTTGTGCTTTTTCTATCTAATTTACATCCAGCAAAATCAGCATCTGAATATCCTAACAAATTAATTTGTGAGTCCTTAGAGTACCATAACCCTATAGTTTGTGTACCATTTAAGTATCTAAGGATTCTTTTAACAGCATTCAAATGAGATTCCTTAGGATTAGATTGATATCTTGCACATAAGCAAACACTAAACATGATATCAGGCCTACTTGCAGTTAAATACAATAATGAACTAATTATATCTCTGTAGTATTTTAAGTCTACGCTTTTACCTTCATCATCCTTGTCAAGCTTACTTGAGGGACTCATTGGTGTGCCAATTGGTTTGCAGTTCTCCATTCCAAAACTTTTGAGTAGTTCCTTGGTGTACTTGCTTTGGGTGATGGAGATTTCCTCTTTTGATTGTTTGATTTGGAGTCCGAGGAAGAAGGTGAGTTCTCCCATCATGCTCATCTCGAACTCTCCCTGCATAAGCTTAGCAAAGTCTTGACAAAGGGATTCATTAGTAGACCCAAAAATTATGTCATCAACATAAATTTGTATAATTAGCATATCATTTTGGTTTCTTTTAATAAATAGGGTTGTATCTACATTGCCTCTTGAGAAACCATTATTTAGTAGAAATTTGCTTAGCCTTTCATACCATGCTCTAGGTGCTTGTTTTAGACCATATAAAGCTTTATTTAATCTAAAGACATGATTGGAAAAAGCATGATTTTCAAATCCAGGGGGTTGTTCTACATATACTTCTTCAGAAATATATCCATTTAAAAATGCACTTTTAACATCCATTTGAAATAATTTAAATTTCATAAAGCAAGCATATGCAAGTAGAAGTCTAATAGCTTCTAATCTAGCAACAGGTGCAAAGGTTTCATCAAAATCAATTCCTTCTTCTTGATTATATCCCTTAGCAACCAGTCTTGCTTTATTTCTAATTACATTTCCATGCTCATCTAATTTGTTTCTAAAGACCCATTTTGTGCCAATTATTGAATAATCTTTAGGTCTTGTCACTAAGGTCCAAACATTATTTCTTTCAAATTGATTAAGTTCTTCTTGCATAGCATTGATCCAGTTATGATCATTTTTAGCTTCTTCAAAAGTTTTAGGTTCAAGTTGAGATACAAAAGCACAATGATTAAGTACATCTCTAAGTGAAGAACTGTTTTTACCCCATGCATAGGGTCACCAATAATTAACTCCTTAGGGTGGTTGTGAACATACCTCCATTCCTTGGGTAGGTCATTTGTACCTTGAGGTTGTTCTTGAATTTCTTCACCTCTTTCATTTTGTTCGTCTTCTTGATCCTTGTCTTTTGGAGTTGCTGAATCTTTCAGAGTGATCTCCTTCATACCTTCTATTAGTGGATCTGCATCATCAACACCCTCATTCTTCCTTGAAGGAAGATCGTTAGATTCATCAAAAACAACATGTATGGACTCCTCAACTACTAAAGTTCTTTTGTTGAAAACTCTAAATGCTTTACTAGTAGAGGAGTAACCTAGAAAGATTGCTTTATCTGATTTTGCATCAAATTTACCAAGTTTTTCTTTGCCATTATTTAATACAAAACATCGGCAACCAAAAACATGAAAATATGCAATATTTGGTTTTCTTCCTTTCCAAAGTTCATAGGGGGTTTTCTTTAAAAATTGTCTAATTAAAGCATGATTTAAAATGTAACATGCTGTGTTAATAGCTTCTGCCAAAAATATCTTGGAAGGTTGCTTTCACAAAGCATGGTACGGGCCATTTCTTCTAAGGTTCTGTTTTTCCTTTCAACTACCCCATTCTGTTGGGGTGTCCTAGGAGCAGAGAAGTTATGGCCAATTCTATTTTCATCACAAAAATTTTCAAAGTCATGATTTTCAAATTCTGTTCCATGATCACTTCTAATATTTTGAATTGAAAACCCTTTTTCATTAGTGACTTTTCGATTAAATTTCGTGAAAATTTAAAAAGTTTCATTTTTGTGAGCTAAAAAGAAAACCCAAGTAAAACGAGAATAATCATCTATAATCACAAAGCCATATCATTTTCCTCCTAGACTGGTGGTTCTTGTTGGTCCAAATAAATCCATATGTAAGAGCTCTAAAGGTCTAGAAGTTGAAACAGTGTTTTTGGATTTAAATGATACTCTAGTTTGTTTACCTAATTGGCATGCATCACAAATTCTATCATTTTCAAAATTCAGTTTTGGCAAACCGAGAACTAAATCCTTTTTAATTAATTTTGAGAGAGAATGCATGCTAATGTGTGCAAGTCTACGATGCCACAGTCAACTAGTCTCATTTATTTTAGCATTTAAAGAAACTAGGCATTGCATGTCTAATTTAGTTAAATCATTCAAGTCTACCATATAAACATTGTCATGCCTATGTCCTATAAATTTAATGCCATCGTTAATAGGACTCGTCACAATGCAAACAGATGATTCAAAACTTACTTTATACCCTTTATCACAGAATTGACTAATGCTAAGTAAGTTATGCTTTAAACCTTTAACTAATAAAACATTCTCAATGTATTTAGAGGGAGTGATACCAATGTTACCTATCCCGATGATCTTTCCTTTGCCATTATCTCCAAAGGTGACCATCCCTCCATCATTAGCATCAAGCGTGATGAATTATGATTCATCACCAGTCATGTATCTCGAGCATCCACTGTCAAGATACCATTTCCTGTTTCCTTCTTGGGATGCTAGACACACCTGCAAGCAAAGGTCACGTTTCTGTCTTAGGTACCCAAGCTTTCTTGGGTCCTTTCAGGTTAGTCAGAATGGTTCCTTTTGGAACCCATATATTCTTTGTGTTTGCATATTTGTTAATAAAACATGAGTATGATTTATGTCCTATTCTTCCACATTTAAAACAAGTAATATTTGTAGACTTGTTACTTGAATAACTTACATAAATATCCTTCAGAAATTTTTGTTTCTTCAGGGGTTTATAACCAAGTCCAGCCTTATCATATATAGCTTTCTGATTTTCAAGGATCATATTTAGTTTGTTTGAACTTAAGGTGAACTTATCTACTATAGATTTCAGCTTGTTCATTTTATCCTTTAAGTTTTGATTTTCTTGAATCAAGGTGAATTTTTCAATTGAAAGATTTTCAGCTTGTTTCACTAAGGACTGATTTTCCAATTTCAGCTCTTTGTTTTTCTTCCTAGTTTCTTTAATTCATCAATTGAATCATAGAGAGCTTCATGCAATTCTTCAAAAGTAAATTCACTAGTGGATTCAGAAGTTACCTCATTTTCATGTGCCATCAGGCACAGATTGGCTTGTTCTGTTGAGGTTTCCTCGTCGGAGCTTGAGTCATCACTCGCACTCCAGGTCGCCATCATTGCCTTCTTTTTGAACTTCTTTGGACCTTTCTTCAATTGTGGACATTCGGATCTGAAATGTCCTGGCTTCTTGCACTCGTAGCATATAGGGGGTTGATCTTTCTTTTTTCTTTGCTTTGATCCCTTTTGTGAATTTTTTCTCATCCCCTGTTTCCTTTTTCTTAGAAACTTCTTAAATTTTCGGGTGATGAGAGCCATCTCTTCATCCTGATCTTCATTTTCAGAGTCATCCGTTTCATAATCAGGCGAAGTTGTGGATTTGAGGGCAATGGTTCTTTTCTTTTTGACTTCATCCTCTTGATGTTGCTTCATGCTAAGTTCATGAGTCATCAAGGATCCAAGAAGCTCTTCTAGAGGTAGAGTGTTCAAGTCCTTTGCTTCTTGGATGGCAGTCACCTTGGCTTCCCAAGTTCTTGGCAGTGACCTGAGAATCTTCCTTACAAGTTCACTGTTAGTATAAGATTTGCCAAGACTCTTCAAACCATTAATTATATCAGTAAAACGAGTAAACATGGCAGTTATGGACTCATCATGCTCTATTTTGAACAATTCATATTTATGTACAAGCATGTTTATTTTAGACTCTTTTACTTGATTTGTTCTCTCATGGGTTACTTCTAACCTATCCCATATTTCTTTAGCAGATGCACAAGTAGAAATGCGATTGAATTCACTAGCATCTAGTGCACAATAAAGAACATTCATGGCTTTGGCATTTAATTGTGCCAATTTCTTGTCAACCTCATCCCATTCTTTCTCGAGTTTGGTTGATTCCTCACCATCTATAATCTTGGTGGGTGTGTGAGGACCATTCACTATGATACTTCACATATCATAGTCGAGTGCTTGTATGAAAATCTTCATCCGAGCTTTCCAATAGGTGTAATTAGACCCATTGAAAAGTGGAGGTCGGTTTGTTGATTGCCCCTCGGCTAGAGAAGTTCCAACATGGGTTGCCATAGATCTTTGGCTCTTTGATTGTTAGATCAAAGAAGGGCTAGAGCACCGGCTCTGATACCACTTGTTGCCCAGCTATGCAACCCAAGAGGGGGGGGGTGAATTGGGTTTCTAAAAATTTTAAGCCCAACTGATTACTTATGAAGAACAAAACAAAGACTTTAAATCAATATTAATTATCTAAAGCAGTATTGCAAGGATATAATAAAGAAATAAGATAAAGCGATAAAGCACACCACAAACACAAGGATTTATAGTGGTTCGGTGCTAACCTTGCACCTACATCCACTCCCCAAGATCCTACTTGGGAATTTCAATCCACTATCCTTTGTATTCAACCCGAATACAAAACGTCGGAAACTCCGACACTAGCTATCCCAAGCTAGATCACTTGTTTCCCGGGTACAAGTAAACCCAAAACACTCCGATTTCAGGTTCGGATCAACCTTTCCTTGTTTTGGAAATCCTCCAAAAACAAGAACAAAAACTCACAAAGAGTAAGAAAAATTTGAGCACAGACAATAACAGCTCCTTAAATGAGCGAATATAACAATAAAAGCTTTACTCAAATGAAGAACCTCTTTTTCAGATTTTCTCAAAGTGGATGAACGCTTGAATGCTTGAGAAGAGGTTGATTGTTGATTGAAGATCTCTTGAAAGCTTTGAACGATCTCTAGATCAAGGTTGAAACAATAGGCATGAAGAATTCTCTCCTTGAAGATCTTGCTTTTCTCTTTCACAATCTCTCTGGTATATTGTGGATCCTCTCTCTTTTTCTTTTTGGATTTTTCGTTGATCTCAGGCTTTTTCTTGCAAATTTCAGATCCTCTCTTCTATTCTTCACTTCTTCTCATTTTTGATTTCACGTTTGATCCGCTATTTAATCTGCAATTTCTTTCATCATTTTAAGCATTTTGTAGCATTAGAAGCAAGAGAAAACAATTTAGGTAGATAAAGAGCCGTTAGAGAATTTTTAGGAAGCATAAATGGCAATTAAAATGGGCAAAAAAATAGCCGTTGCTGACATTTCTCGTCGCAGGGGTCGACTCATGAGTCGACTCATGCTTCAGGGGTCGACTCATGAGTCGACCTCTATTGCAAAAACCAGAGAATGCGTTTTTGAAATTCTTGGCTCAAATTAGCAGGGATTGACTCATGAGTCGACTCATACCTTGTGGGTCGACTCATGAGTCGACTCACAGGTCGTGCCAAGCCAGAAAACTAGCGTGCAAGGAGAATTTTTGCGTGCCAATCAGCTCACAGTGCCATGAGTTGACTCATGAGTCGACTCATGCACTCCAAACCTTCATAACTTCAAAAATATAAGTCCAAACACAATAAATTTTCACCAATAGATTTCAAATCATTTGTTCTACCAAATGATACTATCAAATCAGTATTTTAGTGAAATTACGATTTTGCCCTTGAAGAGCATAAGGACTTTTTCATTTTAAAATTATTTGTATCCCTTCAATCTGCTTTGTAATCATCAAAATCAATCTAGGAGCAACAAATCTTTTATTATTTCACTGTAAAATTTTAAAAATACATGCTTTGAACTACCTATTTTTTCTTCAATCTGGCCATCTTGGGAGATTATGTTTTGTATTAGGTTACTTGTTGATCCGAGTTCACCCATACCGACTAGGTTGGTCAGACATGAAATGTGCTGACCTAAAGTAGATTAGTTATTACATTAGATGTATATGACTAATTAGAAGAGATCTGAACCAAAATCTCCTCACTGAATATTAAGTCTACAGTCTTCCACAGTTGTAGAGATGCGGGTGCCTTTTTCAATATTGATCGTTCTCAGCTGGTTACAGTAGTTCGATTGCATCGGAAAGGCACAATCACTTTATTAGCATTAGATGCCTCAAGATAAAGATAGGGTTGGGCTCAATAATTGTTAGGTGAGGGACCCAATGATGACTTTGCACTCGCTGGTGAACGATGGGTCAAACTTAACTAAGAAATATGCCAATAATTATTAGGTGAGGCCACAGGATTTAGAAACCAAGTCACTGCAACATGCTTGGAGAAGCATCAGGATAAAGAGTTATCCATATATTGATATACGTGTCACTAATAACTATTAGGTTAGGTGCCGTAATCGATGGGACCGTAGCACCCACTAGAATCTATTATCGCATTAGGTTTCTGTTTCTCCACCTGAGATGTGTGAGAGACTCAAAAAATTAGTGAGAGTCTTTTGTTTGTTTTTAAAGTTTTTAGAATAAACTATTACAAGTACAATCATCTAATTAAATCTTTACTCTCTATGATCAATTCTTTCAGCTTCCAACATTCTAGCTCGAATCCTAGATATCTACCACTTAACCAAAATTAATTACATATTTTGGCTCAAAATCTAAGACTAGTTTTTAGCTTTTAAAAATTAAATCATGTTCTTGATCTGGTTAACCCAATGTCATCAGTTTATCCAATCCATAGTCAACGAGCTATACTTGACAAATGGTTGGACATTGACAATTAGGTTAGGTGCTATAAATTGGATTCCATAGTTGATGAGATCCAATATGTGCATAAGGACATGTAGACTGCTAATGACATGCTAATTCATCTGTAATAGTTGTGAGATGATCAGAGTTGCATAATGCATGAGATGCATGATGGGCAGTTTGTCCATGATCGATGATTAAGGACATTGAAGAGCTTGAAAAGCTTAACATGACTATGCATAAAAAATTACTAATGGATTTGATCCTGCAATTTTTGATTCATATGGATAGTTTGTGAAACTATTATATGAATAAATATTATAGTACCTTAACTAAATTAGTCAATATATTGGTAACTAAGGAACTTTAAAAAGTTCAGAGGTACAGACCTGGAGAACCTAAAAAAAATATTTACATACCTTTGGAAGGTATGTCGAATTGCTCAAAGTTGATCTTACGATTTTTTCTTTTTTCATTAGACTTTAGTACATATTATGCATTTTAATATAAAGTCTAAAGAAGAAGAAGACTGAGGGAAGGTGACGTGACTCTTTTGAGTCGGCAATTATGCAAAAGTTACACTGAGGCTATGAGCACCTAATCTCGATGATTATCGTTTGGATTTAATTTTTGTCATTTGCATGGTGTGATGCATTTGTAAAAATTATTTGAGCAAAATAGTGAATGCCATTGGGTCTGAGAGATTCAAAACCAGATAACCTGAAGTATATAGATGGTTCTTTTGGCTAGATCATGTATGAAAAGAAATGGTTTGCCGATTGGAAAAAATGGGCCTTTGGGCTCATTGACTGTTAAGTCATATCTAGTCTGTGAATCATTTCTTTGAGAATTAATGACCAAGCTATCCTTTATGGGTTAAAGGACTAGGACCATTGAGATACTTATCTTAGTACACATATGATGTGTATGGCCCATTTGATGAGCCAGACTAGGAGGTTTTCACTGCTTCATCATCTTTATCGACAAGCATCATGGTATAGGTATGTATATGAGATACAAATTTGAAAGATTTTGAAAAGTTCAAAGAATTCAGATATGAAGTAGAAAAGATAAATCAAAAAATTTCTAAAGGTACTTCGATCAGATCGAGTATGCAATATCGAATAGAAAATTTATTGATTATCTTAAAAGAATGACATAGTTTCATGATAGAATTCTTCTTGTACATCTCAGCTCAACGGCGTATATATGAGGAGCAATGGCACTATATAAGATATGGTCTGACCCATTATGAATATCACTAATTTAATTATTATTTCTTTAAGAGTAAGATTTAATTTTTGAAATATAAATTAGGTTTCCTTTAAAGTTGGTTTCACTGCACCACATGAGATATGATATGGTGAACAAGTTAGAGGATAGGTCTGTGAGAACTCATTTATAGGGTATCCTAAAAGGTGTTTGAGATATCACTTTCTCTTCCCAGTAGTTCACAATGTAATTGTGAGCAATCGTACTATTTTTCTGGAAATAGTGGGAGGATGAACTCAAAGAGAAAGTCTCTAAAGAACAACAAGTCACAAGACCTATACAATCTATTTAAGATGTACCAGTATATGTAGTACTTCCTCCACCTCATCGATCTAGTAGGATCTCCTATCCTTTAGAAAGGTACTTGATATTCTTACAAAAGATTCAGAGAAAGTATTTCTCAACAGAGATTAGGAATATAGGGATGATCTCAAAATCTATAACGATATGATATGAGGAATCATGTAGTTACATGAAGGTCAGTGGGAGGGTCCCATGCTAACATCGATTATGATGTGGTTATATATAGAACTTTTTTTTCAAAGACCTAGGTTAAACATTATGAAAATAAAAGGTCTATAGAGATAGATCCTAAAAAGATGTTTGGTTTTCATAGATAAGTATATAGAAGAGTTGTTGAAAGGGTTCAGCATTGAAACCTTCAAGAGGGATCCATTATCCTCTTGGATATAGGTGTATGCCATGCTATGTACTCGACTTACTATATCTTGCTATGAAAGTTACGAGCAGATATTAGTCGAATTCAGCTGGGAGTATTAGATTGTTGTGAAAATATCTCTAAGTATTTGAGAAGCACTAAGGGATTATTCCTCATCTTTGAATAAAGGTTAGATCTAAGAGTAGGAGGATATACTAATGCTGATGGTAGAATATCTACATCAGCACGTATTCTTAAGTTATATTGGTTTGATTTATTGAAAGGGTTCCAAATAATCGATCAGTAGAAGCTGAATATGCTATAGATGTGCAAGATGCATTCTGGTTCTTATGTTAGTTGCAACTTAGATATCATACCATTGGATGCTATGATATTATACTGCAAAGATAATAGTCCATAGCCCTCACTAAGGAGCCAAGATCTCACCAGAAGTCCATGCACATAAAACAGATATATGTGATTACCTCAAGTAGAAATTCATGGAGATGAAGAGAGTAGACTCCACATGATAGTGGTAGGCTCAAGTCACTTAGCCAGCTAAATATTGAAGCTTATCTTCAAAAGATTGGGCTCAGGTATATGGAAGATTGGCTTTAGTGCAAGTAGGAGTTTGTTGGATATGTGTCCTAGAAGCTAATCTTAGCTGACACATACTTTGCTCTAGGGCATGTTTTGTACTTGTTGGGTAGTCTTAATAACCAATCATATTTATGTGTCCATGACTTGTCTTAGAAATTAATAAAGATGATTTTGTATATTCTCAAGGTGTTGAGAATTTGAGACATACATCATTAGTGGTTAATTTTTAAATGCTCCCGATCGAGGGATCGTCACAGAGAACAGTGATCAATCCATTCGAGATCGATGCATAGATCACCTCCCTTTAGGACAGATGAGTCTCGAGTCTGTGGTGTAGAGATACTAGGGTGAGAGTACAGGTGGTTGTTAGAGAACAACTTATACTGAGCGTGAACAATACAAAAAACTACTTGGATGTCTACTCACTCATCATTGATTTTCTCAATGCTGTAGTAGTGTGACTGGTCCTTTGACCTGCAGTGTATTGGCTATTCACAGTGAAGCTACATAGTTTGACTACACATTCTCTTGGTCCCTAGCCATATGGGTCCTTGCTATGTATGTTGGCTATGTAGGTTCAGATTCGCTATTTGGAGTAGGATACACCTAGATGAAATCTATCGACCTTGGTAGAAAAGGAGAAGTCCTATGCGATTCATAAGACTGAGTTCAAAAAATCACTGGCCAGAGTAAGTGTGAATACTGAAAAAGAGTTTCTACAGGATTTACAAATATACTCAAATCGAGCCAATCTAGCATACGACTGACGATGGGGTTTGACGAGTTTTCTATGACCTCCGTCCAGTTGGGACTCTCGATAGAGGGATTGTATCACACGATAACTGCACCTAGGGGTTCACTTTTTTATTCTACTCGGTTGTCACTACATGTTGCTAGACATCACTGGTGGATTATTAGAACCCACTAAGATCATTTTCGGATCAACGATCTTTATTGAGGTGAGTTGAAATTATTTCAGCCCATCAAAAAGAGTTTCGATGATACTGTGATAGAGATCATGGTATGTCTCACTATCAGACAGAACAGAACCTGAGGGGTCATACACAAAAGGAGCATGACCTGATCAAAAGCTTGGATCATATTTGAATTATCAATTGGATTGATAGTTTGAATATTAGAAACTGCTAATTTGTAAGCATTACAGTTTTGGAAGCTACTAATTATTAGTGCAGGGACTTAATTGCAAGTGTTATAAATTTTTTAATGGCTGATTAAATTATGAATTAAGTTTTAATTAATTTAAATCAAGGTTAATTTAATTAAACTTAATTTAATTTAATATTAATTGGATTCAATTATCCAAATTAGATTTGGATTTCAAGCCTGATTGGATTAGACTTGACAGCTTTTTCAAATTTGACTCGTTTCGAACTCGATTTGAACCTGATTGAGGCTCTACTTGAACAAGATAAACCATGACTCAGAGAGACCAAGTCCTCTAAGATTCTCTCTCCAAAAATTATGCCAAGATGGGAAGAGGGGCATTGTTTTTCACATCCTTTTCTGTTTTCACATGCGTGAAGGAGAGGGGGCACCAATAGGAGGCACCCCACCTTATCTGGGACTCTCTTTCATCCAGATTTTTTTTTATTTGAATAAAATTCAAAATAAGATAAAAATTATCCATTTGAGTCATGTAAGAAAAAATTTTTGTGCAACAAAATTTTGTGGAAGGGAATTGGCGTGGGCTATTTGTTTTGGAGATTTCTTTCTTACATCACAACCTTATCTCAAAACATTTCTACCTTTGGATTTGATTTTAATGCCTTAGATTAAAAGACATGAGATCTCTTGGGCATTAAAAAGGAAGGTTGTGCATGTGAGAAAAAGATTAGCGTGTCAAAAGAAAAAGGGGTGTGATGGTTTTTGCGTGAAGATGTGGGGGGCGACTTCTTTAGGACCATCTCCTTTCCAATGCCCAATTTTCTTCCTCCTCCTTTCTTCCTTGCATTCTCCATGCCCAGATCTGATAGAGATCAGATCTAAGAGAGAAAAAAAGGGAGAAGAAGAGAAGAAGAAGGGATCTTCTTCTCTTCATGGTGATCTGGTTTAGATCCCGTTGGATCTGTACGAAAGAGTTCGCGCAGTGATCTGCTTATTCAAGATCTGGAAGAAGAGATCAAGATCCATGGATAAGGAGCGAGATTTGCAAGGTGCTAGTACACTGATAATCTCGATGCTCTGATCAGGTGACTCCATGTGGATACCAATAGAGGCCAAGCGCGTGCGCGGCTACGATCAGAACCCGAGACATCCACAGGATTTTAGGTATGGAGATTCAATCTCCATTTTATTTTTCTAATAGTTTGTTCTTCTGTTTCAGATATCAGATCATGGGTACATGTTCGTATCAAGATCTTTACTATAATTTTTAGATCAGATTTGGTATGTGAATAAATTAAAATTATTTTAATTTATTTATTTTTACTGCATAGATGTCTAAAAAAAGTTTTGAACTACACGTACAAAATCGTAACAGGTTTTCTAGAAATTATGTCTTAAAGCCAATCATTTGATGATTGTGCTAATTATAAATATATATGAATTGATCAATAATAAATATTATTTAATCTTTTTTATCATAAAGTTACATCTTCTAACGACCTTCGATGTTGTGATGGTCGTTAGGATTACTTTGATCGATAAAGGAGGATTTATCATGTAGTCCTTAAACTGATTCACGACCAAATGATATCCTATTACTAGGATGATAGCGATATCAAGTATAGATCATTGTGTGCTATATGCATTGGTTGTCTTCATAACTAAATAGTGTGGAGATACTGGTATGGCATGCAAGTGAGATGTAAAGTACATCTCATTGAACGTGATTAATTATAGAGCACTCTGTTGTTAAGAGTAGCTCGTGAAGGGTATGGGTATAAATGTCCCCCCGACCTGAGATCACCATGGTAACTTGCAAGAAACTCACTGTACTTTGATATTAGACTAACTGAGTTTCTAATTCAATGACGGAAGATTTTTTAGTACAGTCAAGTACTTGTCAAGTCAGTGTATGAGTCAAGATGGGATTGACCCCTTCGAATTAGTAAGAGTTAATGTATCAATATATTTCAATTTAGCAAAATCTGGATCTGGATAATCTGTGTGATGGATTTGAAAGATTGAAATACAATGTGGATGACTTAGGATTGTCAGTTAAATCCTAGATCATCCTCGAGCATTAGGGTTAAAGAGATAAATTATATGGTAACCATACGCTAGTAGGTTCTTGAATGTTGCTTCACCATCATTCGACTTATCCAGATGTCGGATCACTATTTCTATATGGTTACATCGATTGGTTCAAAAATTTATTTTTGAGCTACCGACTTAGGTTCAAACCTATAGGATCACACTCAAAAGAAGTTTCTAACTGATCATGTGGCTGATCAACGATTAAGAATCGTTCAAGAATTTAATCATCAATTCGATTGATGGTTAACCTTATGCAAAAGTTGTAATAAATTTATTCACCAAATATTAATGAATTAATGAAGGATTAATTAGTAATTAAATTACTAATTAACTCAATTTGATCGAGCAAAAAAGCTTAAATAAAATCTAATTGAATTAGATTCAATTAGGTTTGACCCGATTAGGTTATGAGATGACCTAATCACTAAAGGAGAATTGTCCCTGATTTGATCAAGACATTGGTTCAATTAATTTTAATTTAATTAAAAATTTATGAACCTAACTAGATTAAATTTCATCTATTTTATTTTAGATAAACTAGATATGATTTGGTTTAGATTTAAATAAAAAAATTAAGAGTCCATATAGCATTGGACTCTTCTCCCTTGCGCACCAAAACTTGGACACCACTTTTCTCCATGCACAAAATTGTTTTGTATGAGATATTTTCATGCCAAAGATTTCTTTTTCTTCTCTATCTCACATCCAAATTTGGGCAAGATCTAGTTTTAAATGATATGTTTAAATTAGATTTAAATTGGATACCATATAGATAATATTTGACATTATCTACAAAATCTTGCTGCCAACTTATTTTTTTCTTCTTATGTGTGCTACATTTTGAAAAGGTTTTCACTGTAAAAAATTATTTGGAGAACTGATTTGTATATGTAAGAGAGCAGAGAGAGTGCTCTACATATTGAGGGCCTTGGGGCGTCAGTTCTTGGTGTGAAAAAATAGAGGAGGGTCCTCTTCTCTTTGGGTGTGTGCAAAACCTAGGTTTCTAGGATTTTATTCCTTAGGATTTGGGAAGAGAGAAAAAATAAGAAAAAAATTATTTTCTTCACCATCTTTCTTTCACCTCTTCATCTCCTTTAGAAGTCCATCTTTAATCTCTGAAAAAGTTCTAAAAATTTAAAGAAAGGATCCAGATCAGTTAAGAAGAAGATCTTCACGTGAACTAGCATTCCCGAGAAGATCGATCAGATCGGAGCTTCGAGTGGACTTTCGTAGAGATCGGATGCATGTACAATTACGAGCAATCAGAAAGGATCATCTTCACCATATCTCTCAGTAGTGGCAATCATCGACTCACGCTTAGGTATCAAGTTCTGAACTCAGGTAGATGTAGATTTGATCTACTGCTTACATCCATGCATGCAGATTTTATCATATGATTTTTTTAGATTTTATATGCAACATATCATGTTATAAATCTTAGAGTAGATTGATTTGATGATTAGATCATATGTATGTTAGGTTAATATGATTAATCTAATTATTTTTCATTGTGTTTCATTTCAAAAAAATTTAAAATACATGCATAAAATTACCTACATTTTTCAACAGCTACTGGATACAGTCAAGTACTTGCGAAGTCTATGTGTGGATCAAGATAGAATTGACCCCTTTGAATTATAGGAGTTGATGTATCACTGTATTTCAATTTAGTAAAATCTTGATCAAGATAATCCATGAGATGAATTTGAAAGGTTGAAATATAATGTGGATAAAACACTCAGGGTTGATAGTTAACCCTAGATCATCCTAGAGCATTTAGGGTCAAAGGGATGAATTATGCAGTAACCATATGCATAGGTTCTGAAATATTTTTTTATAATTATTTGATCTATCCAAACATCGAGAATCATTGCTAGATGGTATCTTCGATTAGTGTAGGAAACAATTCTTGTTCTTCCAGCTTAGTGTTCGAAGCTATGGAGTCACGCACAAAAGTCAGGCGATGTAGAAAATATTGTGATCCAGGTGGTGTGCCCAAGGCCCAGGGGACCAAGGCTAAAGCCAAGGTCCATCATTCATAAGGGCTTCATGGAGGCTCTAGGGCTAGTTGGGCCCTAGGTTGAAAGGCTGTGGGCCTTTCGGGTTCTTGAGGTCTAGGTTATGTGGGCCTCAAGGGACCAACTCTTTATGGGCCAGGCCTGAGCCAAGGATAGGTGAGATTAGGTTGAGTCATGGGTGTACATGGTCTTGGGTTAACCTAATCTCCCATAGAGTTGGTCAAGGGAGTTTTGGGTTTGGGTCACTTGACCCTGTGTTTATATATACATGTACTGTATATAGGTTTGAAAAAGCCAAGAAAATACAAGACTCTTTCTCCTAAGTCTTTTTCTCTCTTCTCCCTCTCTCTCCAGCCATTCTCCACACCCTAGGAGCAAAAAACCCTAGGGTTTCTTGCCGCCAGTCCATAAAAGGAAAGAGAAGAAGGGGAGGCGCTAGCCCCTTCCCCCTTGCAGCCGCCTACCAGATCTGCTCCCCCCTCTCTTGCAGGCACCCAAACACTAGGTCCAGATCTGAAATCCCTTGAGAAGAGGTTGGTACAAGTCTCTCTCAGATTGGAGTTGATCTGAGGTCGTTTGAGGCATGGGTGAGATCTCCATCAACAGATCTACAAGAAAGGCTGCAGCAGGATAGATCTGCGAGGTCTATCTCCATCTATCTTCTTCCCTATCTAGAATATCCCGATTCAAGATCTACAAATTAGAAGACCTCAGTCCAGGTCTGATTTAGTTGGGTACTAGATCTTGAATTTTTTAGAGGTAGTTTCAGAGGTATTCTTCATCTGGAACGAAAGGCTGACAAAGAAGACAGCAACCAGGCTGATTTCATCAAGGGTCTTAGATCGTGTCCAGACGACTCCAGATCTATTCGTTGTTGGTTCCGCTGAACCTAAGGTCCATGAGAGGAGCTGAGATCGTACTCTAATAGTTGGTATCAGAGCCACAGTGGTGAGAAAGAGGTTCCAAGCACGAGAAGTTGAAGATCCCAAGTGCTGAAAATTTTCAGCAAGGTACCATCAAGGTATATTCTACCCTTCTTGATTTTATATTGCTTGTTTGGCTTGGATCCAGTCATGGGTAGCAATATGAAGGTCGATTTTGAGAAGTTTGATGGCAAGAGAAATTTTTCTATGTAGAAAATCCGGATGGAGGATCTTCTGGTGTAAGCAGATCTGGATCAAGCTTTGGATGAGAAGCCTGAGGGAATGACAGATAGACAGTGGGTATCGTTGGAGAAGAAAGCATGCTCAGTGATTAGAGGATGTTTGGCAGATGCGGCGTTGTATTCAGTGCTGGAAGAAAAGACCCCGAAGGGCCTTTGGTCGAAGTTGCACACCATGTATATGGAGAAGAATATGTGCAACAAGCTAATGCTGAAGAAGAGATTGTACAGTCTTCAGATGCAGGAGGGATCTGATGTGATTGGCCATATTCAGAGGTTCGACCAGTTGTGCACAGAGTTGGTGAATATCGGGGTGAAGCTGGATGAGGAGGACAAGTCCCTATTGCTTCTATGTTCACTACCAGGATCATATGATTCTTTGGTGACTACACTGCTCTATGACAAGGAGACTCTGGAATATGAGGACATGGTCTCGGTGCTGAGGTCTAATGAGCAGAGGGAAAAGTTGACCAGAGATCGGGCTCCCCAGGAGGGTTTGGCAGTAGGGGAGAGAACAGGTAGAGGCAGAGGCAGAAGCAAGTCCAGGGGGCGGTCAAAGTTCAAGAAGGGAAAGAGAGAGGTGAAATGCTTCAAGTGTAAAGAGTTTGGGCACTTCAAGCGAGAATGTCCACTATGGAAGAGCAAGAAGGGAGAAAGAAGTGGCTCAGAATCAGTGAGTGCAGTTGCTGGGCAGTAGGTGGAGGATGATCTACTTGTGGTATCAGATGGTCACAGGCATCACACAGATGAGTGGACACTAGACTCTACGTGCTCACATCACTACACACCACACAGGTCTTGGTTTGCGACATACACCAAGACAGAAGAGGGATCAGTGACCCTAGGCGACAATCATCCTTACAAGATGGCTGGAATAGGGACAGTCAGGGTGAGGATGTTTGATGGGATTGTGAGGACATTGACAAATGTAAAGCACATCCCAGAGCTGGAAAAGAATCTGGTGTCACTAGGCTACTTGGAGCGCAGTGGATACAGCTTTAGCAGTAGGGCTAGAAGCGGAGTACTGAACATCTCCAATGGAGCTATGGTGGTGATGAGAGGCAGGAGGTTGGACAATAACCTCTATCGCATGGAGGGATCTGTGGTGACCGGAGAGTCTGATGCAGCAGCTGCAGCACAGGACCAGCAGGGGGCTTATAGGATGTGGCACTACCGCTTAGGCCACATGGGTGACAGAGGGCTGAGGGAGTTGAGTAGGAGAGAACTTATCTCTGATCTGGAGGATGGTGCTACAGGAGAGATCTGTGAGCCTTGCCAGATGGGAAAGCAGAGGAGAGTTCAGTTCACCATCAGTACAGCCCGGAGTGCAGCCCCTCTGGAGTTAGTACACACGGATGTGTGGGGACCAGCCCCAGTTTTAGCTAGGAATGGGGCCAGATACTTCATGACCCTGATTGATGATTTCTCAAGGAAACTCTAGATTTACTTCATGAGAGAGAAGTCAGAGGTCTTCACCAAGTTCAAGATTTGGAGAGCGGAGGTGGAGAAGGAGCAGGGGAGGAGCGTGAAGTGTCTAAGGTCAGACAATGGTGGAGAGTACACCAGTAGAGAGTTTCAGGACTACTGTGAAGAGTGTGGGATCAGGAGACACTTCTCAGTTAGGGGGACTCCACAGCAGAATGGGGTGGCTGAGAGGATGAACAGAACACTTTTGGAAAAGGCACGATGCATGAGGTTGTAGGTAGGGCTTCCAAAGGAGTTCTGGGTTGACATAGTAGACGCAGTGGGTTACTTGGTCAATCGATCACCTCACATCAGGTTGGATGGCAGGCTTTTAGAGGAGGTGTGGTCTGGGAGGACAGTTGGGCTGGGCTATCTACGGATATTTGGGTGCACGGCCTATGTGCACATTGGAGCTGGTGAGCGGAGCAAGCTAGATGCAGATCACGCAAGACGGTGTTTCTAGGCTATCCACGAGGAGTCAAGGGATACAGGCTATGGGATCCCTTGGAAAAGAAGGTCATCATTAGTCCAGATATGACTTTTGATGAGGAGTCAGTCCTACAGAGGCGAGCAGGCATGGAGGAGCAGCAGGGGCAGGTCCAGCAGGGCACTGCTGGACAGCTTACCTCTTTGATTTTGCCTCTTGCAGGTACTACTGGAGGACATGACATTCAGGTGGAGCACCTACCCACAGTGTCTCCATAGGTGGAGAGGACTCGAACGGATGATTGAGGTGGAGAGGTCTAGCAGGAGCGAGCTGGATCGAGGATCATATCGGTGTTGCCTTACACAAGCCCAAGAGGACCATCAGGCAACCAGACCGATATGGCTTCGAGGAGACACTGTCATATGCCCTGGTGACAGTGAATGGAGACCCATATACATATCAGGAGGCTATTGAGAGTCAGGATAGAGAGCGGTGGTCCAAGCGATGTTCAAGGAGATGCAGTCTCTCCACCAAAACCAGACGTGGCAATTGGTGCAGTTGCCACAAGGGAAGAGGCCCATTGGCTGCAAATGAGTCTACAGTCACAAGGATAGAGTGGAGCTGGTTGAGGCCTTGGGACACCAAGGTAGAGATTGTTGTGATCTAGGTGGTGTGCCCAAGGCCCAGGGGACCAAGGCTAAGGCCAAGGTCCATCATTCATGAGGGCTTCATGGAGGCTCTAGGGCTAGTTGGGCCCTAGGTTGAAAGGCTGTGGGCCTTTCAGGTTCTTGAGGTCTAGGTTATGTGGGCCTCAAGGGACCAACTCTTTATGGGCCAGGTCTGGGCCCAGGATAGGTGAGATTAGGTCGAATCATGGGTGTACATGGATTGGGTTAACCTAATCTCCCATAGAGTTGGTCAAGGGAGTTTTGGGTTTGGGTCACTTGACCTGTGTTTATATATACATGTACTGTGTATAGGTTTGAAAAAGCCAAGAAAATACAAGACTCTTTCTCCCAAATCTCTCTCTCTCTTCTCCCTCTCTCTCCAGCCATTCTTCATGCCATAGGAGCAAGAAACCCTAGGGTTTCTTGCCGCCAGTCCGTAAAAGGAAAGAGAAGAAGGGGAGGCGCTAGCCCCTTCCCCCTTGCAGTTGCCTACCAGATCTGCTCCCCCCTCTCTTGCAGGCACCCAAACACCAGGTCCAGGATTTGAAATCCCTTGAGAAGAGGTTGGTATAAGTCCCTCTCAGATCTGGAGTTGATCTGAGGTCGTTTGAGGTACGGGTGAGATCTCCATCAACAGATCTACAAGAAAGGCTGCAGCAGGACAGATCTGCGAGGTCTGTCTCCATCTATCTTTTTCCCTATCTAGAATATCCCAATTTGAGATCTATAAATTGGAGGACCTCGATCCAGATCTGATCTGGTTGGGTACCAGATCTTGGATTTTTTAGAGGTAGTTTCAGAGGTGTTCTTCATCTGGAACAAAAGGCTGATGAAGAAGACAACAACCAAGCTGATTTCGTCAAGGGCCTTGGATCATGTCCAGACGACTCCAGATCTATTCGTTGCTGGTTCTGCTGCACCAAGGTCCGTGGGAGGAACCGGGATTGTGCTCCAATAGAAAACTATTAGCCTATATTTATATATCCAATTTAGATGTACTTAACTTGATTAAATATATAGACTAATTTATTGAGAATTAAGTTATGGGTCAAATAGGATTGAAGAGTTGACTATATTTAGCTAGCACTATACATGAGGTTCAGGTTCAATCCTGAGGATGAATAGTTTTTCATCTATGATCTAAAGAGCCTATGAAAGATTAGATTTAAGTGATAATTAATTTTAGATTAGATCTAATTTAATTAGACTTAATTGATTTCAAAAAATTTCAAGTTAGACTTGGTCCTAAATTCTAAACAATTTAGGATTGACAACCTTACAAAATTATTTGAATCAGCTTTGAATTAGATTTGAATTGATCCAATTTTGGATGAGATCCTTAGTCCATTTTCACTGAGACTCTCTCACCTCCATAGCCGACCAACATTTGGTTTGGTGCTGGTTGTGAGCCATCCCACATGAGTGTGGGTGTGGGTGCATGTAGGCACCAAGTTAGGCGCCAATCCTTTCTCAACTAGGAGTTCTGATGAACCCTAATAATTAAGGCAATGGCTTTAAGGGACATGAATCGGTTATGCCTATGAGATTTAAAACCTTAAAATCTTAATATTAAATATTTTTGATCATAGGAACATTGAGTCAGAGATCAATGTTCCGAAAAGACTGGCACATCTTAGGTATGCTTAAAGAAGAGGGTGGTTGATCTCACAAGCCACTTATGTGAGGACACTAATACAAAGATGTGGATGCTCATTAAGGAATGAGTTCATAAAATTAATCTGATAATAGAGAATTTCTTATAGAGCCTTACATGCATGTCAAAAGATGATTCTCTAAGTGGAAGTTGTGCAAGTGGTCCTTAGATCTGAGACCACCATGGAACCTTGTGCACATGAATCCATATTTTGGTTCATATTCAATCATAGAATTAAGTCATAAATGTGGTGCTCTAGATATAGTAGAGTATGTATGAAAGTTATGAGTAGATCAACAAAAAATCAATCACTCTTAGTAAGATGAGATGACATCCTTTGTACTCTCATCTCTAGATAACTCCAAAAGACTTTGGCCAGAGTAGATAAAGATTAGATAGAGATTCTAATACTTTATTAGAGTTATCATTGATTGATAGAGAATCAATAAGAATATATGTTGAGTTTGACGTGATTCCATACTCATAAACACATTCCATACTCGTAAACATGATTTCATACTCATAAACATATTTAGGATATAGGATGATCAAAGGACTGAATTGCATGGTAACTTGCCACTGAAGGGTATTTTTAGTATTTCTTTCAAAATATTTTATATCTTCTAAGTAGACATGATATGTTGCTAGATGTCAATCATGTTTTGTAGGTTTCATGAATTAAAAAGATTAATTCATGGTCAATTAGAGATGGTTCTAATTGGACAACACGGATCTATTTGGGTTTGACCTGAATTGATTAGATGGACTCTAAACTAATCTGATCAATATATATCCAAACATACTACTGGCTAAGTGTGAGCCTAATGGGTCACACACATTAAGAAATTGATCAAAGGATTTTGTTGGAATCAAATTATGGGTCATTAGATTCTAATTGGGTGGCTAATTAATAAGGTAGCACTTATAGGCTGACCCTAGTTTTTATTTTGATTGATTTTAGTTCGAACCTGATTCAAATTGTGAACCAATTTAATTAGGAGTTATTTTTGGTTCATTTTTGATGTGAGGCATGTTGAAAATTATATTCCAAAGCCAATCGTCAGCCTGTTGATGATTATGCTCACATTTGTAAATTATATATAAATTTTTATTAATAAAAGTTATTTGATTTTTTTACCATATTTTGCCCATCCTATTTGAACTCCTATATTGTGATGAAGTCTTTAAGACTATAATTAATTGATAAAAGAAAATTTATCGTTTAGTCCTTAAAATATGTTCGCGATCAAATAATATGTTTTAATAGGATGATAGCAATATCAAGTATAAGTCATTATGTGCCATATGGGTTGGTTGTCTTCTTAATCAAGGAGTATGGAAAACTGGTATGGCATGTAGGTAGAATGTAGGAGTACGTTTGCATCGAATGTGATCATTTGCTGAGCACTCTGCTATCAAGAGTAGCTCATAAAGGGTTGGATATAAGTGTCCCCATGACTTGAGATCACCATGGTGATTTGTAAGCAACTTACTATACTTTGGTACCGGACTATCTGAATTTCTAATTCAGTGACGAAAAAATTTTGGGTACAATCAGGTACTTATCAAGTTGGTATGTGAGTCAAGATGGGATTGATTCCTCTGAATAAGTAGGAGTTAATGCATCAGTGTATTTCAATTTAGTAAAAACTTGATCAGAATAATTTATGTGATAGATTTGAAAGGTTGAAATACAATGTGGTCAACTATATTAGGATTGACAGTTAAATTTTAGGTCATCTTAAGCATTTGGATCAAATGGATGAATTATATGATAACCATACACCAGTAAGTTCTAGAATGTTGCTTTGCAATCTTCAGCCTATCCGGACGTCGGGTCTCATTGCTAGATGGTTACATCAATTAGTATATAAAATTATTTTTATGCTATCAATTTAGGTTCAAACCTATGGAGTCACATACATTAGAAGATATGGTCTGATCTGGTGGCTGAAGAGTCCAATTGAATTGTGACTCTAGTGAAGAGTCCCACTAGGACTGCGACTCTGGAGGAGAGTACCATTAGACTAAGACTCTACTGTTAATAGATAATTTGTTAATAATTAAATTATTAATTAACTTAATTTGATTAAATAAAGAGCTTTGGATCAAGTCTAATTGAATTGGATTCAGTTTGACTTAGATTGGGTTTGATTTGATCAAGCCTAATTACAAGAGAAACTTATTTCTGATTTGATCAGGACTTGGACTCAGTTAATTCTTAATTGAGTTAGAAAGTTATTAAGATGATTTAGTTTCTAGCTAGATTAGGTTCTTTCTTTTTATTGGGTTCAAACCAAATTTAATTTGATTTGGAATCAAATTAGAAATAAAGAGTCCAAGCTAGCAGGGACTCTATCTCTCTCCCTTGCACCACCTTGGACCCAACCTTTCTTCTCAATGCCAAAAGATTTTGGCATGTGATTTTTGGGTGTGAGGAGAGAGGACACAGATAGGGTGGGCAGCATGTATGATGAGTCATGGTCCTTATCTCCTTCCTAATTTGAATGCGATCCGAATTAGAGATAAGGAGATAAGAAGGAAAGAGATCCGTTATGTTTAGAAAGAAGGGTGGCAACAAATGAATTTTTCATTATTTTATTTGAAGTGTTTATTAGTGTGAGAAAGATCAGATTTATTTCTCATGCCATCACTTATTTTTGAAAAATTTGGGATGTCACAATTGGGTGTGGCGTGGAGTCTTTGGCGCCCCTCCACTTGACCTAAAATCCTAATGCCCATCTACTTAAAGGGGGGTCCAATAGTTGGATGACCCATAGGTGTTCTTGGCTAAAATTTGTTTCTCCTCCAAAGCTCTCTTCTCTCTTCCCTTCCTCAACAGATTCTTCCTCTCCTTTGGAGCATCCAGGAGATTAAAGGAAGAAGAAGTAGTCAGCCTTTGAAGATCCTTGCATGCTAGTACTCTTGAGGAGCCTGATTAGCATTCATTCTACATGTGGATGATCTATAGAGGTCGGACTCTTTAGTACGGCTATGAGCAACCTAAAGAAACTCCTTTCTAACTGAAATACTTATAGAGATCAGCAATCCATAATCTGGTAATGAGTTTTGAAGTCATTAGATTAGTTTTGATAGATCTAAGGGCTAGATCTAGTCTATTGCATGTTGAATGTATGCCCTAGAAGCCAATCTTGGCTGACACATATTATATCTCTAGGACACAGTTTCATACTTATTGGACAGTTATACTATCATTCATGTTTATGTATTCATGAATCATCCAAGGAATTAACAAGATGATGACACATATTCTCAAGGAGTTGAGAATTTGAGACATATGTCATTGATGATTTATTTCTAAATTGCTCCTGATCATTGGATCATCATGGGGATGGTGATTGATTCAGATAGACCAGTACATGGATTACTTTTTTCAGATAGATGGATCTTGAGTCTGCAGTGTAGTGATACTGGAACGAGAGTGCAGGTGGTTGTTAGAGAACAACTAGCACTGAGCGTGACCAACATGAGAAGTCACATAGATGTCTGCTCACTCATTAGTGACTTTCTCGATGCTGCAGTTGTATGACTAATTCTTTGACCTGAGATGGCATTACTACTCACAGTGAGGCTGCTGGAGTTTGACTGACACATCAACATGTGTCTCAAAGAGCCCTTGTAGTGGATGTTGGTGACAGTTAGTCCACTGTAGGAGTGGGGTGTTCATCAAAATGAAATCTATCGATTCTAGCAGAAGGGAGTAGTCCTACAGGATTTAAAAGGTTGAATCTTTAAGTCTATGGCCATAGCAGTGTGATTGATAAAAAAAAATTTTATAGAGTCACATATAGACTTGAGCTGATTGAATCTATCATATGACCGATGCTGAAGTTTGACAATTCATCCATGACCTACTATCTGATCAGGATTCAGATAGAGGGACTGTATCATGCACTAACTGCACCTAGAGATTCATCTTTTATTCTGCTGGGTTATCACTACATACTACTAGGTATCACTGGCGAATTGTGACTAATAAGTATCATCTTGAAGATTAATAATCCTTGATGGGCAGAGTTGGCATTGTTCCAATCCATTGAAAATAGTTTCAACGATATTGTGATAGAGATCACAATATATCTCACTATCAGACAGAATAGAACCTATGAGATCACATATAAAAGAAGCTTCTGACTGATCAGATGGTTGAATTACGATTATGAATCATAACAGAAATTGATTATCAATTTGGTAGATAATTGATCTAATGCAAATATTGTATTATATAGCTTACTAAAGAGTTAGCGAGTTATAGGATGATTAATTAGTAATAAAATTATTAATTGACTTAATTTGATTGAGCAATGGAGCTTGTATCAAGTCCAATTTGATTAGATTTAATTTGACTCATTATGGATTTGATTTGATCAATCCTCTAAAATTATAGATAACCCCAAAAGGATTAGATGATTAGTCCCAGTTGAATTAAGATTTGGGTTTGACCCAATTCTTAATTAGACTAGGATGTATGTATTTTTAATTAGACTAGAAATCTTTATTTTCATGATGCATCAAATCTTAATTGGATTAGGACTAAAAATTGAGTTTGACTCATGCACCAAGAAAGAGTCCAATTGAATTAGGATTCCTCCTCCAATTAGGAGACATCTAATCTAAATTAATTGGGCTCTAACTTAGATTTGGATTCCTATTTATTTGAGTCTAATCCGGTCCTAATATGATTAGGATTAATTAGTATTTTAATTGGGTTTAAAATAGCAATTTAAATAAGAGTCCCATGTGATTAAATCTCTTCTTTTCCATGTGCAAATAAGAGCCCACGTCACCTTCAATTTGTGCGCCCAAATAAAGCCACGCCAACCAGCAATTAATGCCACTTCTTCTCCTTCTTTTTGTGCATGTAATAAGCTCCATGAAGGCCCTTTTTATCATGAAAAATCTGGTGTGAAACCTTGTGGTTTGGGCATCACAAATATTGCAAGAGTCCTACTTGAATTGGTTTCTTGATTCTATCCAAATTTGAAGTCCTATCTTCATCTATTTATACCCCACCATATTGGATAGTTTTAGGAGCCAGGTTATGATTTCAAAAGAGTGGTCTTAGGTGTGGAGAAAAACTAAGAAAAAGGAGGCGGCATGATGAGTCCATGGCGTGAGGTGAGTTGGTCCCTATCTCTTCTTTCTTGCAACAACCAAGGGTTGGTTGTTAGGACATCTCTAACTCTCCCTCTTGTCTATGTTTGGACATAGTTGTCTCCTCTCCCCTTTACCCAAAAGTTGGACAAAAATTATTACATCTCTATTGTAGAGATTTGGTACATGAATTTTAGGAAGAAAAGAGAAAAAAGGGTTCTTCTCATGATCTTTAGCATAGAGATCAAAATCCTCCTACATCTTCTTATTCTCTAAGAGTATTTTAAGAGAAAAAAAGATTCTCAACCATCAAAATACGATCTTTGCAAGAGAGCTAGCACCCTGATGAGATCAAAAGGCTTCTGATCAGATCAGAGTCTCATGTAGATATCCGTAGAGGTCAGGTGCTTGTGCGGCTCGAAGGGACCTTTGGAAGACATCCATAATCATCTGTTCGCATTGAAGATTGATCTATGTCCATGTATGTTTTAATTTATTTTCTCTATTTGATTTCTATATCTGAATATTATCTCACATATGAAGATCTTGTTATCATTTGAAGATTTGATCTTATGCATGCTTAGATTATATTAGATTTAATCTGAAAATTTTAAAAATTTTACTGCGTACTTATTTTTGAAAAATCATACGTGCATAAAATCATAAAAATCCAACAATGGTATTAGAGCCACATCATATGCATGAGATTAAGATTTAGATTTAAAATTCGTAGAGAAAAATTTTAGATCTGAAAGATTTTGATGTAGTTCTGACTTAAGGTTGCCCTGACATAACTAGTTATGCTGAATGGTTGTCCTAGAATGATGTTAAAATTTTTAATTAGATTGAATTTTTAGATCTAATTTTTTTAGGATATATATTATATATGTTTTATTATAGAGATCTAAAAAGAGTTTCAAGATCTGTTATGATTCATATATATGATATATGTATGTTTAAGGTTGAAATTTGTTTCTTTGACCTGGACTTATTTATGTATATGATATATATTTGTATGCATGATCTAAAATTATTTTGAGATTAAAATTTACTCTTCATGCAAAGAATTTAGATCTAAAAATTTTGATTTAAGATCTGAAATTAGTGTTTATGCATGAGGGATTGGTTATGGGTAGATCAAATTAGGTCATGTAATTGGATTACATCAAAGGGTTTCTGATTTAATCATATTGGTTTTGAATCAATTTATCAGTTGATCAAATCGAGACAAGTATTGATTAAGATGAGGTCAATAGAGTCTAAAATCATACAATTATTATTGATCGAATCGATTGACACCCATATGTAGAATCGATTAATCTAAGGACCTAATTTGACTTTGTGGCTTGAGTTTGATTCACCTAAGCTAACCTATTTGGATCAATTGTCTAATTGATGTCTAAGGCAAGTAATTAAAAGATGATTATTTAATTGGTTCCATTTGCTTGACCAATTTATTGATGTCTAAAGAAAGCAACGGGAGAACCCCACCAATCTCAACTTACCTGGCCAATTAGGAAGATTGAGTCTCAAATATGGTTGCTGGGTGGTTTGATTTAGCCCATGCCAATTACATCATCATGTGATGATTGATTAGATGAGACCTAAATCCAAATCTCTCCATCAAATATTAAGTCCAAGATTTTTCACCATTGTAGATGTGCGAGCATGTTACCGATGTTGATTGTTCTCGACTGGTCACAGTGGTTCAGTTGTATCAGGAACATGCAACCACTTTATTAGCAAAGAGTTGCTATAGGATAAAGATAGGGTTGGGCCAAATAACTGTTAGGTGAGGAATACAATAATGGCTTTGCACCTGTTTGTGAACGATGGGTCTGACTTAACTAAAAAGTATGGGCAATAACTGTTAAGTGAGCCCACATGACTTAGAAATCAAGTGGCTGCAATATGCTTAGAGAAGCATCTGGGCAAAGAGTTGTCCATGCATCGGTGTTCATTCATGTTATCAATAACTGTTAGGTGAGATGCACAGCATTGGTGGAATCGCAACACCCACTAGAAACCCAATTATCACATCAAAATTTTTATTTCTCTACCCTGAGAGTGTGGGAGATCTAATAAAATAGTAAAAATCTCTTTTTGCATCTAAAAGTCTCTAAAGTAAATTATAAAATAAGTATAAACATTCAATTAGAATCTTTGCTCTCTGCTGTTCATTGTGTCAGCTTTCAACCTCCTAGCTCAAATCTTAGATATCAATCGATTAACTGAAGTCGATTACATAGACTGGCTCATAAACCTAAGAATTATTCTTAATTTTAAAAAATTAAGTAATATTTTTGGTTATTCTAATGTTAACAACTCATCCAACCCATGTCAATGAGCTATACTTAATGAGTGGATGGACAATGACAATAAAGATAGGTACTATGCCTGAGCACATGTTTACTGCCTACGATACGTTAATTCATCTACAAATATTGTGAGGTGATCAGAGTCACACAGCACATATGATGCGTGATGTGTAGGAACCAGATCTAGGGTTTCAGGGTTAATCTTGAAACTTTTTCAAGATCATACAGCGGAAGACTAAAATAAATCAAAATTTATTTTCAAAATTAGAGAATCCCTAGATCTAAGATCCTATTACATGATTATTGCATAGCATTAAATCAAAAATTAAAATATATAAATATAGCATGAACTACATGTTGATCATATCAACATGTTTCTATACTACATCTAATGTATGTATTAAAAATAGATCAGATCTATTACCTTGCAAGTTAGACATTCTAACCTCACTGATCTGGGCTTGAGGATGATGTTGCAAGCTGCACATGCATTCAGCCTCTAGGAGTCATCCACAAGAGCCCACGAATCTCGATCAGAAGTCCTGCTTCAGGAAATCAGCACAGTATGCTAGTACTGCGCTGATCCTTCTTTGATGGTTGATCAAGTGCCTCCTTCTTCTTGATTTGGACTCTTCCAAAGATGAAAAGTAGAAGGAGAAGTTTTAGATCTGATACACTCTTAGGAAACTCAAGATGGAGGGAGAAAAGATATGAAAACAAATAACCCTAGAAGAAGACCCTCTTCTTCTTCTCGTTTCTCTCTCTAGACACCCTAACTTGTGTCTTTTATATCTCCACGACCCAAAGGTCTTTCTCTCTGATTTTTAGATGCCTCAAAGGTCTCCCAAATCTCTATCTTCTCAAAACTTTCATAAAGAAACTCATTTTATATTGATAGATATGATAGAGTCCTTGTCTAGCTCAAATACCTAGTCAAGGCTTATCCAAACATGGCAAGTTAAGGGGCGCCCAACTCTTGAGCACCTCCTCCTTATTTTCATGCATGAATCACCAGAAAAGGGTGACAATGTGTACCCTAAAAGCCACAAAAATTCTAAAAAAAAAATTGGATAAATTCGATGCAAAATTGAATGAGTTTTGGATTTCTAAAACTCTATCTCATAGAATTCGAAATCCAAACTTATTCCTTTTTGATTTGATCCAAACCACCTTCCATGTAAGAAAGAAGAGAGGAGACCTTTTGTGAACGTGGGTGAGACCTGGGAGAGGGCTTTTGTCGCACAAAATAAGAGGAGATTGGCATTGAATGAGAGAGAGGGCGTGGGGAAGGCTTATGTGTTGCAAGGTGGAATCCTAGTCTTACTAGGATTCTATCTTATGACTTGTTTTAATTTGGTTTCTCAAACCAAATAAAATCAAAATTAGATCAACCCAATTAAAATAGGTCTTAACCCAATTAAGAACCTAATTTAATCAGATTAAATTAGATTTAAATCTAATTTAATTTTCTAATCAAATTAGAAATTAGATTGACCCAAGTCCTAGTTGAACTAGGACTAGTTTTTCCTTGCACTTGGCTTATCCAATAAACCAATTGACTTGATCCAATCAAGCCCAAACTAAATTTAATTAAATCATATTTAATTAACTTAATCTCAGCCCATTTGCTTAATCAAATTAAGCCAATTAGCAATCAAATTGCTAATCGATCCTCCCGCAATACTTGCACTGGGTTAAATGTCAATCGTATTGATATTTAACCCTAGAACGATTCTTAATCATTGATCAACCATCTGATCGGATCATGAACTCTAATGTGTGTGACCTCATAGGTCCAAACCTAAACTGATAGCAAAGAAATAAATTTTTGTACCAATCGAAGTGACCATCTAGCAATAGTACCCGACGATCGGATAGGTCGAATGTGTAGAACAACATCCTTAGAACCCATGCGGATATAGTTTTCATATAATTCATCTCCTTGACCAAAATGATCATAGGACACCCCAGAGTTCAACTGTCAACTCTGATCAGGTTGTCCACATTGTATTTCAAAATATCAAATCCATCTGATAGATTATCCTGGCCAAGGTTTTGCTAAATTGAAATACAACCACTCATTCTTCTCCAACTCTTGGAGTGGTCAATCCCATCTCGATCATACTCTGACTTCGCAAGTACTTGACTGTGCCCAAAAGCCTTCCATCCCTGAATTAGAAATTCAGTTAGTCCAGTACCAAAGCACAGTGAGTTGCTTGCAAGTCACTGAGACGATCTCAGGTCTAAGGGACACTTATACCTATATCCCATCAGAGACATTCTCGATAGTAGAATGCTCTGGAGTTGGTCATGTTCAATGATGATGTACCCTTACATCTCACCTGTATGCCATACTAGTGTCTCCACACTCCTTGGTTAAGAGGACAACCAACCCATATGGCCTACAGCGACCTATGCTTGATAGAAGCTATCATCCTTATTAACAGCCTATCATTTGGTCATGAACAGTTTTAAGGACTAATCGATAAATTCTCTCTTTATCGAACTTAAATAGTCCTAAGGACTTCATCATAACAATGGAGTTCATAAGAAGATGAAAACTTATGATGAAAATGCCAAATATATTTTATTTATTAACAAATCAATTACAATACTTGGTTGCTCAACCGTCAACAGCTTGATGATTGGCTTTTGGGACACATTTCCCAACAACTCCCACTTATCCTAAAGCCACTCGACACAGTATCTAATACCCATCTTCGACTTGTGATTGTCGAACTCCTTATCACAAGGGCTTTAGTGAATGGGTCGGTTAGGTTCTCCTTTCCGTCGATCTTCTGAAGGTCGACGTCACCTCGATCCACGATCTCCCAGACCAGGTGGAAGCGATGCAAGATGTGCTTCGTCCGCTGATGTGCTTTGGGTTCCTTCACCTGAGCTATGGCACCAGTGCTGTCGCAGTAGAGCAGGATCGGACCATCGAGGGAGGTGCTACTCCGAGCTCGTTGATGAATTTCCTCAGCCACACAGCTTCCTTCGCGGCATCCGATGCTGCGATGTACTCCGCTTCATAAACAGAGTCTGCCACAGTATGCTGCTTGGAATTCTTCCAGCAGATGGCTCCTCCATTCAGAGTAAAGATATAACCCGACACGCTCCTGCTGTCATCATGGTCAGATTGAAAGCTAGAGTCTGTGAACCCCACAAGTTTCAGATCTGACTCGCCATAAACCAACCATTGGTCCTTAGTATTTCTCAAATACTTAAGGATGGCTTTAACCACTTTTCAGTGATTTTCTCCAAAAACATATTGGTATCTATTCACTACTTCTAGTGAGTATACCATATCTGGTCTTGTACATGTCATGGCATACATGATAGATCCCACGGCTGAAGCATATGGGACTCTACTCATACGCTCTCTCTCTTCAAGAGTTGTCGAACAATCCTTCTTAGAGAGAGAAATTTCTTGGCCTATCAGTAGGTAGCCCTTCTTGGAATTCTCCATGCTGAACCTCTTCAGCACAGTGTCTATGTACATGGACTGGGATAACCCAAGCATCCTTTTAGATCTATCCCTATAGATCTTCATCCCTAGGATGTAGGATGCTTCACCCAAGTCCTTCATGGCGAACTATGATGACAACCAAAATTTTATTCCCTGTAGTGCGGGGATGTCATTCCCGATTAAGAGAATGTCATCCACGTACAAGACAAGGAATACCACAATTGGACCATTTGCCCATTTATAGATGCAGGGTTCTTCTCCATTCTTAATGAAGCCATACGTTTTGATCACCTTATCAAAATGCATGTTCCAACTCCAAGAAGCGTACTTCAATCCATAAATGGATCTCTGAAGCTTGCACACCTTAGACTCATCTGTTGATGTAAACCCCTCAGGTTGTATCATATACACCTCTTCGGTCAGCTCTCCATTCAGGAAAGCTATCTTTACATCCATCTGCCAGATCTCATAATCCAGATGGGCAGCTATTGCAAGTATTATCCGAATAGATTTGAGCATTGCCACAGGGGAAAATATCTCTCATAGTCAATACCATAACGTTGACGATACCCCTTGGCAACCAGACGGGCTTTATAGGTCTCCACCTTTCCGTCTGTGCCCCTCTTCCTTTTGAAGACCCATTTACACCCAATGGGTTTAACCCCTTCAGGTGGGTCAACCAATGTCCATGCATGTTGACCTTCATGGACTCCATTTTGGATTTCATGACTTCAAGCCATTTCTCGGAATTAGATCTCTGCATTGCATCCATATAGGTGATCGGATCCTCATTATTCTCATCAAATTCGATGGGATCACCGTCTCGGACCAAGAAACTGTAGTATCTGTCCGGCTGATGCGGTACTCTATCGGATCGCCTTAATGGTGCAGGTACATTGGGCTTCGGATCTGATCTAATCATATCCGACTCAGGTTCAGCTATTGGTGTCGGTCCTTCTACCTGTTGAACTTCATCAAGTTCAACCTTAGAGGCAACGGTTCCTTCACCAAGGAACTCCTTTTCTAAAAAGATTCCTTAAGGCTAACGAACACCTTTTGTTCATCAGCATAGTAGGAAAAATATCCTTTTGTCTCTTTGGGGTACCCTATGAATGAGCATTTGTCAGACCTAGATCCAAGTTTGTCTGTGACTAATCGTTTGACATAGGCCGAGCACCCCCAGACCCTAAGGTGTGAAAGTGCTGGCTTACGTACTGTCCATATCTCATATGGAGTCTTAATTACAGACTTACTTGGAACCCTATTTAACAGATAACAGGCCGATTCTAGTGCATATCCCCCGAAGGATATCGGCAAGCTAGCAAAATCCATCATGGATCGGACCATGTCTAACAGAGTCTGATTCCTCCTTTCAGACACACCTTTATGCTATGGTGTTCCGGAGGAGTCCATTAGGAGAGAATCCCATTCTCTCCTAGATATGTGAGAAACTCACTAGAAAGGTATTCTCCTCCTCGATCAGATCGAAGAGTTTTAATACTCTTCTCAGTTTGTTTTTCTACTTCACTTCGGAATCGTTTGAACATTTCAAATGAATCCGACTTATGTTTCATCAGATAGACATATCCATATCGGGATAGGTCATCTGTGAAAGTTATGAAGTAGAAATATCCACCTCTAGCACTGGTGCTCATGGGCCTGCATACATCAGTATGTACTAGGCCCAAGAGCTCAGTAGCTCTCTCACCTTTTTCAGTAAAAGGTGACTTGGTCAATTTACCAAGAAGACAGGACTCACAGGTTGGAAGTGATTCACAATCACTGACTTCGAGGATTTTCTCTTGAGTCAACCTGTTTATTCTGTTCTTGTTTATATGACCTAGCCTATAGTGCCATAAGTAGATATCTGACATACTATCTAATCTAGGTGCTTGCCAGTAGAATAGACTCTTATCAGGCTTGATCTTTTTGGTCTGGCTCTGTACTGATGTCCCAGCCTGAACTTGCACCTTCTTCACTTTCTTCTTCTTATTCTTCTTCCCTTTCTTAAAGGGTCGAGAACCAGAAGACGAACCTCCCACTAAGTTCACCAACTCCTTATGGAGTTGGTGATCTTTCTCAAAGTTCTAAAGCAACCCCAGTAACCCGTGGTAGTTTACTTCAGGCTTTGTCATTCTATAATGAGTGAGGAATGGGAGATAAGACTTGGGCAGCGAGTTCAGTATTACATCTTTCCCAAGCTGCTCACGCAAGAGAAAGCCAAGCTTTCTCAATCGTTCCATCAGCTCGATCATGTACAATACATGATCAGTGACAGAGGCACCATCCCGCATTTGGCGTTGAAGATGGCACTAGTCTTGTGCCTCTCCACATCATCGGGTGTGCCAAAGGCATCCTCCAACACTTGAAGCTTGTCCTTTGGCTGAGTCATCTCGAATCTGTGACTGAACTCGTCGCTCATAGCAGCCAGCATGGTACAGCACACCATGGTCCGATCGCTGAGCCACTTCTAGTAAGTGTCTCTGACTGTTCCACATGCATTGACAACTGGCTCCTCAGGTGCAAGATCCATTATCACATATAGGATCCGTTCATGCTCCAGGACTATCTTCGACTTTCGGTACCAGCTATCGAAGTTGAGTCCCACCAACTTATCATTGTCCAACAATAATCGGAGCGATAGGGAAGTGGCCATATTTGCACAAAGGAGAACCATAATCTAATTAGTAATTGATTCATTAAACCTAAAGATTTGGACTTTAATCAAAAGATTTTTCTCACTATTTTATTTGAATTGGTAGCCTCTACCTCCAATTCGAGGAATTACCCTAATTTCTTAGTGGGTACTAGAATCCACTTAGACTGCACACAAGCCCAACTTTGGTTGGCCAACCCATGTACATCTAAGGGTAGGTTCATAACCAATTGTTTCTCTAAACAATTTCTAGTAATTTTAATTTTGCCCCAGAAACCTAATCAGTAGGCTTTGGCCTCCACTGTAAGGATCCGGTTAGGTCCAACCATTAACATGATCATACTTGGTGTATCTAACCAACGAATGATTAAGCCCAACTTTGGTTGGCTCACCTAACCACCATTAGAGAGAACTTCCAAGTCGTCATATGATGAGTGATAATTCCATTAGTCAACAAGCACCAGGCCTTTGGGTCTGCAATGATTATTGAGTTAATGGACTCATTATCAAACACCTTAATGGGTGGCTATGACTCAATTATCTCCATAACTTTGTCATTTTAAGGACCTAATAATTTTATAGAATTTAAATAATATAGAGGATGAGGTCAGATGAACCAGCTTATCATGATCATTCCACTGGCTTCACCAAGTCAGCTTAAGGGAGACCATTAAAAGGGCTGGTCTAGGAGCACCTAAATCAGTCACACTGATTTACCTAGCTGACATGGGTCAGATCGAATAGTCAAGTGATTCGATCAAAACATAATTTCACCAAGAGGCTAGGTAAGTTCAATCAGTGGGAGGGTCTGCCAAAGCTTGCCTTAGACACTATCAGAAATGGCCAGGTAAGTGGGCTCCCAATTAAAAACCACCGGTCTGGTTTACCTTAGACACCAACTAGTTTAATTAGTTTCGATTAGATCAACCTAACAGTTCGTGCTAGACCGCTTAGCAAAGAATCAAGTCCATTTGGTTCTCGTTAAAGACATGGACTTGACCAACTACAACTATTGTAATTGATCTAGAGAATCTTTGACCTAATCTAAGACAATAATTGATTAGATTTAGTCAATTCTCTATTTAAGTCCATCTTTAATCTAACCATAGGTCTAACCCAATTAATGGACCTAATTCCCACTAACCCATTAACCCAATGTGTTATGGTTTGTGTCTTAGGTTCTTCAATTCATAATCCTAGAACCTAATCAAACAACTTCTTAATTCTTAATTAAGTTTTGGGCTGAGGGTTGGGTTCAGCTTTTCAAAAAATAATTTTTATATTTATAAAATAATTTTATAATATGATTCTACCAACCATATTGCATGTTTGATTCATAATCAAGATGCAAGTGAAATAAACATGAAACTACTTTAGATCTAATCTAAACAGGTTCATGTAATTGAAATAATTTCAACTTTAAACAATTTCTTTGCACAAAAATTATTAACAAAGAGATTTTATTTAAGATTTAAACATCTTTTAAATCTAATAAATCATAAATTTAATCTAGATCATATCTAACAAATTTATGATTAAAGATAGATCTACACGAACTAGGACAACCTTTGCACTGTAAGGGGTAAACCTTACAGCAGGACAACCTTGCAGTTCGTGATTGATCTAAAATTTTAATTTTAGATTTAATAATTAGATTATAAATTAGATATAATCTAAAAAATAATCTAAGTATGTATAAATAATCATGTAATAAAGAACCTGGCTCTGATACCAATTGTAGGAACCAGATCTAGGGTTTCAGGGTTAGATCTTGAAACTTTTTCAAGATCATACAGCGGAAGACTAAAATAAATCAAAATTTATTTTTTAAAACTAGAGAATCCCTATATCTAAGATCCTATTATATGATTATTACATATCATTAAATTAAAAATTAAAATATATAAATATAGCATGAACTACATGTTGATCATATCAACATGTTTCTATACTACATCTAATGTATGTATTAAACAATAGATCAGATCTAGTACCTTGCAAGTTAGACATTCTAACCTCACTGATCCAGGCTTGAGGATGATATTGCAAGATGCACATGCATCCGGCCTCTAGGAGTCATCCACACGAGCCACGAATCTCGATCAGAAGTCCTGCTTCAGGAAATCAGCACAGTATACTAGTACTGCGCTGATCCTTCTTTGATGGTTGATCAAGTACCTCCTTCTTCTTGATTTGGACTCTTCCAAAGATGAAAAGTAGAAGGAGGAGTTTCAAATCTGAGACACTCTCAGGAAACTCAAGATGGAGGGAGAAAAGATATGAAAACAAATAACCCTAGAAGAAGACCCTCTTCTTCTTCTCGTTTCTCTCTCTAGACATCTTAACTTGTATCTTTTATATCTCCACGACATAAAGGTTTTTTTCTTTGATTTTTGGTTACTCAAAGAACTATCAAATCTCTATCTTCTCCAAAAATTCATAAAGAAACTCATTTTATATTGAGAGATATGATAGAGTCCTTGTCTAGGTCAAATACCTAGTCAAGGCTTATCCAAACATGGCAAGTTAAGGGGCGCCCAACTCTTGAGCACCTCCTCCTTATTTTTGTGCATGGATCACTAGAAAATGGTGCACAATATGTACCTTAAAAGCCACAAAAATTCTAAAAAAAAAAATTGGATAAATTCGATGCAAAATTGAAAGAGTTTTGGATTTCTAAAATTCTATCTCATAGAATTCGAAATCCAAACTTATTCCTTTTTGATTTGATCCAAACCACCTTCCATGTAAGAAAGAAGAGAGGAGACCTTTTGTGAACGTGGGAGAGACCTGGGAGAGGGCTTTTATCGCACAAAATAAGAAGAGATTGGCATTGAATGAGAGAGAGGGCGTGGGGAAGGCTTATGTGTTGCAAGGTGGAATCCTAGTCTTACTAGGATTCTATCTTATGACTTGTTTTAATTTGGTTTCTCAAACCAAATCAAACCAAAATTAGATCAACCCAATTAAAATAGGTTTTAACCCAATTAAGAACCTAATTTAATTAGATTAAATTAGATTTAAATCTGATTTAATTTTCTAATCAAATTAGAAATTAGATTGACCCAAGTCCTAGTTGAACTAGGACTAGTTTTTCCTTGCACTTGGCTTATCCAATAAACCAATTGGACTTGATCCAATCAAGTCCAAACTAAATTTAATTTAATTATATTTAATTATACTTAATCTCAACCCATTTGCTAAATCAAATTAAGCCAATTAGCAATCGAATTGCTAATCGATCCTCCTGCAACACTTGCACTAGGTTAAATGTCAATCGTATTGATCATTTAACCCTAGAATGCTTCTTAATCATTGATCAACCATCCGATCGGATCATGAACTCTAATGTGTGTGACCTCATAGGTCCAAACCTAAGCTGGTAGCACAGGAATAAATTTTTATACCAATTGAAGTGACCATTTAGCAATAGTACCCGACGATCGGATAGGTCGAATGTGTAGAACAACATCCTTAGAACCCATACGGATATAGTTTTTATATAATTGATCCCTTGACAAAAATGATCATAGGACACCCCAGAGTTCAACTGTCAACTCTGATCAGGTTGTCCACATTGTATTTCAAAATATCAAATCCATCTGATGGATTATCCTGGCCAAGATTTTGCTAAATTGAAATACAGCGACTCATTCTTCTCCAACTCTTGGAGTGGTCAATCCCATCTCGATCACACTCTGACTTCGCAAGTACTTGACTGTGCCCAGAAGCCTTCCATCTCTGAATTAGAAATTCAGTTAGTCTAGTACCAAAGCACAGTGAGTTGCTTGCAAGTCACTGAGACGATCTCAGGTCTAAGGGACACTTATACCTATATCCCATCAGAGACATTCTCGATAGTAAAATGCTCTGAAGTTGGTCACGTTCCATGATGATGTACCCTTACATCTCACCTGTATGCCATACCAGTGTCTCCACACTTTTTGGTTAGGAGGACAACCAACCCATATGGCCTACAGCGACCTATGCTCGATAGAAGCTGTCATCCTTATTAACAGCCTATCATTTGGTCGTGAACAGTTTTAAGGACTAATCGATAAATCCTCTCTTTATCGAACTTAAATAGTCTTAAGGACTTCATCATAACAATGGAGTTCATTAGAAGATGAAAACTTATGATGAAAATGCCAAATATATTTTATTTATTAACAAATCAATTACAATACTTGGTTGCTCAACCGTCAACAGCTTGATGATTGGTTTTGGGATATATTTTCCAACATGATGGGCAGTCAGTCTATGATCGTTATTTGATAATGATCAAAAAAATTAAGGAGCTTGAAAGGCTCAATATGATCATGCATAAAGAATTGCTTATGGATTTGATCCTGCAATCCTTGATTAGTTTATATGGATAGTTCATGATAAACTACCATATAAAAGACCATCATGGCATCTTATCTAAATTGATCAAAGTATTAACAACAAAGAAATCTTGAAAGAGTTCAAAGGTAAAATACCTGGAGAGCCTAAAAAAATAAAGACACGCCTAGAGTAGGCATGTCAAGATTGCTCAATCTATCCTTACAATTTTTTCTTCCTCCAGTTGAGCTATAGACTCTAGTATAGAGTCGGTGGGAAGGTGGAGGGTTTAGAAAGTAATCCTTGAATTGGCTATAGGGCAATAATTGCTGCTGTGGCCATAGGTATCTATCCTTTGCGATTATCGTTTGGATTTAGTTCCAAGAGATGGTATCTATCATTTGCATGGTGATGCATATGTAAACTTAATTGAGCAATCAGTGAATGCCATTGAATCTGAGAGATCCAAAATTGAGATAAAATTAAGTATAGATGAAACCTATGGCTAAGTCATATTGGAGAAGAAATAATTAACAAACTAAAAATATGGGCTTTGGGCTCATGGATTGTTGAGTCAAATCCAGTTTGTGTATCATCTCTTTGAGTAAATATGACCAAGCTATTGTTGTGGGATAAGAAGAAAAGGATCACTGAATACTTATTTTTGTACACATTTGATGTGTATAGCCCATGTGATGTACTAAGCAAGGAGTTGTCTCTACTATGTATATGAGATATGTAAATCTAAATTTTTGAAAGATTCAAAAAATTCAGATGTAAGTAGAGAAGCAAATCAAAAAAATTTTAAAAATACTTCGATTGGATCGAGGGTGTGATACCAAAGAAGAGAATATCTCGACTATCTCATAAAATGGTATAGCTTCATATTGGAATGCTCTTAGTACATCTCAGCTCAACAAGATAAGAAGAGTCATCAGACTATATGAGATATGGTCTGGTCCATAATGAACTTCACTGATTTATGTTTCTTTAGAGACATACTTTATTTCTATGGAATTGGATTCTCTCTAAACCTATTCCTATAGCACCGTATGAGATATGGCATGGTGAGAACTGAATCTTAATTATTTTGAGATTCAAGGATGTTCAGCCTATGTCTAGGACAACAGGTGGATATGTTAGAGGATGGTCTATAAAGCTCATTCTAAAAGAGTTTAGAAAACTACTTTTTGATAGGATTGCAATATCATCGTGACCCGACATGCTATCTTCTTGAAAAATTGATTAACCAAGATAAAGCAGTGAGAGGAAAGTTAAGCTCAAAGAGAGTGTCTCTGAAGAGCAGTGAACCTTAGGATCTTAAGAACCTATTTATAATGAGCCAGTAAATGTATATTCCTCCTTCATCTCGTATACATAGTAGGATCTCCAATCCTTTCGAAAGGTACTCTTGTATGCTTAGCAGAGGATGTAGAGAAAGTCATTTCTCATAGGAGATGGAGAGCATAGAGATGATCCCAGAACCTACAACGAGGTGATGTGAGACATCAACTCCAAGAAAGGATGTGAAATAGCTTTTTTGAGTAGGGATCTTTTGAAGATTTCTGTATGGAATAGCCTATGGATTTTACTTCTTGTGATAGGAGATCACAATAACTACAAAAATTTTGGAGTTGGAATTGTCATCTCGATGATATGATCAAATTGTTTGATCAGATATGAGGAATTATGAGTTTTAGAAGGGTCAGTGGGAGTGTTCAATACTGACATTAGTTAAAATATGGTTGAATATAGATTTCTCCATGAAAGACATAAAGCAGGTGTCCTAAAAATCTATAGAGATAGATGCAATTAGATGCTTGTGTTTTCATAGATAAATACAGAGAGTAGATGCTGAAAGGATCCAGCATAAAAATTTCGAAGAGGGGTTTGCTATCCTCTTAGGTATACAAGTGTACCATGTAATGTATTTGAACTGATATAGTGAATGTCACAAGTAGATATCAGTTGTATCCAGGCTAAGAGTGCTGGATTGCCGTAAAAACATCCTTAAGTTCTTAAGAAGAACTGAGGATATGTTCTTAATTTGGAGAAGGATCAAAACAAGGAGTGGAAGGATATACCAATTCAAATTTTATATCTGATATTGATGGTAGAATGTCAACATCATAGGGTGTGTTCCTTTGTCAATATCTTGCAAGGGTTCCAAGTAATCGATCGATGGAAGCTGAGTACACTGTAGATGTGTAGGATGCATTCTGGTTTTAATGTTAGTTGCAGAATTGAAAATTATGCCATCAGATGCCGTGACACTATACTACAAAGATAATGGCACTATAGTCCTTGCTAAGAAGCCTAGGTCTCACTAGATATCCAGCACATAGAGCAGCTGAACATGCGACTACTTCGAGTAAAAATACATAGAGGTGCAGAGAGCAAACTCCACATGTGATTTGGATGACCCATTGATAAGTCACTTAGCCAGACTAAGACTAAAGCCTATCTTACGAAGATGGAGCTTGGTACATGGTGGATGGACTTTAGTGTAAGTGAGAGATTGTTGGATGTAAGTCCTAGAAGCCAATCTTGACTGACACATATTATATCTCTAGGACATAATTTTATACTTAGTGGACAGTTATATTACCATTCATGTTTATGTATCCATGAATCATCCAAGAAATTAACAAGATAATGATACATATTCTCAAGGAGTTGAGAATTTGAGACATGTGTCATTGATGATTAATTCTTAAATTGCTCCTAATCATAAGATCATCATGGAGATGGTGATTGATCTGGATAGACCAGCGCATGGATCGCTTCCATCAGATAGATGGATCTCGAGTCTGCAGTGTAGCGACACTGGAGTGAGAGTGCAGGTGGTTGTTAGAGAATAACTAGCACTGAGCATGATAACACGAGAAGTCACATGGATGTCTGCTCACTCTTTAGTAACTTTCTCGATGCTGCAGTTGTATGACTAGTCTTTTGACCTGAGATGGCATTACTACTCACAGTAAGACTGCTAGAGTTTGACTGACACATCAACATGGGTCTCAAGGAGCCATTGTACTAGATATTGGTGATAATTGGTCTACTGTAGGAGTGGGGTGTTCATCAAGAAGGGATCTATCGATCCTAGCAGAAGGGAGTAGTTCTATAGGATCTAAGAGGCTGAGTCCTTAAGTCTATGGCCACAGTAGTGTGATTGATGAAAAAGAGTTTTTATTAATTCACATATGGACTTGAGCTGATTGAATCTATCATATGACCAATGCTGAGGTTTAATGATTCATCCATGACCTGCCATCTGATCGGGACTCATTATAGAGGGACTGTATCATGCACTAACTGTATCTAGAGATTCATCTTTTATTCTACTGGGTTGCCACTACATACTGCTAGGTGTCACTAGTGGATTGTGAGACTCACAAGTATCATCTTGATGATCAATGATCCTTGATGGGCAGAGTTGAAATTGTTCCAATCTATTAAAAAGAGTTTCAATGATATTATGATAGAGATCATAATATATCTCACTACCAGATGGAATAGAATCTATGAGATCACACACAAAAAAAACTTTTGACTGATCAGATGGTTAAATTATGATTATGAATCGTAACAGAAATTGATTATCAATTTGATTGATAATTGATTTCATGCAAATATTGTATTATATAACTTATCAAAGAGTTAGTGAGTTATAGAAGGATTAATTAGCAATAGGATTACTAAATTTATTGACCAATGGGGCTTGTATCAAGTCCAATTTGATTGGATTTAATTTGACTCATTATGGGTTTGATTTGATCAACCCCATAGGGTTATAGGATAACCCTAAAAGGATCGGATGATTAGTCCCAATTGAATTAGGATTTGGGTTTGATCCAATTCTTAATTAGACTAGGATGTATGTATTTTTAATTGGACTAAAAATTATTATTTTCATGATGTGCTAAATCTTAATTAGATTAGGATTAAAAATGAGTTTGTCTCATGCATCAAGAAAGAGTCCAATTGGACTAAGATTCCTCCTCCAATTAGGAGACATCTAATCTAAATTAATTAGGCTTCAAATCAGATTTAGATTCCTATTTATTTGAGTCTAATCTGATCTTAATATGGTTAGAATTAATTGTTATTTTAATTAGATTTAAAATAGTAATTTAAACAAGAGTCCCATGTGATTAAATCTCTTCCTTGCCATGTGCAAATAGGAGACCACGTCACCTTCAATTTGTGCACCCAAATAAAGCCACGCCAACCAGCAATTAATGCCACTTCTTCTCCTTATTTTTGTGCATGTAATAAGCTCCATGAAGGCCCTTTTTACCATGAAAAATTTGGTGTGAAACCTGGTGGTTTGGGCGTCACAAATATTGCAGTAGTCCTACTTGAATTGGTTTCTTGATTCCTATCCAAATTTGAAGTCCTATCTTCATCTATTTATACCCCACCATATTGGATGGTTTTAGGAGGATTAACACTAGGTTTTGATGTCAAAAGAGTGGTCTTAGGCATGGAGAAAAACTAAGAAAAAGGGGGCAGCGTGATGAGTCCATGGTATGAGGTGAGTAGGTCCCTATCTCTTCTTTCTTGCAACAACCAAGGGTTGGTTGTTCGGACATCTCTATCTCTCCCTCTTATCTATGTTTGGATATGGTTGTCTCCTCTCTTCTTTGTCTAAAAGTTGGACAAAAATTATTACATCTTTATTGAAAAGATTTGGTGCATGGATTCTAGGAAGAAAAGAGAAGAAAGGGTTGTTCTCATGATCTCTAGCATAAAGATTAAGATACTCCTACATCTTCTTGTTTTCTAAGAGTGTCTTAAGAGAAAAGAAGATTCTCAACCATCAAGATGCGATCTCTACAAGAAAACTAGCACTTCAATGATTTCAAAAGGCTTCTGATCAGATCAGAGTCTTGTGTGGATACCCGTAGAGATCGGGCACTTGTGCAGTTAGAAGGGACCTTTGGAAGACATCCATGATCATCTGTTCACGTTGAAGATTGATCCATGTCCAGGTATGTTTTAATTTATTTTCTCTATTTAATTTCTGTATCTGAATCTTATCTCACTTATGAAGATCTATTATGGTTTGAAGATTTGATCTTATGCATGCTTAGATTAAAAAAAAAAAAATTTAAAATTCTACTGCATACTTATTTTGAAAAATCATGCATGCATGAAATCATAAAACTCCAACACTACATTGATTAGATCGATGTAGATTTTTAATTTTAGATCTTATATTTATATTAAATCATATTATAGATCTTGGCATGACAGTTTAGATTAGATCTTATACATATAAAATAGGTTAAAGTATTTAATGTCAGATGATCTACTATGAAAATTTTAAATTTGCATATATAGAACTGTCAGTATTTTCTTTAATTGGTATCAGAGCTATTGTTTGTTATAATATGATTTCTTATGTCTTTATATCTGATTATATGTTATTTAGATTAGATCTAAATAAGTTTTATTTTGAGATCTAATTTTTGATCAATCCTATACATGTTAGATTAGATAATCTGAGTAGTAAAGTACTCAGATTGGATAATCACCAGATCGTCCGGTCAAAGGAGCAAGTAGGTTTACATGACCTTCTCTTTCCATTCACTAGGGTGCTCTTATGGTGTGTAGGGGTGCCACTATGAGGTGTTGGAAATTATGTCCTAAAATCAATCATTTGACGATTGAGTTCATCCTTGTATATGAATCATTATTTAATAAATTAAAGTTATTATAATATTTTTCATCACAAAGTAACATCTTCCTTGAATTCTTGTACTGTGATGAAGTCCCTAGAATTATGCTAGGATATGATAAAGAGAGGATTTATTGTATAGTTCTTAAACATGTTCACGATCAAATGACACATCATTATGAGACAATGACGTTTATCAAGTGGAGGTCGTTGTGTACCATATGGATTGGTTGTCCTCTTAACCAAGGAGTGTGGTGACACTGGTATGGCATACAGGTGAGATGTAGGGGTACATCATCACTGAACAAGTGACTCACTGCTGAGCATTCTGCTGTCAAAAGCTGCTCGTAAAAATATGGGTATAAGTGTCTTTCGGATCTGAGATCACCATTGTGACTTGCAAGTAACTCACTGTGCTTTGGTGCTGGACTACTTGGATTTTTAATGTAGTGATGGAAGGCTATTGGGTATAGTCATTACTTGCAAAATCTGTATATGGATCAAGATGAGATTGACCCCTCTGGATTATTAGAGTTGATGTATCACTATTTTTTAATTTAGTAAAGTCTTGACCAGGGTAATCCATGAGATGGATTTGAAAGGTTGAAATACAATGCGGATGAAGCAATCTCAGTTGATAGTTAATCTGAGACCATCCTAGAGCATCCAGGGTCAAAAGGATGAATTATGCGGTAACCATGTGTATGGATTTTGAAATATTCTTTTGTGATAATCCGACCTATCTAGACATCAGAAACCATTGCTAGATAAAATCTTGATTAGTGCAGAAATTGGTTCCTGTGCTACCGACTTAGTGTTTGAACCAATGGAGTCACGCACATAAATCAGATAAAGTAGGTAAAAATTGATCTATATTTATATATATAATTTAGAAGTACTTAAATTGATTAAAAATATAAGCTAACTTGATTAAGAATTAAGTTATGGATCAAACAGGATTGAACAGTTGACTATGTCCAGCTAGCACTACACATGAGGTTCAGGTTCGATCCCGGGGATGAACAATTTCTGATCTATGATTATGGAACATATGAAAGATTGAATTTAAGTACTGTTGGTGCAAAAATCTGCTTGCGCTGGAAAAGCTGGAGTCGAGGGAGTCACGGTCGTCGTCGGGACCTACACAAGAAGTCTCAATCGGAGGTGGGGTTGCTCCGGCAAGACCCTCCGACGCTCAAGTCAGTTCTCTACCTCAACAAGAATGGAGTGCTTGAACGGAGATTTTAGCAGAGTTTTGAGATAGAAAATGGGGCTTAGAGAGTAACGTATCTGGGGTCCTCCTTTTTATAGGCGGAGGGCGCAACAGACTGATAGTGATGTTCGTAACTGTCTGGTAGTGGGCCGCCCACAGTCAGGAGGAATTTATTGCGAGGAGTAGTGGAGTGGACCCATGGCCATCGCTGAAGCGCGCCACGTGGAGTCTGCCGCAGGGAGTGGAGTGACATCCGTTGTCACAACTTGCCAGAGGATGGAAGAATCACGCAGTATCCGCTGCAGGAAGTGGAGCAGGATCGTGGGCATCATAGCGGTCTGCCAGGGAATAATGGAGCCGCACGAAATCCATCGCAGGAAGTGGAGCAGGATCGTGGCCATTGCTGTGTCGCGTCAGGGAGTGCAGACCCGTCGGCTGAAGTTCGGATGGAGTGTCTGGTGGTTAGTTATCCACTTGAGAGGAGCCCAAAGTCCGACTCCAGTAAGAGTCCGGATGAAGACTTCCTTTAGCAGATGTCAGGGATGAGGCCTGGCTCTCGTAGGAGTCGGGCGGAGCCTTCCTTGCAGTCGGAGTTGTGGGCGGAGTCTGGTTCCCGTAGGAGTTCGGACGAGGTCTGTCTTGCCGTTGGAGTTGGTGACGGAGCCGGCTCCCGTAGGAGTCCGGGTGGAGCCTTCCTTGCGGTCGGAGTTATGGGCGGAGTCCGGCTCCCGTAAGAGTCCGGACGAGGTCTGTCTGCTTCCGGAGTCGGGGACGAGGCCCGGCTCCCGTAGGGGTCCGGGCGAAGTTTTCCTGCAATCAAAGTCAGGGGTGAAGTCTGGCTCCCGTAGGAGTCCGGACGGAGCTTACCAGCGGTTGAAGTTGGTGACAGAGCCCGGCTCCGTAGGAGTCCGGGCGGAGTCTGCCTGCGGTCGGGTTGTGGGCGGAGTTCGGCTCCCGTAGGAGTCCGGATGAGGTCTGTCTGCAGTCAGAGTCGGGGACGAGGCACGGCTCCCGTAGGGGTCCGGGTGGAGTTTTCTTGCAATCAAAGTCAGGGGTGAAGTCTGGCTCCCGTAGGAGTCCGGACGGAGCTTACCAGCGGTTGAAGTTGGTGACAGAGCCCGACTCCCGTAGGAGTCCGGGCGGAGCCTTCCTTGCAGTCGAAGTTGTGGGCGGAGTCCGGCTCCCGTAGGTGTCCAGACGAGGTCTGTCTGCATCCGGAGTCGGGGACGAGGCCCGCCTCCCATAGGGGTCCGGGCGGAGTTTTCCTGCAATCAAAGTCAGGGGTGAAGTCCGGCTCCCGTAGGAGTCCGGATGGAGCTTACCAGCGGTTGAAGTTGGTGACAGAGCCCGACTCCCGTAGGAGTCCGGGCAGAGCCTTCCTTGCAGTCGGAGTTGTGGGTGGAGTCTGGCTCCCGTAGGAGTCCGGATGAGGTCTGTCTGCATCCGGAGTTGGGGACGAGGCCCGCTTTCGTAGGGGTCCGGGCTGAGTTTTCCTGCAATCAAAGTCAGGGGCGAAGTCCGGCTCCCGTAGGAGTCCGGACGGAGCTTACCAGCGGTTGAAGTTGGTGACAGAGCCTGGCTCCCGTAGGAGTCCAGGCAGAGCTTCCTTGCAGTCGGAGTTGTGGGCGGAGTCTGGCTCCCGTAGGAGTCCGGACGAGATCTGTCTGCATCCGAGTCGGGATGAGGCCCGGCTTCCGTAGGGGTCCGAGCGAGTTTTTCTGCAATCAAAGTCAGTGGCAGAGTCCGGCTCCCGTAGGAGTCTAGACGGAGCTTACCAGCGGTTGAAGTTGGTGACAGAGCCCGGCTCCCGTTGGAGTCCGGGTGGAGCCTTCCTTGCAGTTGAAGTTGGTGATGGAGCCCGGCTCCCGTAGGAGTCCGGGCGGAGTCTGCCTGCAGTCAGAGTTGTGGGTGGAGTCCGGCTCCAGTAGGAGTCCGGACGAGGTCTGTCAGCAGCCAGGGTCGGGGATGAGGCCCGGGTCCGTAGGGGTCCGAGCGAAGTTTTCCTGCAATCAAGGTCAGAGGCGAAGTCCGGCTCCCGTAGGAGTCCAGACGGAGCATACCAGTGGTTGAGGTTGGTGACAGAGCCCGGCTCCCGTAGGAGTCCGGGTGGAGCCTTCCTTGCAGTTGAAGTTGGTGACGGAGCCCAGCTCCCATAGGAGTCCGGGCGGAGTCTGCTTGCGGTCAGAGTTGTGGGTGGAGTCTGGCTCCCGTGGGGGTCCGGACGAGATCTGTCTACAGCCGGGGTCGGGGATGAGTCCCGGCTCCCGTAGGGGTCGGGCGGAGTTTTCCTGCAATCAAAGTCATGGGCGAAGTCCGACTCCCGTAGGAGTCCGGACGGAGCTTACCAGCGGTTGAAGTTGGTAACAGAGCCCGGCTCCCATAGGAGTCCGGGCAGAGCCTTCCTTGCAGTTGAAGTTGGTGTGGAGCCGACTCCTGTAGGAGTCCGGGCGGAGTCTGCCTGCGGTCAGAGTTGTGGGTGGAGTCCGGCTCCGTGGGAGTCCGGACGAGGTCTGTCTTGCTGTTGGAGTTGGTGACGGAGCCCGACTCCCGTAGGAGTCCGGGCAGAGTCCGCTTGCGGTTGAAGCTGGCAACATAGCCCGGCTCCCGTAGGAGTCCGGGCGGAGTCTTCCTTGCAGTTGAAGTTGGTGTCGGAGTTGGAGGCGAGCCCGTGAGGGTCAATCCCGTTGAGAACTTCGGCTGAGGGTATTTTATACCCAACACCAGTCCCCCTACTTTCGAGTTTAAATTTCGAATGAAGTACAGAGAGGTTTGCACAGCTGAAGTTGCCCCCTTGGACCCTGTGTACGACCGCCTCCAGAGGTAGCTGGCTGACAGGGCTCAGCTTACTTCTGCTCGGGATTTCGATGAACTCCAGTCCCTAAGAGGAACCATTGAAGGGATTTCTGTCACCCTCGGGGAAAGGACGGCTGAGCTGCAGTAATTGGAGATCCAACTGGCGTACGAGCAGCCGGCCGTCACAGACGCAGAGGCAGAATCTGAGGTCCTAAGAAAGAGGCATCGAGAGGCAGAGGTCAAAAGCCAGCGGCTTCGTCGGGCGCTCTAGGATGCGCTGCTGAAAAGGGAGAGCTAGAAGAAGAAGTTGAGAATCTGAGGTAGTCCTGGATAGGGGTGGAGTAGATAATTCTAGGTCGGAAGGAGCAGAGCTTCCCTAGGGCTCTTCTTGGCCTTCCGTCTTCTCATGTATATATTTTCCCTTTTGCTGTTTTGTCTCACTTTTGTCGCTTCGCTTTTCTTCCTTTGGCCTTCTGGGCTTCGTGGTGTATATTTGCAAATGGAATGAAAAAGGGGATTTTGTGTTACCTCGTCTGCATATTATATTAAATTGTCATCCGCCAGACTTCTCTTGTCGTTCGACCTGTCCGACGTTGGCATCGTTTGGACGTGCCCAGTCATCGATGCGCTGGTTTGCTTTCCTTGGTGGTCTGAACTCCGCACTACCTCGAAGGTGCCGCCGTCTTCTTGACTCGTGTTGAGAGCTTTCTTAGAGGCCAGGGGTGTTTGGTAGGAACTTCCCATCTTTGTTGAGACAGGGTTCCTTACGTCTTTGGCATAGTTTGCCCTTCATCTGTTTCCGTCGTAGTTCGTTGCTCTTCCTTTTTAATTTCCCTCCTCTTTTCAGAGTGAGGGCCTTCCCCTTGCTTTTTGCGGGGTCACGTAGAAGTATGAAGGTGCCGCTGAGGAGCCTTTCCCCTTCATTCGATCTTGTTGGGCGGTCGGGTTTCATCGCCGTCAGGACGAGGTTCTCCTCCTGTTCCCAACGGGGACGCGGGGGCACACGAGGGCCATCGCATGGATCTCTCCCCCCATCCGGTCTAGAAGAACCGGCCTTCGACTTTGCTCATGTCAGGATGAGGTTCTCCTCCTGTTCCTGACATGGCTGTGGGGGCACATGAGGGCGTTGCAAGGCCTCTCCCCCCATCCGATCTAAAAGAACCGGGTCTTTGACTTTGCTCATGTCAGGACGAGGTTCTCCTCCTGTTCCTGACATAGCTGTGGGGGCACATTAGGGTGTTGTAAGGCCTCTCCCCCCATCCGGTCTAAAAGAATCGGGCCTTTGACTTTGCTTATGTTAGGACGAGGTTCTCCTCCTGTTCCTGACATGGCTGTGGGGGCACATTAGGGCGTTGTAAGGCCTCTCCCCCCATCCAGTCTAAAAGAACTGGCCTTTGACTTTGCTTATGTCAGGACGAGGTTCTCCTCCTGTTCCTGACGTAGCCTTGTTTTAATTGTTTGAAGGGGTTATCCCCAGTCATAACAAATCCATTTCAAATGGGAGGAGCATGCGGAGTCGAAAGGAATTTAGATTCAGGGCAAAGTCGTAAGCGATACATTTATAGGTTTTTCGAGTTCCATGGTCGTGGAAGGTCTGCTCCTCCTTGAGGCCCTCCGACGATGGAGTCGATGGTCCCAATTGGAGGCCAATCTCCGGGCTGCTCCTCCCTCCTTGGCGGTTCAGGTTGCGACAGGGCCCTTGGCCGATCTTTCTACCCTCAGGCCGACGTCGGATGAATCTGTTGAGTCGACCTCGTCGGATGAGCTCCTCGATCTCATCTCGGAGCTGGATGCATTTTCCGTGTCGTGGCCATGGTCGCGGTGATAGAGACAGAACTTGTTGGGGTTGCACTTTCCAGGGTGTGTGCGCATCCTCTCTAGCCTAGGGAGTTGCTCCCTGACCTCCATCAGTACCTGGGCCTTCTAAGCATTGAGGGAGGCGTAGTTGCGGAATCTCCCCGGTGGAGAACCCCACAGTCCGGACTTCTCTGCCTGCATACCCGGGGTGGAGTATGGGCACGCTTATGCCCAGGAGGGAATCGAGAACGCGGCCGAGCTTATCTCGACCTTTTTTCGACTGCGGGCTTACTCGAGTCTCCCGCCTGCCGCTGTCTCGCAGTCTCCTCATCCTTCATTTTGAAGGCTTCTTCCGCTCGGGCGTACCCTTCGGCCCGAGCCAACAAATCAGCAAAATCCCTGGGGTACTTTTTCTCCAGGGAGAACAAAAGGTCATTCTTCTGAAGGCCGCCCTTCAGAGCGGCCATTGCAACTGATTGGTCCAAATTCCGAACCTCCAGTGCTGCGACGTTGAAGCGGTTGATGTAGGCCCGAATGGACTCCCCTTCCCTCTGCTTGATATTGATGAGGGACTCGAACCCTTTCGGGGGCGCCGGCTACTGACAAAATGGGCAACGAATTGGTGGCTCATCTGATCGAAGGAAAAGATGGTACCCAACTTCAGCGTCGAGTACCAGTTTCTTGCCACTCCCTTCAAGGTGGATGGGAAGGCTTGGCATAGAATGGCGTCGGAAGTGCCATGAAGCAGCATCATCGTCCGGAAGGCTTCCAGATGATCGACCGGGTCTGAAGTCCCGTCGTAGCTTTCGAACTGGGAGAGCTTGAAGTTTGGCGGGATCGGTTCCTGCATGATCATTTGAGAAAATGGAGGGTAAGTGCAAATATCCTCACCATAAGTGGGGGGAGCGTGGCGGAGTTCTTCGATCCGTCGGTTCATCTCTTGGAGTCTCCGATCCAGAAAATCCTCTCGACTTTGGGTCTCGAGGGTCCTCTGACAGAATGGCGGAAGAGATCTTCCAGGGGTGGAATCATGATCCAATTGAGGGCTCTCCACCCTCGGGTTCGTCTTCCCAGGAAAGATGGGATGGCTGGTCCAAGTGGCCCGCCCCACCGCTGGATTCTGGTGTTCCAGCGACACCCTTTCCAGGCGCACTGATGCCTGTGGCTGCTGCTGCTGCTGCATGGCCTGCACAGCTTCAGTGAGGCCTCTGACCTGCTGTGCTAGCAGGTCAAACTGCTCCGCACTGACCGCCGTCACTGGAGGAGGAGGAGGAGGTTGGGAAACAGGAGGTGAGGTCGGAGCCTGAGATCTGGCCGTGGAGGCCGTGGATCATCGCGTGGATGCCTTGCGGGGAGGCATCGAGCAGAGACCAAGTGGAGGAAGGAGGAGAGGACGTCGGAAAAGATGCCCGGGGGCAATCCCGTGGAGCGCTCCTTTAAGAACAAGGATACCGCGGAGGTTCGAGACCCTTCCTCTAGCGCCAATCCTGTTGGTGCAAAAATCCGCTTGCGCCGAAGAAGCTGGAGTTGTGGGAGTCACGGTCGCCGTCGGGACCTGCACAAGAAGTCTCAACCGGAGGTGGGGTTGCTCCAGCAAGACCCTCCGACGCTCAAGTCAGTTCTCTGCCTCAACAAGAATGGAGTGCTCGAACGAAGATTTTAGCAGAGTTTTGAGATAGAAAATGGGGCTTAGAGAGTAACGTATCTGGGGTCCCCCTTTTTATAGGCAGAGGGCGCAACAGACTGATAGTGACGTTCGTAACCGTCTGGTAGTGGGCCACCCACAGTCAGGAGGAATTTGTTGCGAGGAGTAGTGGAGTGGACCCGTGGCCATCGCTGAAGCGCGCCACGTGGAGTCTGCCGCAGGGAGTGGAGCGGCGTCCGTTGTCGCGACTTGTTAGAGGATGGAAAAATTGCGCAGTATCCGCTGCAGGAAGTGGAGCAGGATCATGGGCATCATAGCGGTCTGCCAGGGAATAATGGAGCCGTGCGGAATCCATCGTAGGAAGTGCAGCAGGATCGTGGCCATTGCTGTGTCACACCAGGGAGTGCAGACCCGTTGGCTGAAGTTCGGCTGGAGTGTCTGGTGGTTAGTTATCCACTTGAGAGGAGCCCGAAGTCCGACTCCAGTAAGAGTCCAGATGAAGTCTTCCTTTAGCCGAGGTCGGGGACGAGGCCCAGCTCCGTAGGAGTCCGGGCGGAGCCTTCCTTGCAGTCGGAGTTGTGGGCGGAGTCCGGTTCCCGTAGGAGTCCGGATGAGGTCTGTCTTGCCGTTGGAGTTGGTGACAGAGCCCGGCTTTCGTAGGAGTCTGGGCGGAGCCTTTCTTGCGGTCGGAGTTGTGGGCGGAGTCCGGCTCCCATAGGAGTCCGGATGAGGTCTGTCTGCATCTGGAGTCGGGGAGAGGCCCGGCTCCCGTAGGGGTCCGGGTGGAGTTTTTCTGCAATCAAAGTCAGGGGTGAAGTCCGGCTCCCGTAGGAGTCCGGACAGAGCTTACCAGTGGTTGAAGTTGGTGACGGAGCCCGGCTCCCGTAGGAGTCCGGGTGGAGTCTGCCTGCGGTCGGAGTTGTGGGCGGAGTCCGGCTCCCGTAGGAGTCCGGATGAGGTTCGTCTGCAGCCGGAGTCGGGGATGAGGCCCGGCTCCCGTAGGGGTCCGGGCGGAGTTTTCTGCAATCAAAGTCAGGGGTGAGTTGGCTCCCGTAGGAGTTCGGACGGAGCTTACCAGTGGCTGAAGTTGGTGACAGAGCCCGGCTCCCGTAGGAGTTCGGGCGGAGCCTTCCTTGCAGTCGGAGTTGTGGGTGGAGTCCGGCTCCCGTAGGAGTCCGGACGAGGTCTGTCTGCATCCGGAGTCGGGGATGAGGCCCGGCTCCCGTAGGGGTTGGGTGAAGTTTTCCTGCAATCAATGTCAGGGGTGAAGTCCGGCTCCCGTAGGAGTCTGGACGGAGCTTACCAGCGGTTGAAGTTGGTGACAGAGCCCGGCTCCCGTAGGAGTCCGGGTGGAGCCTTCCTTGCAGTTGAAGTTGGTGTCGGAGTCCGGCTCCCGTAGGAGTCCGGGCGGAGTCTGCCTGCGGTCAGAGTTGTGGGCGAGTCCGGCTCCCGTGGAGTCCGGACGAGGTCTATCTTGCCGTTGGGGTTAGTGACGGAGCGCGACTCCCATAGGAGTCCGGGCGGAGTCCGCTTGCGGTTGAAGCTGGCGACATAGCCCGCCCCCGTAGGAGTCCGGGCGGAGTCTTCCTTGCAGTTGAAGTTGGTGACAGAGCCCGGCTCCCGTAGGAGTCCGGGCGGAGCCTTCTTTGCAGTCGAAGTTATGGGCGGAGTCCGGCTCCCGTAAAAGTCCGGACGAGGTCTGTCTGCATCCGGAGTGGGGGACGAGGCCCGGCTCCCGTAGGGGTCCGGGCGGAGTTTTCCTACAATCAAAGTCAGGGGCGGAGTCCGGCTCCTGTAGGAGTCCGGATGGATCTTACCGCGGTTGAAGTTGGTGACAGAGCCTGGCTCCCGTAGGAGTCCGGGCGGAGCATTCCTTGCAGTTGAAGTTGGTGACGGAGCCCGACTCCCGTAGGAGTCCGGGTGGAGTCTGCCTACAGTCAGAGTTGTGGGCGGAGTCCGTTCCAGTAGGAGTCCGGACGAGGTCTGTTGCAGCCAGAGTCGGGACGAGGCCCGACTCCCGTAGGGGTCCGGGCAGAGTTTTTCTGCAATCAAGGTCAGGGGCGAAGTCCCGTAGGAGTCCAGACAGAGCTTACCAGCGGTTGAGGTTGGTGACAGAGCCCGACTCCTGTAGGAGTCCGGGTGGAGCCTTCCTTGCAGTTGAAGTTGGTGACGGAGCCCGGCTCTAGCAGGAGTCCGGGCGGAGTCTGCTTGCGGTCAGAGTTGTGGGCGGAGTCTGGCTCCTGTGGGAGTCTGGACGAGGTCTATCTGCAGCCGGGGTCGGGGACGAGGCCCGGCTCCCGTAGGGGTCCAGGCGGAGTTTTTCTGCAATCAAAGTCAGGGGCGAAGTCCGGCTCCCGTAGGAGTCCGGACGGAGCTTACCAGCGGTTGAAGTTGGTGACAGAGCCCGGCTCCCGTAGGAGTCCGAGCGGAGCCTTCCTTGCAGTTGAAGTTGGTTGGAGCTCGACTCCCGTAGGAGTCCGGGCGGAGTCTGCCTGCGGTCAGAGTTGTGGGCGGAGTCCGGCTCCCGTGGGAGTCCGAACGAGGTCTGTCTTGCTATTGGGGTTGGTGACGGAGCCCGGCTCCCATAGGAGTCCGGGCGAAGTCCGCTTGTGGTTGAAACTGGCGACGTAGCCCGGCTCCCGTAGGAGTCCAGGCGGAGTCTTCCTTGCAGTTGAAGTTGGTGTCAGAGTTGGAGGCGAGCCCGTGAGGGTCAATCCCGTTGAGAACTTTGGCCTAGGGTATTTTATACCCAACAAGTACTAATTAATTTCAGATTTTGAAAGGTTTTAATACAATGGCAGAAGCATGGATTTCAAAGCAATTATGAAAAATAAAACCTAACTCCAAGATCACCTTATCAGAAATTAAACCATATAATATGCTTTAATATCAAATAAAAGATATTAAAAGCATACCTCTTATCGCTAAACCCTGATTTGTGCTTAGTTGCCGGCAGCAATCTGTCTGGGTTTCCACCAGGTGCGCACGTGTTCACCCTCCAACGTTGATCACACAGGGACTCGACCAACCCACTAGCACTTATTTAAAAATATTTTGCAATTAAATTCTGATTTATCAGAATTTAAATGCAATTTGGGCAGAACCTCCTTTCTTGGCTTTGCTGTCACACTGTTGGACCTTTTCTTGCCTTTCTTTCTTGCTCCTTGTCTCCTTAATTTTTATTCTAATTCTCTAAGCCTTTTGGAAGATTTCTTGTCCTTTATCAGGACCTTATCTAGACTAGAGAGAAAGAATAAAGAAAATTGGACAAGCAGAGCCTCTTGTAAGAAAGAAAGAAGATTTCTGAATCACTCAGACTCCTCGGCGTGCACCCCTATTTATATTGACGTAAAGGTGCAATCCAATACATCTCACACCCCTCTGACAATTTATCTCACACCTCTTGTCTATTTCTCATGCCCTATAAATTAAGAAATACCATGTGTACATCAATGTTGGGTTCAAGAGACGCCTTATTTCAGAAAGACTCTTCGATCTTAACTTACGGTGTTCAGATGAGAAGTCACAAAGCTTCTCTTATTGGCGCCATCAACCCATGCCTTTGGATCTGGAAGGAAGCCCATCCAATGGCCAAGATAAATGGTGCCAACTTGAAGAATGGTGCAAGAGATTAAGGGGCGTGGATAAGTTAAAACTTATCTCCCCATTTGAAATTTCAAAGGGGCGCTTCCAAGAGGTGGCGCATGGATTTAATCCTTATCTCTTCTCTTAATTCTTCTACGATGAGTTTAATACTCAGAAGGACTCTTAGGCCTCCTAAGACATCTGAAAAAACATTCGTAGAATAAAAGTTACGGAGAAAAATAGGATAGACCAAGTTAAGGGGCGTCATCTCCCATCCATGCGCCATGTGACACATGCGCATGGATTTAAATTCTTACCACTTCTCCTAATTTTTTTATGAGGAGTTTAATACTTAGAAGGACTCTTAGGTGCCTCCTATGTCATCTGAAAATTATTCATAGAATAAAAGTCACAGAGAAAAAATAGGAAAGGCCTTATCTAAAGGTTGCGCCAACTCCATCCATGCGCCATGTGGTTCATGCGCATGGATTCAAATCCACACGCCAAGAGAGAGACTCTTAGTTATGTGGTTCTCTGGTTTTTGGCACCCAACAGCAAGCCCAATTAAAACACTTCGAACCCACTTCAAGACCAAATCCAATTTGGCTCAAATTAGTTCTAAATTAGCCCAAATCAGAACCCGATTCGAATTCGATTCGAATCTAAATGCTAGGGTTTGCAACATGTGCTAGCATGTTCAACTTGCAAACATGGTTTAATCAAATTAAACCCATGATCAATTCCCTTTGTGTGTGACCCATTGGGTTCCACATCTAGCGAGCAGTGAGTCCAGATGCAATTTAGTCTAATTTGGTTAGAACACAACCCAGCCGATTTAGGTCAAATCAAGCTGAACCGTTTTGATCAATTAGAACAGCTTTTAATTAATGATCGAATTAAACTCTTTAGTTTGATCAAACTCACAAGACATGAATGATGTCTAGCAACGTATCATGTCTACCTAGAAGATATGAAATTTTTTGGTGAAAATACGAAAAATACCCTTCAGTGGAAAATTTCTGTGCATCTTGATCTTACGATCATCCTGCATCCCGAATATAAGTTTGGGTATGGAAAAATATCAAACCCAATTTTTTATATTCACATTTCTCTTGATAATGATTTGATTTATGAAACATTAGAAACCATTTCTAATTTTTTTTCATAATGCTTTGATCAAAGTCTTCCTGAATCATTATTTGATTGAAGCAGATAGGATGCGATCTCCTCTTACTAGGAGCGATCGTTTCCATATTGACCTACTCACAACCTTCTTAAGCAATCCATCATATCCAGAACATCCCGTACATGATTAAATCATGAATGAGTATGATCCAAAATATGGATTCATGCTTATAAGGTTCTTCGGCAGTCTCAGGTCAAAAGATTTACATGCATAATTCCCACTATAAGAAAAAATCTGTTGACATGTAGATAAGACTCCATCAGATATTCTTTAATTGGATCAATTCAGTGAATTCATTCTCTAATAAACACTTACATCCTTATATTAGTGTCATACACAAGTAATTGTGAGATCAATTACCCTCTCTACTGAGCATACATAGGATGTACCAGTCTTACCAAAAATATTGATCCCCTACTCAATATTCCATCGACTAGGAATATTTAAAATTAGAGTTTTAAGGTTTTAGGTCTCACTTGGTATGATCGCATCATAACCCTAAAACCATAGCCCTAATTTATGGGGTTCATCAAAATAAGATGCAGCATATGATGAACTAAATGCTTTTATTTATTTAAAACATCAGTACATCAGTTGTTGGGAAACAAAAAATATCCATCAATTTATACATTTTGATTGGCTTATAGGGCATATTCCTTTCAATCTCCCACTAGCACTAAAGCCAATCTCCCTTATATTTCAACCCATACAATCAAAATGGCGATCGAATTGCTGCTGTGGTAAAGCTTTAGTGAATGGATCCGCTATGTTGTTCTTTGTGTCTACTCGTTCAATAATAACATCTTGTCTTTCAATTATTTCACGAACGAGATGGAAGCGTCTCAAAATATGCTTGGATTTATGGTGAGACCTGGGTTCCTTTGCTTGAGCAACTGCTCCAGTATTATCACAATAAAGTGGTACTGGGTTCTCAATCTCAGGAACAACGTCCAATTCAGTGATGAACTTCTTCATCCAGACAGCTTCCTTGGCGGCTTCACTTGCAGCTATGTATTCTGCCTCTGTGGTTGAGTCAGCTACTGTTTGCTGCTTAGAACTCTTCCAACTCACTGCTCCACCATTCAAAGTAAAGACATACCCTGAAATGGATTTGCTATCATCTGGGTCTGATTGAAAGCTAGAATCAGAATATCCTTCTAGTTTAAGATCAGATCCACCATATATGAGAAAAATATCCTTAGTCCTTCTTAAGTACTTTAGAATATTTTTCACAGCCTTCCAATGATCCTCTCTTGGATCAGCCTGAAATCTACTGGCTATGCCTAAGGCATAAGCTACATCAGGCCTGGTACATAACATAGCATACATTATTGATCCTACAGCCGAAGCATAAGGAATAGAACTCATTCTATTTCTTTCTTCAGTCGTCTTAGGAGACATCTTCTTAGAGAGATGTATGCCTTGACTCATGGGTAAATAACCTCTTTTACTCTCATTCATACTGAATCATTTCAGTATTAAGTCAATGTATCTAGACTGAGATAAGCCTAGCATCCTTTTAGATCTATCTCTATAGATCTTTATACCAAGTATATAGGATGCTTCCCCCAAGTCTTTCATGGAAAACTTATTTGATAGCCATAATTTGACTGTTTGTAACATTGGGATATCATTCCCAATAAGGAGTATGTCATCTACATACAGAACCAAAAAACTAGGGCACTCCCACTAGTCTTCTTATACACACAAGGTTCATCCAATTTTTTGATGAAGCCAAATTCTTTAATTGTTACATCAAAGCAGATGTTCTAACTCCTTGAGGCTTGCTTTAATCCATAAATAGATTTCTTAAGCCTGCATACTAGATTTGGTCTGTCATTTGAGACAACCCTCTGGCTGTGACATGTAGACCTCCTCTTCTAGAAAACCATTCAAGAAGGCGGTCTTCACATCCATTTGCCATATTTCATAATCATAGTATGCTGCTATTGCAACATTATCCGAATAGATTTGAGCATGCAACAGGTGAAAAAGTTTCATCATAATCAATACCCTATTTTTGCCTGAAACCTTTAGCTACCAATCTAGCTTTATAGATTTCTATTTGACCATCTGCTCCAATCTTTTTCTTATAGACCCATTTGCACCCAATAGGGTTTACCCCTTCTGGTGCATCAACCAAAGTCCATACTTTGTTGGTGTACATGGAGTTCATCTCAGATTTCATAGCATCCTACCATCTGTCTGAGTCCTTACTCATGACAGCTTCTGTATAGGTCAAAGGTTCATCATTCTCAATGACTTGGGCTTCATTATTCTCAATAATGAACCCATACCTTATAGGTACATGTCGTACCCTCTCTGACTTACGGATAGGAGTTATGTGTTCTAGTTCTTCCTTATTTATGTGAATATTTGGTTGAGAAATATCTATTTATTTTTTTGAACTTCATTAATTTTAATATTTCTCCCACTGCCTCTTTCTAGGATAAATTCTTTCTCCATGAAAGTGGCATGCCTACTTACAAATACTTTTGTTCAGTAGGGTGGTAGAATAGATATCCTATACTATCCTTAGGATATCCTACAAAAAATATTTATCTGCTCTAGTATCTAGTTTATGTCCAAAATTTCTTTTGACATATGCTAAATATCCCCATATCTTAAAATATTTAAGATTGGGCTTCTTACCTCTCCATATTTCATATGGAGTGCTAGATACAGATTTAGAAGGTACTCTATTCAAGATAATTATTCGGTCTCTAAAGCATAACCTCAGAAGGAAGTAGGCAATTCAGTGAAGCACATCATGGATCGTACCATATCTAATAAGGTATGATTTCTCCTTTCGGCTACACCATTTAATTGTGGCGTATAAGGAGGTGTCCATTCAGAGATAATTCTCTTTGCTTTAAGATGGTTAAAAATTCATTGGACAAGTATTCTCCTCCTCGATTAGATCGAAGATTTTTATACTTTTTCCAATTTATTTTTCGACCTTGCTTTGATACTCTTTGAATTTATCAAAGGCTTCGGATTTATGTTTCAAAGATACATATATCCAAACCTAGATAAATCATCTGTAAATAATAAAATATGAGTATCCACCTCTGGCATGAGTTGTCATGGGCCACATACATCTGTATGTACAAGTCCTAATAACTCGTTTGTCCTATCTCCATGTCCACTAAATGAAGTCTTGGTCATTTTACCCATGAGACATGATTCACAAGTTCCTAATGATTCACAATCATAAGAATCAAAGAACTTTTCTTTGTACAACTTGTTAATCCTAGTCTCACTAATATGACCAAGTCGACAATGCCAAAGTAAGGTATTATTTACATTATCTCTCTTACGTTTACTATTTTCATCAACATGAAAAATATTATCATTCAAGCATAGAGTCAACAAACCATTGTCAAAAATTCCATGACAAATTATTTCATTAGAAAAATTAATCGAGCAACCATTGCTCGTTACAGATATTTGATATCCTTGTTTTATCAACAAGGGTACAGATACAATATTTCTAATGATCTTAGGCATGTAATAACAATTTGTTAGCTCTAAGATCTTCCCAGAAGGAAACTTCAAGATATATGTCCCTACAGCTTCTGCTTGGATAGAATCTCCTCCAGCACCATAGAGCTCGAAGTCTCCCTTCCTCAAACTTCTAATTTTCTGCAGCCCCTGCAATGATTTGCAGATATGAAAACCACAGGTAGTATCTAATACCCATGAGTTTGAAATGGAAGAATTCAATGATAATATTGTATGTATCTCACACATACTTTTGGTGCATTATTTGCTCCAGTCTTCACTGTTGCAAGATAAGCCTTGCAATTCCTTTTCCAATGACCTGCCTTGCCACAGTGGAAGCAGGTCGACTGTCCGAATCTTCTTTCCTTCTTTCTCTTATTTATACTACCTTTAGGGTTCAGCCTCCTTTTAGAACCCTTTTTGCCTGCCTTCTTCTTGGAGATCCCATCCACAAGAAGAAGAGGAGCCTAATACTTCTTGATATGGCTCTCTGCTGTTTTGAGCATATTTAATAGCTTAGCAAGGAAGAATTCAGTTTGTTCATGTGATAGTTCATGACAAACTGAGAAAATGATTCTGGAAGTGATTGCAGGATTAGATCCTGACTCAACTCCCCATCCATAACAAAACCTAATTGACCTAATCGAGTGATCAGGTCAATAACTATCAAAATATGGTTTTGTACGGATGACCCCTCTGTCATTCTGGCATGGAATAACTGCTTAGATATCTCATATCTTGCAGTCCTACTCTGTTCTCCATAAAGCTCTTTTAAATTGTGCAATATGGAATGAGTGTCCATGCTATCATGCTGCCTCTGTAACTCATTTGTCATAGAGGCAAGTATGATACACTTGACAGTTAAAGAATATTTTGCCACATTCTATATGTGGTTTTTTCTTCCTCTGTGGCATCCTCCCCAACTGGCTCAATGTCAGGGGTATCGAGAATGTAAGAAAGCTTCTCTTGACTAAGTACTATTTTAAGATTTCTCAACCAATCCACATAGTAGGTACCAGTCAATTTATTTGTATCCAAAATGGAGCGAATGAAAGTGAAGAAGCCATTAATCTACATAATAAAGAACATTACATAAGCGAACAACTCAAGATGATATACACAATTAAATTAGGACTTTAATTTTATTGTGTCTCCCACTATTTTTATCAGACATCATAACCCTCTAGTATGATGTTTGAGAAAACCCTAATTGATTTTCTTAGTGGGATTGAGACCCTAATTCTTATAAAAGATCTTGTGGTTGCACAACAAACCTTTTATAAGTTTAAAGGTAGGAAACTCCTTCCAATTGCATCTTATGCAATTCTCAATAAAAACCCTGGCCTCTAAAACATTAATAGCCTTGTGTTTACACAACAGACCATAATGTTTTAGTTAAGTAGGACCCTTCATTTTAATACAGTCAAAATAGAATATAAATGCTTTTGTGGTTACACAGCAAAGCATTATACTCAAAAATTGCTGTAAGCATCTCGATGCGCCAGAACAATATTATGTCGTTTCCATAATTGGTCTTGTGGTTACACAACAAACCTAATATGGTTCGTGACATAGTAATGTCCTAGCATGAAGGAAGGCCATAATATAGTGAATATAACACCGAGCATCCCAGTCAAGAATTAAATTAATCTAATCAGTCAGGTAAGTGGAAGAGAGGTGGGGGTCCCCCTGTTGCTTTCCTTAGACACCAATAAATTTTGGCCAGGTCAGACAACGGAACCAATTAGAAACCACATTCTCTTTACCAATCATGAACCACATTCCTAGACACCGATTGATCAATTAGACATCAACGACTAATTTTGCTATTGGTTAATTACACTACAACTTAATATCATTTTACAGAGGGTTTTTCAGGTCTCAATGCATATTTAATTTCTATATCATAATAAATACATGAATAAAAGAAATTAGCATCATAGTGAACA
>NC_026003.2:64347951-64367316 GCF_000442705.2 Elaeis guineensis
GTTTTGTACGGATGACCCCTCTTCATTCTGGCATGGAATAACTGCTTAGATATCTCATATCTTGCAGTCCTACTCTGTTCTCCATAAAGCTCTTTTAAATTGAGCAATATGGAATGAGTGTCCATGCTATCATTGCTGCCTCTGTAACTCATTTGTCATAGAGCAAGTATGATACACTTGACAGTTAAAGAATCATTTTGCCACATCCTATATGTGGTTTTTTCATCCTCTGTGGCATCCTCCCCAACTGGCTCAATGTCAGGGGTATCGAGAATGTAAGAAAGCTTCTCTTGACTAAGTACTATTTTAAGATTTCTCAATCAGTCCACATAGCTGGTACCAGTCAATTTATTTGTATCCAAACGGAGCGAAGTGAAAGTGAAGAAGCATTAATCTACATAATAAAGAACATTACATAAGCGAACAACTCAAGATGATATACACAATTAAAATTAGGACTTTAATTTATTGTGTCTTCCACTATTTTTATCAGACATCATAACCCTCTAGTATGATGTTTGAGAAAACCCTGATTGATTTTCTTAGTGGGATTGAGACCCTAATTCCTTATAAAAGATCTTGTGGTTGCACAACAAACCTTTTATAAGTTTAAAGGTAGGAAACTCTTTCCAATTGCATCTCATACAATTCTCAATAAAAACCCTGGCCTCTAAAACATTAATAGCTTTGTGTATACACAACAGACTATAATATTTTAGTTAAGTAGGACCATTCATTTTAATACAGTCAAAATAGAATATAAATACTTTTGTGGTTACACAACAAAGCATTATACTCAAAAATTGCTGTAAGCATCTCGATGCGCCAGAACAATATTATGTCAGTTTCCATAATTGGTCTTATGGTTACACAACAAACCTAATATGGTTCGTGACTTAGTAATGTCCTAGCATGAAGGAAGGCCATAATGTAGTGAATATAACATCGAGCATCCCAGCCAAGAATTAAATTAATCTAATCAGCCAGGTAAGTGGAAGAGAGGTGGGGGTCCCCCCGTTGCTTTCCTTAGACACCAATAAATTTTGGCCAGGTCAGACAACGGAACCAATTAGAAACCACATTCTCTTTACCAATCATGAACCACTTTTCTAGACACTGATTGATCAATTAGACATCATCGACTGGTTCTGCTATTGGTTAATTACACTACAACTTAATATCATTTTACAAAGGATTTTCAGGTCTCAATGCATATTTAATTTCTATATCATAATAAATACATGAATAAAAGAAATTAGCATCATAGTGAACACAATTCAATATGACAAAGCAACATTCCATAATTATATACATCATATTTTAATTATGAAATAATGAATATGATCTTATCATATAGCATCATAATGAACACAATTCAATATTACAGAGCAACATTCCATAATTATATACATCATGATTTAATTATGAAATAATGAATATGATCTCATCATATTAATATCATATTAAAACATAAATAATGATCATATCATATTTATAATATTGCCTTTAAATCATTAACATATCATCATATGATTTAATTCTAACAAGGTGGCTCTGATACCACTGAAAGGTTTTAATACAATGGTGGAAGCATGGATTTCAAAGCAATTATGAAAAATAAAACCTAACTCCAAGATCACCTTATCAAAAATTAAACCATATAATATGCATTAATATCAAATAAAAGATATTAAAAACATACCTCTTATCGCTAAACCCTGATTTGTGCTTAGTTGCCGGCAGCAATCTGTTTGGGTTTCCACCAGGTGCCCACATGTTCACCCTCCAACGTTGATCCACACGGAGACTCGACCAACCCACTAGCACTTATTTAAGAATACTCTACAATTAAATTCTGATTTATCAAATTTAAATGCAATTTGGGCAGAACCTCCTTTCTTGGCTTTGCTATCACACTGTTGGACCTTTTCTTGCCTTTCTTTCTTGCTTCTTGTCTTCTTAATTTTTATTCCAATTCTCTAAGCCTTTTGGAAGATTTCTTATCCTTTATCAGGATCTTATCTAGACTATAGAGAAAGAATAAAGAAAATTGGACAAGCAGAGCCTCTTGTAAGAAAGAAAGAAGATTTCTGAATCACTCAGACTCCTCGGCGTGCACCCCTATTTATATTGCACGTAAAGGTGCAATCCATTACATCTCATGCCCCTCTAACAATTTATCTCACACCTCTTGTCTATTTGTCACACCCCATAAATTAAGAAATGCTATGTGTACATCAAAGTTGGGTTGAAGAGATGCCTTATTTCAGAAAGACTCTTCGATCTTAACTTACGGTGTTCAGATGAGAAGTCACAAAGCTTCTCTTATTGGCGCCATCAACCCATGCCTTTGGATCTAGAAGGAAGCCCATCCAATGGCCAAGATAAATGGTGCCAACTTGAAGAATGGTGCAAGAGATTAAGGGGCGTGGCTAAGTTAAAACTTATCTCCCCATTTGAAATTTCAAAGGGGTGCTTCCAAGAGGTGGCGCATGGATTTAATCCTTATCTCTTCTCTTAATTCTTCTACGATGAGTTTAATACTCAGAAGGACTCTTAGGCACCTCCTAAGACATCTGAAAAAAACATTCGTAGAATAAAAGTTATGGAGAAAAATAGGATAGACCAAGTTAAGGGGCGTCATCTCCCATCCATGCGCCATTGACACATGCGCATGGATTTAAATTCTTACCACTTCTCCTAATTTTTTTATGAGGAGTTTAATACTTAGAAGGACTCCTAGGTGCCTCCTAAGTCATCTAAAAATCATTTGTAGAATAAAAGTCACAGAGAAAAAATAGGAAAGGCCTTATCTAAAGGTTGCGCCAACTCCATCCATGCGCCAAGTGGTTCATGCGCATGGATTCAAATCCACACGCCAAGAGAGAGACTCTTAGGCATGTGGTTCCCTGGTTTTTGGCACCCAACAGCAAGTCCAATTAAAACACTTCAAACCCACTTCAAGACCAAATTCAATTTGGCTCAAATTGGTTCTAAATTAGCCCAAATCAGAACCCGATTCGAATTCGATTCGAATCTAAATGCTAGGGTTTGCAACATGTGCTAGCATGTTCAACTTGCAAACATGGTTTAATCAAATTAAACCCATGATCAATTCTCTTTGTGTGTGACCCATTGGGTTCCACATCTAGCGAGCAGTGAGTCCAGATTCAATTTAGTCTAATTTGGTTAGAACACAACCCAGCCGATTTAGGTCAAATCAAGCTGAACCGTTTTGATCAATTAGAACAGCTTTTAATTAATGATCGAATTAAACTCTTTAGTTTGATCAAACTCACAAGACATGAATGACGTCTAGCAACGTATCATGTCTACCTGGAAGATATGAAATTTTTTGGTGAAAATACGAAAAATACCCTTCAGTGGAAAATTGCTGTGCATCTTGATCTTACGATTATCCTGCATCCCGAATATAAGTTTGGGTATGGAAAATTGTCAAACCCAATTTTTTATATTCACATTTCTCTTGATAATGATTCGATTTATGAAACATTAGAAATCATTTCTAATTTTTTTTCATAATGCTTTGATCAAAGTCTTCCTGAATTATTATTTGATTGAAGCAGATAGGATGCGATCTCCTCTTACTAGGAGCGATCGTTTCCATATTGACCTACTTACAACTTTCTTAAGCAATCCATCATATCCAGAACATCCCATACATGATTAAATCATGAATGAGTATGATCCAAAATATGGATTCATGCTTATAAGGTTCTTCGGCAGTCTCAGGTCAGAAGATTTACATGCATAATTCCCACTATAAGAAAAAATCTGTTGACTTGTAGATAAGACTCCATCAGATATTCTTTAATTGGATCAATTCAGTGAATTCATTCTCTAATGAACACTTACATCCTTATATTAGTGACATACACAAGTAATTGTGAGATCAATTACCCTCTCTATGAGCATACACAGGATGTACCAGTCTTACAGGAAATATTGATCCCTTACTCAATGTTCCATCGACTAGGAATATTTAAAATTAGAGTTTTAAGGTTTTAGGTCGCACTTGGTATGATCACATCATAACCCTAAAATCATAGCCTTAATTTATGGGGTTCATCAAAATAAGATGCAGCATATGATGAACTAAATGCCTTTATTTATTTAAAACATCAGTACATGAGTTGTCGGGAGACAAAAAAATATCCATCTATTTATACATTTTGATTGGCTTATAGGGCATATTCCTTTCAATCTCCCACTTGCACTAAAGCCAATCTCCCTTATATTTCAACCCCATACAATCGAGATGGCGATCGAATTACTGCTGTGGTAAAGCTTTAGTGAATGGATCTGCTATGTTGTTCCTTGTGTCTACTCGTTCAATAATAACATCTTGTCTTTCAATTATTTCACGAACGAGACGGAAGCGTCTCAAAATGTGCTTGGATTTATGGTGAGACCTGGGTTTCTTTGCTTGAGCAACTGCTCTAGTACTATCACAATAAAGTGGTACTGGGTTCTCAATCTCAGGAACAATGCCCAATTCAGTGATGAACTTCTTCATCCAGACAGCTTCCTTGGCGGCTTCACTTGCAGCTATGTATTCTGCCTCTGTGGTTGAGTCTGCTACTGTTTGCTGCTTAGAACTCTTCCAACTCACTGCTCCACCATTCAAAGTAAAGACATATCCTGAAATGGATTTGCTATCATCTGGGTCTGATTGAAAACTAGAATCAGAATATCCTTCTAGTTTAAGATCAGATCCACCATATATGAGAAAAATATCCTTAGTCTTCTTAAGTACTTTAGAATATTTTTCACAGTCTTTCAATAATCTTCTCCTGGATCAGCCTGAAATCTACTGGCTATGCCTAAGGCATAAGCTACATCAGGCCTGGTACATAACATAGCATACATTATTGATCCTACAGACGAAGCATAAGGAATAGAACTCATTCTATTTCTTTCTTCAGTCATCTTAGGAGACATCTTCTTAGAGAGATGTATGCCTTGACTCATGGGTAAATAACCTCTTTTACTCTCATTCATACTGAATCGTTTCAGTATTAAGTCAATGTATCTAGACTGAGATAAGCCTAGCATCCTTTTAGATCTATCTTTATAGATCTTTATACCAAGTATATAGGATGCTTCCCCCAAGTCTTTCATGGAAAACTTATTTGATAGCCATAATTTGACTGTTTGTAACATTGGGATATCATTTCCAATAAGGAGTATGTCATCTACATACAGAACCAAGAAAACTAGGGCACTCCCACTAGTCTTCTTATACACACAAGGTTCATCCACATTTTTGATGAAGCCAAATTCTTTAATTGTTACATCAAAGCGGATGTTCCAACTCCTTGAGGCTTACTTTAATCCATAAATGGATTTTTAAGCCTGCATATTAGATTTGGTCTGTCATTTGAGACAAAACCCTCTGGTTGTGACATGTAGACCTCCTCTTCTAGAAAACCATTCAAGAAGGCGGTCTTCACATCCATTTGCCATATTTAATAATCATAGTATGCTGCTATTGCAAGCGTTATCCGAATAGATTTGAGCATGGCAACAGGTGAAAAAGTTTCATCATAATCAATACCCTATTTTTGCCTGAAACCTTTAGCTACCAATCTAGCTTTATAGGTTTCTATTTGACCATCTGCTCCAATATTTTTCTTATAGACCCATTTGCACCCAATAGGGTTTACCCCTTCTGGTGCATCAACCAAAGTCCATACTTTGTTGGTGTACATGGAGTCCATCTCAGATTTCATAGCATCCTGCCATCTGTCTGAGTCCTTACTCATGACAGCTTCTGTATAGGTCAAAGGTTCATCATTCTCAATGACTTGGGCTTCATTATTCTCAATAATGAACCCATACCTTATAGGTACATATCGTACCCTCTCTGACTTATGGATAGGAGTTATGCGTTCTAGTTCTTCCTTATTTATGTGAATATTTGGTTGAGAAATATCTATTTATTTTTGTTGAACTTCATTAATTTCAATATTTCTCCCACTGCCTCTTTCTAGGATAAATTCTTTCTCCATGAAAGTGGCATGCCTACTTACAAATACCTTTTGTTCAGTAGGGTGGTAGAATAGATATCCTATACTATCCTTAGGATATCCTACAAACAAACATTTATCTGCTCTAATATCTAGTTTATGTCCAAAATTTCTTTTGACATATGCTGAACATCCCCATATCTTAAAATATTTAAGATTGGGCTTCTTACCTCTCCATATTTCATATGGAGTGCTAGATACAGATTTAGAAGGTACTCTATTCAAGATAATTATTGCGGTCTCTAAAGCATAACCCTAGAAGGAAGTAGGTAATTTAGTGAAGCACATCATGGTTCGTACCATATCTAATAAAGTACGATTCTTCCTTTCGGCTACACCATTTAATTGTGGCGTATAAGGAGGTGTCCATTCAGAGATAATTCCCTTTGCTTTAAGATGGTCTAAAAATTCATTGGACAAGTATTCTCTTCCTCGATCAGATCGAAGGATTTTTATACTTTTTCCAGTTTGTTTTTCGACCATGCTTTGATACTCTTTGAATTTATCAAAGGCTTCAGATTTATGTTTATAAGATACACATATCAAAACCTAGATAAATCATCTATAAATATAATAAAATATGAGTATCCACCTCTGGCATGAGTTGTCATACGGCCACATACATCTGTATGTACAAGTCCTAACAACTCGTTTGTCTTATCTCCATATCCACTAAATAAAGTCTTGGTCATTTTACCCATGAGACATGATTCACAAGTTCCTAATGATTCACAATCATAAGAATTAAAGAATTTTTCTTTGTACAACTTGTTAATCCTAGTCTCACTAATATGACCAAGTCGACAATGCCATAGTAAGGTATTATTTACATTATTTCTCTTGCATTTACTATTTTCATCAACATGAAAAATATTATCATTCAAGCATAGAGTCAACAAACCATTGTCAAAAATGCCATGACAAATTATTTCATTAGAAAAATTAATCGAGCAACCATTGCTCGTTACAGATATTTGATATCCTTGTTTTATCAACAAGGGTACAGATACAATATTTCTAATGATCTTAGGCATGTAATAACAATTTGTTAGCTCTAAGATCTTCCCAGAAGGAAACTTCAAGATATATGTCCCTACAGCTTCTGCTTGGATTGAATCTCCTCCAGCACCATAGAGCTCGAAGTCTCCCTTCCTCAAACTTCTAATTTTCTGCAGCCCTTGCAATGATTTGCAGATATGAAAACCACTGGCAGTATCTAATACCCATGAGTTTGAAATGGAAGAATTCAATGATAATATTGTATGTATCTCATACATACCTTTTGGTGCTGTATTTGCACCATCTTCACTGTTGCAAGATAAGCCTTGCAATTCTTTTCCAATGACCTGCCTTGCCACAGTGGAAGCAGGTCGACTGTTCGGAGGTCTTCTTTCCCTTCTTTCTCTTATTTATACCACCTTTAGGGTTCAGCCTCCTTTTAGAACCCTTTTTGCCTGCCTTCTTCTTGGAGATCCCATCCACAAGAAGAAGAGGAGCCTTATCCTTCTTGATATGGCTCTCTGCTGTTTTGAGCATATTTAACAGCTTAGGCAAAGAAGAATTCAGTTTGTTCATGTGATAGTTGACGACAAACTGAGAAAATAATTCTGGAAGTGATTGCAGGATTAGATCCTGACTCAACTCCCCATCCATAACAAAACCTAATTGACCTAATCGAGTGATCAGGTCAATAACCATCAAAATATGATTTTGTACAGATGACCCCTCTGTCATTCTGGCATGGAATAACTGCTTAGATATCTCATATCTTGCATTCCTACTCTGTTCTCCATAAAGCTCTTTTAAATTGAGCAATATGGAATGAGTGTCCATGCTATCATGCTACCTCTGTAACTCATTTGTCATAGAGGCAAGTATGATACACTTGACAGTTAAAGAATCATTTTGCCACATCCTATATGTGGTTTTTTCTTCCTCTGTGGCATCCTCCCCAACTGGCTCAATGTCAGGGGTATCAAGAATGTAAGAAAGCTTCTCTTGACTAAGTACTATTTTAAGATTTCTCAACCAGTCCACATAGTTGGTACCAGTCAATTTATTTGTATCCAAAATGGAGCGAAGTGAAAGTGAAGAAGCCATTAATCTACACAATAAAGAACATTACATAAGCGAACAACTCAAGATGATATACACATTTAAAATTAGGACTTTAATTTTATTATGTCTCCCACTATTTTTATCAGACATCATAACCTCTAGTATGATGTTTGAGAAAACCCTGATAGATTTTCTTAGTGGATTGAGACTCTAATTCCTTATAAAAGATCTTGTGGTTGCACAACAAACCTTTTATAAGTTTAAAGGTAGGAAACTCTTTCCAATTGCATCTCATGCAATTCTCAATAAAAACCCTGGCCTCTAAAACATTAATAGCCTTGTGTTTACACAACAGACCATAATGTTTTAGTTAAGTAGGACCCTTCATTTTAATACAGTCAAAATAGAATATAAATACTTTTGTGGTTATACAACAAAGCATTATACTCAAAAATTGCTGTAAGCATCTCGATGCGCCAGAACAATATTATGTCAGTTTCCATAATTGGTCTTGTGGTTACACAACAAACCTAATATGGTTCGTAACACAGTAATGTCCTAGCATGAAGAAGGGCATAATGTAGTGAATATAACACCGAGCATCCCAGCCAAGAATTAAATTAATCTAATCAGCCAGGTAAGTGGAAGAGAGGTGGGGGTCCCCCCGTTGCTTTCCTTAGACACCAATAAATTTTGGCCAGGTCAGACAACGAAACCAATTAGAAACCACATTCTCTTTACCAATCATGAACCACTTTCCTAGACACTAATTGATCAATTAGACATCATCGACTGGTTCTGCTATTGGTTAATTACACTACAACTTAATATCATTTTACAAAGGATTTTCAGGTCTCAATGCATATTTAATTTCTATATCATAATAAATACATGAATAAAAGAAATTAGCATCATAGTGAACACAATTCAATATGACAAAGCAACATTCCATAATTATATACATCATATTTTAATTATGAAATAATGAATATGATCTTATCATATAGCATCATAATGAACACAATTCAATATTACAGAGCAACATTCCATAATTATATACATCATGATTTAATTATGAAATAATGAATATGATCTCATCATATTAATATCATATTAAAACATAAATAATGATCATATCATATTTAAATATTGCCTTTAAATCAGTAACATATCATTATATGATTTAATTCTAACAAGGTGGCTCTGATACCACTGAAAGGTTTTAATACAATGGCGGAAGCATGGATTTCAAAGCAATTATGAAAAATAAAACCTAACTCCAAGATCACCTTATCAGAAATTAAACCATATAATATGCATTAATATCAAATAAAAGATATTAAAAACATACCTCTTATCGCTAAACCCTGATTTGTGCTTAGTTGCCGGCAGCAATCTGTCTGGGTTTCCACCAGGTGCCCACGTGTTCACCCTCCAACGTTGATCCACACAGAGACTCAACCAACCCACTAGCACTTATTTAAAAATACTCTGCAATTAAATTCTGATTTATCAGAATTTAAATGCAATTTGGACAGAACCTCCTTTCTTGGCTTTGCTGTCACACTGTTGGACCTTTTCTTGCCTTTCTTTCTTGCTCCTTGTCTCCTTAATTTTTATTCCAATTCTCTAAGTCTTTTGGAAGATTTTTTGTTCTTTATCAAGATCTTATCTAGCTTAGAGAGAAAGAATAAAGAAAATTAGACAAGCAGAGCCTCTTGTAAGAAAGAAAGAAGATTTCTGAATCACTCAGACTCCTCGGCGTGCACCCCTATTTATATTGCACGTAATGGTGCAATCCATTACATCTCATGCCCCTCTGACAATTTATTTCACACCTCTTGTCTATTATTCATGCCCCATAAATTAAGAAATGCCATGTGTACATCAAAGTTGGGTTGAAGAGATGCCTTATTTCAGAAAGACTCTTCGATCTTAACTTACGGTGTTCAGATGAGAAGTCACAAAGCTTCTCTTATTGGCGCCATCAACCCATGCCTTTGGATCTGAAAGGAAGCCCATCCAATGGCCAAGATAAATGGCACCAACTTGAAGAATGGCGAAAGAGATTAAGGGGCGTGGATAAGTTAAAACTTATCTCCCCATTTGAAATTTAAAGGGGCGCTTCCAAAAGGTGGCACATGGATTTAATCCTTATCTCTTCTCTTAATTCTTCTACGATGAGTTTAATACTCAGAAGGACTCTTAGGCGTGTCCTAAGACATCTGAAAAAACATTTGTAGAATAAAAGTTACGGAGAAAAATAGGATAGACCAAGTTAAGGGGCGTCATCTCCCATCCATGCGCCATGTGACACATGCACATGGATTTAAATTCTTACCACTTCTCCTAATTTTTTTACGAGGAGTTTAATACTTAGAAGGACTCTTAGGTGCCTCCTAAGTCATCTGAAAATTATTTGTAGAATAAAAGTCACAGAGAAAAAATAGGAAAGGCCTTATCTAAAGGTTGCACCAACTCCATCCATGCGCCATGTGGTTCATGCGCATGGATTCAAATCGACATGCCAAGAGAGAGACTCTTAGGCATGTGGTTCCCTAGTTTTTGGCACCCAACAGCAAGCCCAATTAAAACACTTCGAACCCACTTCATGACCAAATCCAATTTGGCTCAAATTGGTTCTAAATTAGCCCAAATCAAAACCCGATTTGAATTCGATTCGAATCTAAATGCTAGGGTTTGCAACATGTGCTGGCATGTTCAACTTGCAAACATGGTTTAATCAAATTAAACCCATGATCAATTTCTTTTGTGTGTGACCCATTGGGTTCCATATCTAGCCAGTAGTGAGTCCAGATGCAATTTAGTCTAATTTGGTTAGAACACAACCCAGCCGATTTAGGTCAAATCAAGCTGAACCGTTTTGATCAATTAGAACAGCTTTTAATTAATGATCAAATTAAACTCTTTAATTTGATCAAACTCACAAGACATGATTGACGTCTAGCAATGTATCACGTCTACCTGGAAGATATGGAATTTTTTGATGAAATACCAAAAATACCCTTCGGTGGAAAATTATTGTGCATCTTGATCTTACGATCATCCTGCATCCTGAATATAAGTTTGGGTATGGAAAAATGTCAAACCCAATTTTTTATATTCACATTTCACTTGATAATGATTTGATTTATGAAACATTAGAAACCATTTCTAATATTTTTTTCATAATGCTTTGAACAAAGTCTTCCTGAATCATTATTTGATTGAAGCAGATAGGATGCGATCTCCTCTTACTAGGAGCGATCGTTTCCATATTGACCTACTCACATCCTTCATAAGCAATCCATCATATCCAGAACATCCCGTACATGATTAAATCATGAATGAGTATGATCCAAAATATGGATTAATGCTTATAAGGTTCTTCGGCAGTCTCAGGTCAAAAGATTTACATGCACAATTGCCACTATAAGAAAAAATCTGTTGACATGTAGATAAGACTCCATCAGATATTTTTTAATTGGATCAATTCAGTGAATTCATTCTCTAATGAATACTTACATCCTTATATTAGTGTCATACACAAGTAATTGTGAGATCAATTATCCTCTCTACTGAGCATACACAGGATGTACCAGTCTTATCGAAAATATTGATCCCCTACTCAATGTTCCATCGACTAGGAATATTTAAAATTAGAGTTTTAAGGTTTTAGGTCTCACTTGGTATGATCTCATCATAACCCTAAAACCATAGCCCTAATTTATGGGGTTCATCAAAATAAGATGCAGCATATGATGAACTAAATGCCTTTATTTATTTAAAACATCAGTACATGAGTTGTCGGGAGACAAAAAAATATCCATCTATTTATACATTTTGATTGGCTTATGGGGCATATTCCTTTCAGATTTGATTTAAATTAATTAGACTTAAATGGATCTAAAATCTAAGTTAGACTTGGTACAAAAGTCCTAAAGAGTTTGAGATTGACAGTCTTTTGAAATTATTTCGAACCAGCTTCGAATCAGATTTGAATCAGACCTATTTTGGATGAGATATGAGTATTCCTACTTACACTGGGAATACCCCCTCATGAAGCATAACCAAAACCTGGTTTGGTGCTTGTTTGGGGCTTCCCAAGTGGGTGAGAGATTGGGTGCAAGTTGATTGTCATATGTGATGACAATTATATCTCATATAGGAATCTTTCTTTCATGAGTATTGGATCAATTCAAATCAAATTTGAATTAAGAGTTCTAATCTCATTGGATCATGAGAATCATCCATAAATAGAGAGGGTCTCTACCTATGGATGCATAGCAATAGCAATAGCATAGCAAACAAATCAGATTGAGAGAAGAAAAAAGAGAGAGAGAGACGCGAGAAGAGAGAGAGGTCCTATCTTCTCTTTGGCCTCTCCCCTTGTTGCCGGCCCTCTTCCTTTGGGTGTGGGGTCTTTTTGGGCATCCCACCTACTAGTGTGAGGTGTCACACTAGTACATCTTTTCCCTCGATTGATTGAGTTATGAAGATAATTGGATTGGAGTTCATCCCGCTTTCCTAAGGTATTTGGCGTGCATGCGAAGTAGAGGGTCTGCACATCCAGACCTCCGTAAAGGTTTATATTAAATAATTTAAAATTTGATCTCTGATTTCACTATGATTCAGGTAAGGATTTAATTTTTAAACAAGTAGAATATCAGAGAAAAATTTTAGATGCAACTTGGGCATTCTGGAGGGAAACTGTTTCCTTCCCTTCAACTGGTATCAGAGCAGGCCTGAAATATATGCATTCAAAATAAAATTTTTTGAGATTATTTATATGAGATATAATTGATATTTTTTTATAAAATATTAAATTTTATTTATATCTATTTATATAAAATTTTTGATCTGATTTTGATTGGATTAGAGGTGCCTAATCAATGATTGATTGAGGTTGTTATAAATCTGTTATAACAGAATTCTGTTGTTGCTAAATTTTTTATAAAAAAATAATATGAATTAAAATTTATTTTAAATTTATTTTAATAAAAATTTAATAATATTATTTTTTTTATAAAGTAAAATTTATTTCAGATTTAAATTGGATCCATTTCCATAGATATTTAGATCTGAATCCTATCATAATTCAGCACTGCATGAAAATAGATTTTACTAGAAATTAATTTATTATGCATTCATATTTACATCTAATTAATTTTTTATTTGATATCAAATTTGAAATTGATATTTTATAATCAGTATAAGATATATTTTAGATTTGATATGATGTATATGATGCATCAAATATAATTGGATTAGATGAAGAATATAATTGATAAGATCAAAGATATGTTCATAACACAAAATAATTTTGTCAATAATTGCATATTGATGTAATTATATATAAAATTAGATTTTAAATCTTAGTAGTCTAGTCAGATTTGATGAGATCACCAGACCATCCGATCATAAGAGATTGAAGAGCTCTTTTATCTATTCGATGGGTTCTCTTATAACGTGTAGGGGTGTCATTATGATCCAGTTTTATGAAGAAAAAAAATAAATAGATTTTTATGTATTATTTTGATCATAAATATATTTAGATTAGATCTAAAATGATTTATGATTTATTACAATAAGATAAAATTCTGATATAAAATTATTTTAGATTTGAATTACATGTTGCATATGATGTAATTGATATTGATCTAAAAGTTATCGAGATACATGAGATGTATGTGTAAGATGTATGCCCTAGATGCCAGATCGACTGACACATTTCTGTACAGATCTAAGGACAAATTTATAATTTTGACTATAAATGAGCAAAAGGATTATTCTTCTATCACATTATGTACATTGTGTCTGTGATACATCCTTTGAGTTAATAGGAATGTCAATTCATATTTTCAAGAGTTGAAAATTTAAGGCATGAATTTACATAACTAACTCATAAACAGCTCCTGACCATAGGATCATCACGAGGATGGTGATCGATCCGAAAGGTTGGTGTACGATCGCTTCCTCAGGGTGGATGTATCTTGAGTCTATGATGTGGAGACACCAGAGCGAGAGTACAGGTATTCATTGAGAATGAGAGTACTGAGCGTGACCATATCGAGCTGTCATAAGGAAGTCTACCTTCTCGTTGATGACTAGCTCGATGCTGCAGTTGAGTGTCTAGTTCTTTGACCTGAGGTGCATCGACAGTTCACCTTGAGTGTGTTATAGTTTGACTACACCATAACTCGATCTCCTAGCCATTTCAAATCCTGAGGTGTATGTTGGCTGTAGCATATTCATTGTAGGAACTAGGTCGCACCAAGATGGGATCTATCAACCTCGATAGATGAGAGGAGTAGTCCTATGATAATTAAAAGATCGAGTCCTTAAGCCCATGGCCATGGCAGAGTGAAAGAAAAATAGAAAAGAGTTTTCCAATAAGGTTTCACATCGGACTCGGATCGATCGATTAATTCATATGACTGATGTTAGGTTTGACAAGTTTATCTTAACCCTAATTCAGTCGGGACTCATGATAGAGGAACTCAATCACACAGGTAGCTGCACCAAGAGGTTCATCTTCAGTTCTGATGGGTTGCCAACACATACTGCTAGGTGTCACTAGTGGATTTTGGAAGCAACTAGAATGATATTGATGATCGATCATTCTGATTGTCTGAATCGAAAGAGTTCTGGTCCATCGAAAGGAGTTTCGATGAAGTCGATGATGAGATCATGACATGTCTCATTACCATACAAAATTAAACCTAACTGGGTCACACAAACAAGTGTTGGGGTCTGGATGTCATCAATTGGGCTAACCCAATTGATTTGGATAAGATCCAATTAGGTTCAAGGAAATTGTGCTAGCACACGATTGAGCCTAACTTTCTCCTCGTGTAATCTTTTCTGTCTCTACTGAGCCAAATGTGATTTGACTCATTCAGAGAATCTTGAAAAGGTTTCTCTCAGTCTAAATAAAGCTTGTCCAGCTCAGAAAAGGCTTGTCTTAATCCATGAGATGAATTTAAGACAACACCTGCTAATTCCTAGCACCTGCCAATTTCATTTTAGGACATCTGTCAAAAGTTGACATATGGGTCTTAAACTGAAGAGGGCTCATTAGAGAATTTTTGTGGAGTATCCATAAGCTAAGCCACATTAAATTGGGCACCATAATTAGATTATGGTGTGAGTCCAATTGGATTAAAGTGGGCGCCCCATGTGGATAAGGATTGGAGAGTCTTGATCAATTTAAACTCTTGGGCGCCACCTCTATTTGTGCTTATCCAATGTTGGCACCATCTTTTGGAGATAAGATGGGGTTCTTATCTGATATGATCAAATGATATCACTCCACCAATCAAATTTTTTTCAGAATTTATTGGAATTTTTTGATTGGTTGAATGATGTGGCACTGCACAGTATACAAGGTCTATATAAACCCTACTGCGCCTAGGGTTTTGAGGTAGAAGTTATTTTATGCACAAAACCCAATAGCTGCTGCCTCCTCCCCTCTTCTCTATATCCTCCCTGCTCTCCTTCCTCCCCTCTTCACATCCAAAGAGTTGGACATCCATCTGGCAAAGATCGAAGGCATGGTGACGCCTGGAACAGAAGGCTGTAGGACTTCTTCGATAGGCTGCTGCTCCAACTTCAGGAAGACTTTTGAAGATCTTCCTAATCAGATTTAGATCTGATTTTTGGAGCATAGATTTGCAAGAAGAAGACATTCTAGGTTCTACCTAAGTAGATTCTAGTAGAGGCCAGGTGCTTGCGTGGCTACATCAGAACCTCGGGCTGTGCAGAGATCATCTGCGGGGTAATCAGATTACCCTTGAGGTATTACTTGTTTCCTCATCCTTTTAGATTTATTTTAGACTTAATATCAGATATAAAAATTAGATTTAGAGACATAGATCTAAAATATATGTAGGATAAATTTTTTTTTTTTAAATTATTCCACCTCAGATTTGATGAAATCTGAAAGATCCTATGTGGAAAAGCGATTTTCTCCCTTCAAGTGGTATCAGAGCCAGGTTGTTGGCTCTATTTCAGATCTAATTTAGATCTGATTTTAATTTTTTATTTATTTGATATTGAAGATTTTAGATATCACATCAGATATGATAGAATCTAAAATCAAAATATTTAAAATTAAATCTAAGAAGATCTAACATGCATGAGATGCATGACTAGACTAGGATTAGTTGAATCCATGAACAGTCTTAAGTTTTATGTTTTAATGAGATTAAAATATAAATTAAATTTAATTTATTTTTTATTTTTTTGATGTTATAAGTGTTATAATCAAATCAAAAAATAAAAAATAAAAAATAAAAATTTTAATTTTTTCATAAAATTGATCTGTTGCATGCCTAGACTAGTTGTAGAATTGTTCTAGTAACTTGTCTAGAATAATTTTTATTTTGAATAGTTCAATTTAAATTTTATTTTTTAGATATTACATGTGATGTATCAGATCTGAAAGCATGTTAATTAAATCAATTTTTGATACATGAGATGTATGCAAAGCATGTATTAGTTAGATCTTAAATTGTATATGAGATATGTAAATTTAGATCAACTAGTTTTGTAGTTAAATTTATATTTTTGATTAAGGTATTTCTCATGGCCGTCCAATCATAAGAATGAAGTAGGATTTTAAGACCCTCTCTTTCCATTCAATGGGGTGTTCATAAGACGTGTAGGGGTGCCGCGCGTTCATCCTTAATCAGAAATCAAAACTTACTTTTCTGCAAAACCCTAGATCCTGAAATCCTAGGATTTATTTTACAAGTTTTGTTTATGAACCCAAACTTAATTAATGAATTAATCTTATGAAATTAAGTTAGATCTAAAACTAAGAATTTCAGATCTAAGACATTTTCATAAAATTGGGTTCGGGCTTGGGTAGCTCAATTAGGTCTAGCGGTTGATCAAACTGAATCAAGAGTTGGTTAGGTGGGATCATGAAAGCTAATAATTGACCAGCCTAATAGGATTAAGTCTGGATCAAGGTCGAATCACATTTAGATGTGACCCAATCAAGTTAAGACCTAATTTGGTTCAGAGGTTAGAGTCTGAATTGTAGGCTAACCCAATTAGTTCTGGTTCGATAATTTGGTGTCTAAGATAAGTTGGGCAGATGCGACCGACTAGTTTTTAATTAGAAGCTACTCGACTCGAATGCGTTCTTATCGAGCTAATGGCATATCCCTCCCACCGGTCTCACTTACCTGGCCATATGTGTCGACTCAGTTTTGATTTGAGGTGGCTAACAATTCGAGCTAACCCATGCCACTAGGTTAGTCATAATTGTTATGACTATGTCAAGTCAAGTTTAATGAGACCTAAATCAAATCTCTCTAAGAAAATATTAAGTCTAGGTCTTGCACCATTGTGGATGTGCAGGCCCTTCCTGGGGTTGATTATTCTTGACTGGTTACAGTGGCTCAATTGCACCAGGAAGATGCAACCATGTCTATTAGGCATTGGATGCTACGAATTAGAGGATGGGTTGGACTCAATATTTCGGATACGATGAGGGACCCAATCAGGAATCTAGTTCGTGCAAATGGTGGGTCTGACTTAACTAAGGAATGGAGCAATATCCCGGGCACGGTGAGCTTCATGAATTAAAGATCAAGTTTTGGGTGCACCATGATTAGAGAATCATTGGACAAGAGTTGTCCACTCATCGGTTGACCCATCACCAATAACTGTTAGGTGAGGTGGTGAGCCAGTCGGTGAGACCGCACCATCTACTAAAAATTATTGATCATAGAGATTTTCACATCTCTACCAAGGGAGTGTAGGGATTTGAGAAAATAGTGGGAGCCTAATTTATTTAAAAATGATACCCCTAAATAAATTGGTTAAGTCTGATTACAAAATCTAACTAGAAACTTTTAACTCTCTACAGGAAACATGTTTGCCTCAAACTCTCTGACCAAAATACTAGACACCCATAGATTGACTGGACCAAATTTTAAAGACTGATTGAGGAACTATAAAATTATTCTGGGTTCTGAAAAATTGACTCATGTCTTGGACCTGGACCCACCTGCCATGCTAGCACATCTGACTGCTGAACAGAGAGCATCTTTGAAAAAGTGGATGGATGATGATAACAAAGCAAGGTACTACATGTTGGGTGTAATGTCTGATGACTTGCAGCGCCAACATGAGAATATTTTGACTACCCGCCAAATGTTGGCTCACCTGCAAGAATTGTTTGGTGAACAGAGTCGCACAGCCAAGTATCAAGTCTGTCAAAGACTTTTTAAGGCCAAGATGTGTGATGGGCAGCCAGTCCAAGATCATTGTTTGACAATGATCAAGAATCTTGAGGAGCTTGAGAAGCTCAGTTTCATCTTAGACAAGGATTTTCAGATTGATGTGATCCTTCAGTCCTTGTCCGATGCATATGGTCAGTTCATCATGAACTTTCATATGCATAAGATGTAGTGTACCTTGGTCGAATTAATGAACATGCTGGTTATGGCTGAGCTTTCTATGAAGGGTTCAAAAGGCTCAGTTCTTACTGTGGAGCAGACTTCTTCCAAGAGAAAGTCTTTTGGAAAGAAAAAGAAGTCTGCGAAGAAGCAGAAGGTGGATGGCAAGAAGAAGAAGATAGAACCAAAGAAGAAGGCTACTGATAAGAAAAAATATTTTCACTGCCAATCAGACGGCCTTTGGAAGCGAAACTATCCTCAGTACCTGGCCACCCTAAAGAACAAGAAGGATGGTCCTTCTGGAGGTATGCTCATTTTAGAGTCTAATCTTATGGTTTCTTCTGCATCCAGTTGGGTGCTTAACTCTGGTTCTAGTGCTCATTTGTATACTTCTATGCAGGGTCTTGAGGAGAGCAGGAGGTTGAGGGATGGGGAGATGATCCTATGCATCGAGAACGGAGCAAGAGTTGCTACTATGATCGTGGGAACCTACCCTTTGTGATTACCGTTAGGATTAGATTTATTTCTTAAAGATTGTTATTATGTGCCTGCAGCAAGCAAAAATTTGATTTCTATTTCATGTTTAGCACAAGAAGGCTATGTGATTAGCTTTCATAAGGACCATTGTAATATATTTTATGAAAATAATAAAGTTGCAGATGATTTTCTTATTAACGGTCTCTATCAGCTACATATTGATGTATCTGTATTTAATATTGAGCAAAATATGAATGTCATAGGAATTAAAAGGCCTAGAGATAGTCTAAATGATAAGTATTTATGGCACCTAAGGCTAGGTCATATAGTGGAAGACAGGATTAACAAATTAGAAAAATCCAAGCTAT
>NC_026003.2:64367416-64632070 GCF_000442705.2 Elaeis guineensis
CGATCGTCGGGTACCATTGCTAGATGATCACTTCAATTGGTACAGAAATTTATTTCTATGTTACCAATTTAGGTTCGGACCTATGAGGTCATACACATTAGAGTTCATGATCCGATCGGATGGTTGATCAACGATTAAGAATCATTCTAGGGTTAAATGATCAATACGATTGACATTTAACCCAGTGTAAGTGTTGCAGGAGGATCGATTAGCAATTCGATTGCTAATTGGCATAATTTGATTAAGAAAATAGATTGAGATTAAGTCTAATTAAATATAATTTAATTAGATTTGATTTGGCTGATTGGATCAAGTCCAATTGATTTATTGGATAAGCCAAGTGCAAGGAAAACTAGTCCTAGTTCAACTAGGACTTGGGTCAATCTAATTTCTAATTTTATTAAAAAATTAAATCAGATTTAAATCTAATTTAATCTGATTAAATTAAGTTCTTAATTGGGTTAAGACTTATTTTAATTGGGTTGATCTAATTTTGGTTTGATTTGGTTTGAGAAACCAAATTAAAACAAGTCAAAAGATAGAATCCTAGTAAGACTAGGATTCCACCTTGCACCACATAAGCCTTCCCCACGCCCTCTCTCTCATTCAATGCCAATCTCCTCTTATTTTGTGTGACAGAAGCCCTCTCCCAGGTCTCTCCCACATTCACAAAAGGTCTTCTCTCTTCTTTCATACATGGAAGGTGGTTTGGATCAAATCAAAAAGGAATAAGTTTGGATTTCGAATTCTATGAGATAGAGTTTTAGAAATCCAAAACTCTTTCAATTTTGCACCGAATTTATCCAAATTTTTTTTTAGAATTTTTGTGGCTTTTAGGGTATATATTGTGCACCCTTTTCTGGTGATCCATGCACAAAAATATGGAGGAGGTGCTCAAGAGTTGGGCGCCCCTTAACTTGCCATGTTTGGATAAGCCTTGACTAGGTATTTGACCTAGACAAGGACTCTATCATATCTCTCAATGTAAAATGATTTTTTTCATGAAAGTTTTGGAGAAGATAGAGATTTGAGAGACCTTTGAATATCCAAAAATTGGAGAGAAAGACCTTTGGGTCATGGAGATATAAAAGACACAAGTTAGGGTGTCTAGAGAGAGAAATGAGAAGAAGAAGAGGGTCTTCTTCTAGGGTTATTTGTTTTCATATCTTTCCTCCCTCCATCTTGAGTTTCCTGAGAGTGTCTCAGATCTGAAACTCCTCCTTCTACTTTTCATCTTGGAAGAGTCCAAATCAAGAAGAAGGAGGCACCTGATCAACCATCAAAGAAGGATCAGTGCAGTACTAGCATACTGTGCTGATTTTCTGAAGCAGGACTTCTGATCGAGATTCGTGGGCTCGTGTGGACGATCCTAGAGGACAGATGCATGTGCAGCTTGCAACATCATCCTCAAGCCTGGATCAGTGAGGTTAGAATATCTAACTTGCAAGGTAATAGATCTGATCTATTGTTTAATACATGCATTAGATGTAGTATAGAAACATGTTGATATGATCAACATGTAGTTCATGCTATATTTATATATTTTAATTTTTGATTTAATGTTATGTAATAATCATGTAATAGAATCTTAGATCTAGGGATTTTCTGATTTTAAAAAATAAATTTTGATTTATTTTAGTCTTCCGCTATATGATCTTGAAAAAGTTTCAAGATCTAACCCTGAAACCTTAGATCAGGTTCCTTCAATACATCCTTTGAGTTAGTGGGAATGTAAATTCATATTTTCAAGAGTTAAAAATTTAAGGCATAAATTTACATAACTAACTCATAAACTGCTCCTGACCATAGGATCATCACGAGGATGGTGATCGATCTGGAAGGTTGGTGTACGATCGCTTCCTTAGGGTAGATGAGTCTTGAGTCTACGGTGTGGAGACACCAAAGAGAGAGTACAGGTATTTGTTGAGAATGAGAGTACTGAACGTGACCACCTCGAGTAGTCATAAGGAAGTCTACCTTCTCGTCGATGACTAGCTCGATGCTGCAGTTGTATATCTAGTTCTTTGACTTGAGGTGTATATTGGCTATAGCATATCCATTGTAGGAACCAGATCGCACCAAGATGGGATCTATCAATCTCGATAGATGAGAGGAGTAGTCCTATGATGATCGCAAGATCGAGTCCTTAAGCCCATGGCTATGGTAGAGTGAAATAATGGAAAAGAGTTTTCCATTGGGTTTCACATCGGACTCGGATCGATTGATTGATTCATATGACTGATGTTGGGTTTGACGAGTTCACCTTAACCCTAATTCAGTCGGGACTCATGATAGAGGAACTCAATCACACAGGTAGCTGCACCAAGAGGTTCATCTTCAGTTCTGATAGGTTGCCACCATATACTGCTAGGTATCACTGATGGATTTTGGAAATAATTAGAATGATTTTGATGATTGATCATTCTAATTGTCTGAATCAGAAGAGTTCTGGTCCATCGAAAGGAGTTTCGATGATGTCAATGATGAGATCATGACATGTCTCTTTACCATACAGAATTGAATCTAACTGGATCACACAAACAAGGGTTAGGGTCTGGATGTCATCAATTGGCTACCACAATTGATTTGGATAAGATCCAATTAGGTTCAAAGAAATCATGCTAGCACTCGATTGAACCTAACTTTCTCCTCGTATAATCTTTTCTATCTCTACTGAGCCAAATGTGATCTAGCTCATCCAGAAAATCTTGAAAAGATTTTTCTCAGTCTAATTGAAGCTTGTCCAGCTCAGAATAGGCTTATCTTAATTCATGAGATGAATTTAAGACAATACTTGCTAATTTCTAGCACCTGTCAATTTCATTTTAGGACATCTGTCAAAAGTTGACATATGGGTCTTGTTGGTGCAAAAATCCGCCTGCGCCGGAGAAGCTGGAGTTGAGGAAGCCGCGGTCGCCGCCGGGACCTACAAGGGAAGTCTAAACCGGAGGTGGGGTTGCTCCGGCAAGACCCTCCGACGCTCAAGTCAGTTCTCTGCCTCAACAAGAATGGAGTGCTCGAACGGAGAGTTTAGCAGAGTTTTGAGATAAGGCAAAAGAGCTTAAAGAATAACGTATCTGAGTCCCCCCTTTTATAGGCGGGGGAGGCAACGGACTGATGGCGACGTTTGTAACTGCCTGGTAGTGGGCCGCCCATGGTCAGGGGAATTGATTGCGAAAGATAATGGAGCAGACACGTGGCCATCATCATGGCCTGCCACATGGCCTATTGCAGGTAGTGGAGCGACGTCCGTTACTGCTAGTTGTCAGCGAGTAGTGGGATCGTGCAGCACCTGCCGCAGGGAGCGGAGCAGCATCATAGCTGTTGACACAGCCTGTCAGAGAGTAGTGGGATCGTGCAGCACCTGTCGCAGGGGGAGGTGGAGCCGCGTGGAATCCGCTACAGGAAGTGGAACAGGGTCATGGCAGTTATTGTTATCTACCAAGGGACACGGATCTGTTGATCAAGGCTCGGCATGGTCGGAGTTCGGCCTTTGTAGGAGTCCGGAGGAGTCCCCCTTTCGGTCGAGGTCGTGGGTGGAGTCCGGCTCCAGCAGCTGATACTGAGGTCGGAGACTGAGGACGGAGCTTGGCTCCCATATGGATCTGGACGGAGCCATCCTGCTGTCGATGGCAGAGCCCGGCTCCCGTAGGAGTCCGGGCGGAGCCGTTCTGCTGTTGATGGAGGAGCCCGGCTCCCGTAGGAGTCCGGGCGGAGCCGTTCTGCTGTTGAAGGAGGAGCCCGGCTCCCGTAGGAGTCCGGGCGGAGCCGTTCTGCTGTTGAAGGAGGAGCCCGGCTCCCGTAGGAGTCCGGGCGGAGCCGTTCTGCTGTTGATGGAGGAGCCCGGCTCCGTAGGAGTCCGGGCGGAGCCGTTCTGCTGTTGAAGGAGGAGCCCGGCTCCCGTAGGAGTCCGGCGGAGCCGTTCTGCTGTTGAAGGAGGTCCGGCTCTCGTAGGAGTCGGGCGGAGCCGTTCTGCTGTTGATGGAGGAGCCCGACTCCCGTAGGAGTCCGGGCGGAGCCGTTCTGCTGTCGATTTTGGCTGCGGGTAATTTATACCCAACACCAGTCCCCCTACTTCCAAGTTTGAATTTCAAGCGAAGGAAGTATACAGAGAGAGATGTGCGCAGCCGAATTGTCCCTTCGAACCTGCGCACTGCCGCCCCTATTTAATGCGCGCACGTCAGAGTCCATTTTTCGGTGAAGGTGACTTGAAAAGTCTTTTCGGAACCCCCGCTGAAACGCTATCCCAAGCGTCGCTTTGCGGGAATTTGTGAGCGGTCAACCCTCGATGGCGGTGAAGGGGATAAGCGCGCCATGCGGCACACATCAGTTGGCCCAGGAATACCCCCGCCATAACTGCGCCAGGATCCATCGGCTATTTAAACCCCTCGGCCCCTTCGTAGCTTCATTCTGGCGTTGTTCTTTCATCTGAGAGTCCTGCTTCTCTCGCCCCAGTCCCTGTCTCCTTCCCTTATACCATGTTATCACTCGGAGGCTGTCCTCGAGGGAATTCTTAGGGTTTGGAGGAAGGAGGGAAGGAGAATGGCGGCCAGTGAGAATCTCCGTCGCTCTAGAGGGAGCCCAAGGAAGAATTCCTTCAACAATAGGGGTTTAATAACGGGGGCTGTCGGGGAAGCTATTCTGCCCGCGAATCTCGGGGCAGCAAGGCGGGGTGATACGGTCAAGAGGGCAGAATAGACGTCACAAGCCATGACGGGATCCTTGACGCGTCGGGGCCGAGAGACCAGAGGCGGTCGGCGTTGACGGTGGGGCAGTAGAACTTGTTGCGGGGGCGGTGGAAGTAACGCATGCCGACCTTGTCGGAGCGTCTCGGGTGGTGGCCGTCGTTGCCCCCTCCGCCTCCGGGGATCTACCCCACCCCTTTCCCGCCAAGGTTGGGACCTCGGGAACAGAATGAGGCGAGATGGGCGAGAGCTGTTACACGCACTAGAGAATGCGATTGAGAAGGATAGAGACGGAGTTCGTAGCTCAGAGCGGTCTCCGGTTCGTCCTGCCCGAACCGTGCCCGCGATACTTGCGATGACGTGTATCTTCTTTTTTCCTGACCCACCGGGTCCTGTAATGTGTACTTCTATTAAATGAAAAAGTGATTTCAGTACCTTGTTTGCATCTCGTGTTAAATAGTTGTCTGCCGGACTTCTTCGTTTTCCTTTCCCTCTCTTTGTCTGTGTTACGTTGTTCCAAGGTCGTCGGCGACTTTTTCAGTTCACGTGGGGTCGTCATTTGCCGAGTTCCTTTTCAGCTTTTGTGCGTTCGGGGATACCCACTTGTCAGGTTCGCCCGGATTCTTCTCCGCTGAAGTCGGGGCTTAGTTCGGCTCCCTTGATAGTCCGAACGGAGAAGCCCTCCGGGAGTTGGAGTAGCTCGATTCTCGCAAGAGCCAGGGCAAAGTTTTTCTGCAATCAAAGTCATAAGTAAAGTCCGGCTTCCGCAGAAGTTCGGGCGGAGTTGTCCTGTAGCTGTCGTTGACGGTGGAGCCCGGCTCCCGTAGGAGTCCGGGCGAAGCCTTTGTTGCTGCTGATGGCGGGGCCCGGCTCCCGTTGGAGTCCGGGCGAAGCCTTCTTAGCGACGGAACCCGGCTCCCGTAGGAGTCCGGGCGAAGTCTTCTTTGCGGCGGAACCCGGCTCCCGTAGGAGTCCGGGCGAAGTCTTCTTTGCGGCGGAACCCGGCTCCCGTAGGAGTCCGGGTGAAGTCTTCTTTGCGGTGGAACCCGGCTCCCGTAGGAGTCCGGGTGAAGTCTTCTTGGCGTAGGGACCCGGCTCCCGTAGGAGTCCGGACGAAGTCTTTTTTGCGGCGGAACCCGGCTCCCGTAGGAGTCCGGGTGAAGTCTTCTTGGCGTAGGGACCCGGCTCCCATAGGAGTCCGGGCGAAGTCTTCTTTGCGGCGGAACCCGACTCCCGTAGGAGTCCGGGTGAAGTCTTCTTGGCGTAGGGACCCGGCTCCCGTAGGAGTCCGGGCGAAGTTTTCTTTGCGGCGGAACCCGGCTCCCGTAGGAGTCCGGGCGAAGTTTCCTTGGCGGCGGAACCCGGCTCCCGTAGGAGTCCGGGTGAAGTCTTCTTGGTGTAGGGACCCGGCTCCCGTAGGAGTCCGGGCGAAGTTTTCTTTGCGGCGGAACCCGGCTCCGTAGGAGTCCGGGCGAAGTTTTCTTGGCGGCAGAACCCGGCTCCCATAGGAGTCTGGGTGAAGTTTTCTTTGCGGCGGAACCCGGCTCCCGTAGGAGTCCGGGCGAAGTTTTCTTTGCGACGGAACCCGGCCCCCGTAGGAGTCCGGGCGAAGTTTTCTTGGCGGCGAAACCCGGCTCCCGTAGGAGTCCGGGTGAAGTCTTCTTGGTGTAGGGACCCGGCTCCCGTAGGAGTCCGGGCGAAGTCTTCTTTGCGGCGGAACCCGGCTCCCGTAGGAGTCCGGGTGAAGTCTTCTTGGCGTAGGGACCCGGCTCCCGTAGGAGTCCGGGCGAAGTTTTCTTTGCGACGGAACCCGGCTCCCGTAGGAGTCCGGGCGAAGTTTCCTTGGCGGGGAACTCGGCTCCCGTAGGAGTCCGGGTGAAGTTTTCTTTGCGGCGGAACCCGGCTCCCATAGGAGTCCGGGCGAAGTTTTCTTTGCGGCGGAACCCGGCCCCCGTAGGAGTCCGAACGAAGTTTTCTTGGCGACGGAACCCGGCTCCCGTAGGAGTCCGGGTGAAGTCTTCTTGGTGTAGGGACCCGGCTCCCGTAGGAGTCCGGACGAAGTCTTTTTTGCGGCGGAACCCGGCTCCCGTAGGAGTCCGGGCGAAGTTTCCTTGGCGGCGGAACCCGGCTCCCGTAGGAGTCCGGGTGAAGTCTTCTTGGTGTAGGGACCCGGCTCCCGTAGGAGTCCTGGCGAAGTTTTCTTTGCGGCAGAACCCGGCTCCCGTAGGAGTCCGGGTGAAGTCTTCTTGGCGTAGGGACCCGGCTCCCGTAGGAGTCCGGACGAAGTCTTTTTTGCGGCGGAACCCGGCTCCCGTAGGAGTCCGGGTGAAGTCTTCTTGGCGTTGGGACCCGGCTCCCGTAGGAGTCTGGGTCTTCCACTTTGCTCATGTCAGGATGAGGTTCTCCTCCTGTTCCTGACAGGGCTGCGGGGGCACATATGGGCGTTGCAAGGCCTCTCCCCCCATCCGGTCTAAAAGAACCGGGCCTTCGACTTTGCTCAAGTTAGGGCGAGGTTCTCCTCCTGTCCCTAACAGGGCTGTGGGGGCACATATGGGCGTTGCAAGGCCTCTCCCCCCATCCGGTCTAAAAGAACCGAGCCTTCGACTTTGCTCAAGTTAGGGCGAGGTTCTCCTCCTGTCCCTAACAGGGCTGTGGGGGCACATATGGGCGTTGCAAGGCCTCTCCCCCCATCCGGTCTAAAAGAATCGGGCCTTCACTTTGCTCAAGTTAGGGCGAGGTTCTCCTCCTGTCCCTAACAGGGCTGTGGGGGCACATATGGGCGTTGCAAGGCCTCTCCCCCCATCCGGTCTAAAAGAACCGGGCCTTCGACTTTTATAAGGTTAACCTCTCGTTTTTGATACCGTCTGCTTGAATTGTCCTAAGACAAATGGGCACGCATTTTTTGATTAGGACGAAATCACTGGTAGTACATCCGTAAGTTTTCTGAGCTCCACGGTCGCGGGAGGTCAGCTCCCCCGAGTTCCCTGAGATAATAAGTTCCAGGTCGGACTACTTCCTTGACCTCATAAGGTCCCTCCCAGTTTGGGGCAAGCTTCCCCTGGCCCTGAGGTTGTGAGACAGCAGCTCGTCGGAGCACTAGATCCCCTGCTTTGAATGCCTTGTTCTTCACTCGGGCGTTGTAATATCGAGCAACTTTCTGTCTGTAGGCTGCCATTCGAACCTGAGCAATCTTCCACCTTTCTTCCAGTAGGTCGAGGTTGGCTCTGAGACTTTGCACGTTTTGGGGTTCGTCGAATGCCACGACTCATGCCGACGGGAGTTTAAGCTCGATCAGGATGACGGCTTCCGTACCAAAGGCTAGAGCAAAGGGAGTCTCTCCTGTAGGCAACCTCTGGGTGGTCCGATAAGCCCATAGTACATGATAAAGTTCGTCCGCCCAAGTCCCTTTTGCTCTTTCGAGCCTGGTCTTAATCCCCTGCAAAAGGGTTCTATTTGTTACCTCAGCTTCGCCGTTCGCCTGGGGATGGGCCACTGATGTGAATTTGTGGGAGATGTTTAGGTCTTCACAGAATTCAGCAAATCTGGCTCCCACGAATTGCCGTCCATTATCACTGATGAGGGTTCTAGGCAAACCGAACCTGCACACGATCGATTTCAGACGAAATCCTGCACTTTCGCTTCTGTGATTTTGGCTAGTGGCTCGGTCTCGACCCATTTGGTGAAGTAGTCGATCGCTACAAGGAGAAATTTCCTTTGACCAGACGCCATGGGAAAGGGGCCAAGAATATCCATTCCCCATTGCGCAAAAGGCCATGGGGCGCTCAAGGGTGTAAGCTCGGTAGCAGGTTGTCTCTGGACGTTGGCGTACCTCTGGCATCGATCACACTTTTGACATATTCAATTGAATCATGGTGCATTGTTGGCCAGTAATACCCTTGGCGGAGTAGCTTGTGGGATAGAGACCTGGCACCTAAATGGCTTCCGCAAGCTCCCTCGTGCACTTCCCATAAAGCGTAGTCAGCTTCTGAGGGTCGGAGGCATCTCAAGAGAGGCAAGGAGTACGATCTTTTGTATAATTTCCCTCATAGAGGATGTACCGGGAGGCTTGATTTTGGAGTTTCCGGGCTTCTTTCGCATCCTGGGGGAGAATCCCATCTCTAAGATAGGTTATTAGCGGGTCGACCCAGTTGGGCTCGTGGTCGATCTCCATTACGAGTCGCGGTTCTTCCGTACTCGGTTGTTTTAAAACTTCAAAGAGGACGCCCTTTGGCAATTCGGCCGGAACAGATGTCGCCAGTTTGGAGAGAAGATCGGCTCTGATGTTCTCCGACCTTGGAATTTGCCTGATGTCGAAATTGCCAAAGGCAGGGATGAACTCCTTCACCTTTTCGAGATATTTGGCCATACTGTCCTCCCGTGCTTCAAAGCTCCCGCTGACCTGCCCCACCACAAGTTGGGAATCGCTGTGCACCCAGAGTTGACCTATTCCAAGCTCCTTAGCGATCCTCAATCCTGCGATCAGAGCTTCATACTCCGCTCCATTGTTCGTTGCGGGGAATTCGAAATGCAGAGCGTACTCCACAACGACTCCCTCCGGGCTGGTCAAGATCAGGCCTGCACCCGCGCCTGCCATGTTGGATGATCCGTCCACATGGAGGGTCCAAAAGTTATCGGACAAACTGGCTTCTTCGTCGGGGGAGTTCGGTTGAGTCCTCAGGTCGTCAATTTTGTTTTGCTCAGGTTTGGCCTCCTCGGGGATGGTGCATTCTACTATGAAATCCGCCAACACTTGGGCTTTTATTGCCGGTCTAGGCTTGTAGTTGATGTCGAATTCTGTGAGCTCGATGGCCCATTTCGCCATTCTTCCGGAGATATCAGCTCGGTGTAAAACCGCCTTGATCGGTTGGTCGGTGAGTAACGTCACCGTGTGCCCTTGAAAGTAAGGTCGGAGTCTCCGAGCTGCAATCAACAAGGCGTAGGTCAGTTTTTCTAATTTAGTATACCTGGTCTCGGCGTCCCTCAACATGCGACTAATGTAGTAGACCGGTCGCTAGACTTTCATTTCCTCCTTAACAAAGACGGCTGCAAGGGCTGTGGGAGAGACTGCCAGGTACAAAAATAATTCCTCCTTGGGCTCGGGCTTTGCCAGCAGTGGGGGTGAGCCAAGATAGCTTTTCAATTCTTCGAATGCCTGTTGGCATTCAGGGGTCCAACAGAAGTTTTTTGGCTGCTTGAGAGTTTGAAAGAAGGGCAGACATCGCTCGGCCGACCTTGCGACAAAGCGATTGAGAGCCGCAACTCTTCCTGTGAGGCACTGAACCTCTTTGATCGATCTTGGGGCAATAATATTTTGGATGCACGGATTTTCTCCGGATTGGCCTCGATCCCGCGCCCTGATACCATGAAGCCCAGAAACTTCCCCGAGGTTACCCCAAAGGCGCATTTGGTTGGGTTCAGCTTCATTCTATACTTTCGAAGAGCGCCAAAGGTTTCTTCGAGGTCGGTGACATGATTCCCGGAAGACCTGCTTTTCACGAGCATATCGTCCACATAAACTTCCATATTTCGGCCGATCTGCTCCTTGAAGATTTTGTTCACCAGTCGTTGATAGGTTGCACCCGCATTCTTGAGGCCGAACGGCATAACCCTGTAGCAGTAAAGGCCGCGATTAGTGATAAAAGCAGTCTTTTCTTCATCTTCCGATGCCATTCTAATCTGGTTATAGCCGGAGAATGCGTCCATGAAAGTGAGAAGCTCATGGCCCGAGGTAGCGTCCACCAGTTGGTCGATCCTGGGAAGGGGGTAGCTATCCTTTGGGCAAGCTTTATTCAGCTTTTTGAAGTCGATACACATCCTCCACTTGCCGTTTGCTTTCTTGACCAAGACAACATTGGAGATCCACTCTGGATAATTGACCTCCTTGATGAATCCGGCCTTGAGAAGTTTATCCACTTCCTCGGCTATCGCCTTCTGCCTCTCCGGGGTATGACTCCGGATTTTTTCTTTTGTTGGCCGATGTTTAGGGTCGACCGCCAGATGATGTTCCATGACTTCTGTCTCAATCCCCGGCATATCCACCGGGACCCATGCGAAAACGTCTGCATTCCTTCGGAGAAAATCCACGAGATGCGTCCGCACCTCCTCCTCCAGGTTGGAGCCAATTAACACCACATGCTCCGCATTCCCATCATTCAAAGGAATTGGTATTAGGTCCTCGATCGGGCTGCCCCTCTCTTCAGTGAGGTCATCGCGCGCATCCAACCCGTCGACTGGACAGAGGTCCGCGTGATCGCTTCTCTGCAGGGCAATATTGTAGCAGTGCCTGGCCAGCGCTTGGTCTCCCCGAACTTCTCCAATCCCCTTGTCAGTGGGGAACTTCAACTTCAAATGGTAGGTTGAAACAACGGCCCTAAGGGCATTGAGGCCGGGTCGGCCAAGAATTGCATTGTAGGCAGACGGCGCCTTTACCACCAGGAAATTCACCAGGGCTCTGGACTGCTTTGGATGCTGACCAGCGGTCACAGTTAGAGCTATCATTCCTTCCGTCGGAACGGCGTCACCAGTAAACCCTATCAAGGGAGAGCACATCGGCCTTAGATGACCGCCAAGAGTGGCCATTCTCGAATAGGCACTGTAGAATAAGATGTCGGCCGAACTTCCGTTGTCGACGAGAATGCGACGGACATCATAATTTGCTATGTTCAAGGAAACTACGACCGCATCGTTATGAGGGAATTGGACTCCCTGGGCGTCTTCTTCAGTGAAGGCTATGGGCTCTTCAACTTTTTGCCGCTTGAGGGGTGCAGCTGATGTGCTGGTTGCCTCCGCCGGGATTCTCCCGAGATGACGTTGACGGAATCCGGCGAAGGCTGGTCATCCGGCCACCCTTTATCATCAACCATAGCCGGAGGTAGTTGTGCGGAAACCTCACGGGAGGGCATCGGATGGGGAGAAGGGGATTGGATGCCGGAAAAGATGGCCGGAAGTGGGTCCGTTGAGCGCTCCTTCAAGAACAAGGGTGCTGCGAAGACACAGCCCTTCCTCTAGCGCCAATCCTGTTGGTGCAAAAATCCGCCTACGTCGGAGAAGCTGGAGTTGAGGAAGCCGCGGTCGCCGCCGGGACCTGCAAGGGAAGTCTAAACCGGAGGTGGGGTTGCTCCGGCAAGACCCTCCGACGCTCAAGTCAGTTCTCTGCCTCAACAAGAATGGAGTGCTCGAACGGAGAGTTTAGCAGAGTTTTGAGATAAGGCAAAAGAGCTTAAAGAATAACATATCTGAGTCCCCCCTTTTATAGGCGGGGGAGGCAACAGACTGATGGCGACGTTTGTAACTGCCTGGTAGTGGGCCGCCCATGGTCAGGGGAATTGATTGTGAAAGATAATGGAGCAGACACGTGGCCATCATCATGGCCCGCCACATAGGGCCTGTTGCAGGTAGTGGAGCGGCGTCCGTTACTGCTAGTTGTCAGCGAGTAGTGAGATCGTCCAGCACCTGCCGTAGGGAGCGGAGCAGCATCATAGCTGTTGACACAGCCTGTCAGAGAGTAGTGGGATCGTGCAGCACCTGTCGCAGGGGGAGGTGGAGCCGCGTGGAATCCGCTACAGGAAGTGGAACAGGGTCATGGCAGTTATTGTTATCTGCCAAGGGACACGGATCTGTTGATCAAGGCTCGGCAGTGGTCGGAGTTCGGCCTTTGTAGGAGTCCGGGAGGAGTCCCCCTTTCGGTCGAGGTCGTGGGTGGAGTCCGGCTCCAGCAGCTGATACTGAGGTCGGAGACTGAGGACGGAGCTTGGCTCCCATATGGATCCGGACGGAGCCACCCTGCTGTCGATGGCAGAGCCCGGCTCCCATAGGAGTCCGGGCGGAGCCGTTCTGCTATTGTGGAGAGCCTGGCTCCCGTAGGAGTCCGGCGGAGCCTTCTGCTGTTGAAGGAGGAGCCCAGCTCCCGTAGGAGTCCGGGCGGAGCCGTTCTGCTGTTGAAGGAGGAGCCCGGCTCCCGTAGGAGTCCGGGCGGAGCCGTTCTGCTGTTGAAGGAGGAGCCCGGCTCCCGTAGGAGTCCGGGCGGAGCCGTTCTGCTGTTGATGGAGGAGCCCGGCTCCCATAGGAGTCCTGGCGGAGCCGTTCTACTGTTGAAGTAGGAGCCCGGCTCCCGTAGGAGTCCGGGCTGAGCCGTTCTGCTGTTGAAGGAGGAGCCCGGCTCCCGTAGGAGTCCGGGCGGAGCCGTTCTGCTGTTGAAGGAGGAGCCCGGCTCCCGTAGGAGTCCGGGCGGAGCCGTTCTGCTGTTGAAGGAGGAGCCCGGCTCCCGTAGGAGTCCGGGCGGAGCCGTTCTGCTGTTGATGGAGGAGCCCGGCTCCCGTAGGAGTCCGGGCGGAGCCATTCTGCTGTCGATTTCGGCTGCGGGTAATTTATACCCAACAGGTCTTAAACTGAAGAAGATTCATTGGAAAATTTTTGTGGAGTGTCTACATGTCTAAACCATTTCAAATTGGGTGCCATAATCAGATTATGGTGTGAGCTCAATTAGATTTAAGTGGGCGCCCCAAATGGATAAGAACCAAAGAGTCCTGATAAACTTGGTCTCTTTGGCGCCACCTTATTTGTGCTTATCCAATGTTGGTGCCAACATAGGAGAGAGCATGGAAATTTTTATCTGATGTGTTCAAATGACATCACTCCATAAATCAAATTTTTTTCAAAATTTATTGGAATTTTTTGATTGGTCGAATGATGTGGCACTGCGCAGCATACAGGGTCTATATAAACCCTACTGCACCTAGGGTTTCGATATAGAACTTATTTTATGCAAAAAAACCCATTAGCTGCCACCCCCTCCCCTCTTCTCTACATCCTCCTATCTCTCCTTTCTCCCCTCTTCACATCCAAGAAATTGGACGTTCATCTGGCAAAGGTACAAGGCGTGGTGATGCCTGGAACCGAAGGCTGTAGGACATCTTCGACAGGCTGCTGCTCCAACTTCAGAAGGAGTTCTGAAGTACTTTCAAATCAGATATTGATCTGATTTTTGGAGCATAAAATCATGAGGAGAAGATGTTCTAGATCCTACCTAAGTGGATACTAATAGAGGCCAGGTGCTTGCGTGGCTACATCAGAACCTCAGGCAGTGCTGTGATCATCTACAGGGTAATTAGATTACCATTGAGGTATGTCTATATTTCTCATACCTTTAGATTTAATTTTAGATTTTAAATAGCAGATAATAAAATTAGATCTAATAGAAATTAGATCTAAATAGCATAGGATAAAATTTTAATTTATTCCACCCCAGATTTGATAAAATCTGAAAGATCCTACACAGAAAAAAGGCGGTTTTTTCTTTCAGTAGGAACTAGGTCGCACCAAAATGGGATCTATCAACCTCGGTAGATGAGAGGAGTAGTCCTATGATAATTGAAAGATCTAGTCCTCAAGCCCATGGCCATGGCAGAGTGAAAAAAATAGAAAAAGTTTTCTATTAAGGTTTCACATCAGACTCGGATCGATCAATTGATTCATATGACTGATGTTGGGTTTGACGAGTTCATCTTAACCCTAATTCAGTCGGGACTCATGATAGAGGAACTCAATCACATAGGTAGCTGCACTGAGAGGTTCATCTTCAGTTCTGATGAGTTGCCAACACATACTGCTAGGTGTCACTGGTGGATTTTGGGAGCAATTAGAATGATATTGATGATCGATCATTCTAATTGTCTGAATCGGAAGAGTTCTGATCCATCGAAAGGAGTTTCGATGATGTCGATGATGAGATCATGACAAGTCTCATTACCATATAGAATTGAACCTAACTGAGTCACACAAATAAGTGTTGGGGTCTGGATGTCATCAATTAGGCTAACCCAATTGATTTGGATAAGATCCAATTAGGTTCAAAGAAATCGTGCTAGTACACGATTGAGCCTAACTTTCTCCTCGTGTAATCTTTTCTATCTCTACTAAGCCAAATATGATTTGACTCATCCAAAGAACCTTGAAAAAGTTTTTCTCAGTCTAAATGAAGCTTGTCCAGCTCAGAAAAGGCTTGTCTTAATTCATGAGATGAATTTAAGATAACACCTGCTAATTCCTAGCACCTGTCAATTTCATTTTAGGACATCTGCCAAAAGTTGACATATGGGTCTTAAACTGAAGAGGGCTCATTGGAGGATTTTTATGGAGTGTCCACAAGCCAAGCCACATCAAATTAGGCACCATAATCAGATTATGGTGTGAGCCCAATTGGATTAAAGTGGGTGCCCCAAGTGGATAAGGATTGGAGAGTCATGATCAATTTAAACTCTTGGGCGCCACCTCTATTTGTGCTTATCCAATGTTGGTGCCATCTTTTGGAGATAAGATGGGGTTCTTATCTGATATGATCAGATGACATCACTCTATCAATCAAATTTTTTTCAAAATTTATTAGAATTTTTTGATTGGTTGAATGATGTGGCACTGCACAGCATACAGGGTCTATATAAACCTTACTGCGCCTAGGGTTTCGAGGTAGAAGTTATTTTATGCTCAAAACCCAATAGCTACACCCCCTCCCCTCTTCTCCACATCCTCCCCTGCTCTCCTTCCTCCCCTCTTCATGTCCAAAGAGTTGGACATCCATCTGGCAAAGATCCAAGGCGTGGTGATGCCTGGAACAGAAGGCTGCAGGACTTCTTCGACAGGCTGCTGCTCCAACTTCAGGAAGACTTTTGAAGATCATCCTAATTAGATTTAGATCTAATTTTTGGAGCATAGATTGATGAGGAGAAGATATTCTAGATCCTACCTGAGTAGATATCGGTGAGGCTAGGTGCTTGCGTGGCTACATCAGAACCTCGGGCTATGCAGAGATCATCTACAGGATAATCAGATTATCCTTGAGGTATTACTTATTTCCTCATCCCTTTTAGATTTATTTTAGACTTAATATCAAATATGAAGATTAGATCTATAGACTTAGATCTAAAATATATGTAGGATAATTTTTTTTTAACTTATTCCATCCCAGATTTGATGAAATCTGGAAGATCCTATGTGGAAAAGCAGTTTTTCTCCCTTCAGTATGAATGAAGTTTAGATCATACCTATGTATGTTTAATTGTTAAACATATTATAAATTTTTTTCATATTTTGAAATATATGGTATGCTTCACTTGAAATTCTTGTAGAATAATTCTACAAACTGAAATACACGTTTCACACACTTAATTTTGAATTAAGTTTGAATGATCTAGATTTGAGAATTGAAGGTCATTAAGATACCACATAATATGATAGGCAATGGGTTAGCATAAATCAGATCCTTTTAATGGGTTAGACCTAGGGTTAGAAACACATATGGACCAAGTAGAAAAATTGATTAAATCTATCAAGTGTTGAATGAGATTAGGTCAGTATTTCTCTAAATCAATCTCAATAGTTGAAGTTTGATCAAGTCCATATGTTTGATCCTAATAAATGGACTATGATCATGGCTCCATGGTTGATTATGAATCTTCTGATGTGCCCAATCAAAACTAATTAACCAGTTGGTGTCTAAAGTAAGTTCGACAGATTCAATCAAGTAGTTTTTAATTGAGAGTTGTTCATCTAGATGCGTCTATGGTGAGTTAAGGGCAGATCCCTCCTACTGATCTCACTTATCTGGCCAACATGGTAGATTATATTTTCATTAGATCACTAGTCGATTCATGTAGACCCATGCCATTAAGGTGAATCAGTGTGACTGATTTAGGTATCTTTAGACTAGCTTGTGCTTAATCCTTTACATGACTTGATAAAGTCAGCGGAGAGATTTGCAGCTTGTAGGTCGACTTCTTCTCTTATTCTCAGATCAAATTTTTTAAATTATTAGGTCCATAAAGTGATAAAGTTATGAGATAACTTGGTCATTGCCTCCCATTAAGGTGTGTGATAATGAGTCCAATACTCCAAATAGGCAGTGGAAGCTCCAAATAGGCATTGGAAGCACCACTTGCCTGGTGTATATTACATATTGAAATTGTCATTCATCATATGACCATCATGATGTACCTTCAGATCAATGCTCAGATTGGTCGAGCCATACTCGGGCCTGGACATCCATTTGTTGGATGCACTTGATGTATCATGTTAATGGTTGGACCTAACCAAGATTTTCAGTGGAGGTGCCACATACCTGGTGAAGGGACACCTGGGGCAGAACCCATTGCTAGAAGTTATTTGAGAAATAATTGGTTATAAACCTATTCATGGATGCACTAGGGTTGGTCGAGCTACACTCGAGCCCGAATATAATCCGTGTGGATTCTAGTACTCGCTAAGAAATTAATGTAATTTCTTGAGTTAGAGGTAGAGGCTATCAATTCGTTAAAAATAGTGAGAGGACCTTTAGACTAAAGTTCATATCTTCAGGATTAAAAAAAAAATCATATACAATAGGCTAATATTTTTTCTTTTCAGTTATGGCCAACACACTATCCCTCCATTCGCTGTTGGATAGCGACAAGCTCATCGGACCCAACTTCGATAGTTGGTATCGAAAGTTGAAGATCATGTTGGAGCATGAAAGAATTTTATATGTCCTTACGGATCGGCACCTGAAGAACCACAGCCAATACTCCTCGTGCTACGAGAGACACTTACATGAAGTGGCTCAATGATCGTATGATTGTACGTTGCATGATGAGGGTAGCTATAAACGAAGAACTTAGTCATAAGTTTGAGGATGCATACCTTGAGGACATGATTCAAATGTTGAATGAGTCTATCGACACCCCTAAGGAGCAGAGAGATATAAAATCTCCTATGCAGTGTTCAATGCCCATATGTGAGAGGGGGCTTCAGTCACCGATCATGTATTGTACATGATTGAGCAGATTGAATGTCTTAGCAAACTTGACTTTCTGTTGCATGAATAGTTAGGCAAGGATGCTATCCTTAATTCACTATCGAAATTCTACCTACCTTTTCTCAGTCATTATGGAATGACAAAGCCTACGGTAAACTACCATGGTTTACTAGGGTTACTATAGACTTTTGAGAAGGATCACCAGCTCCAGAAAGAGTCAGTAAATTTAGTGGGAGGTTCATCTATAGAGCATCGATTCTCTAAGAGAGGAAAGAAGAAAAAGATGCAGAAATCCCATGTCGCCGATCCCAAGCAGAGCAAAATGTCAAAAATTGATAAGAGCCAGGTAGAGTGCTTCTTCTGTAAAAAGTTGGGTCATTGAAAAAGAAATTTCCTGCTTATATAACCACCCTTGACCCAAACAGGCTTAAGAACAAAAGAAAGAGGCAAGTGGTTGCTTCACAATATATTTATATGATAAACCTTGTAATTTCTCTATTTGTGATACTACTACCTAGGTATTGGATATTGAAAGTCTTATTAATATATGCAATTCATTGTAGGGACTACAGATAAGTAGAAAATTCGAGAGGGCGAGCAGTTCTTTAACATTGGAGATGGAAGCTTTGTTTCAGATCTAGCCTTGGGAACTTTGCAGCTTATCTTCGAGTCCAGTAGTGTCATGTTGGATGATTGTCATTATTGTCCCTCCTTTATGATGAATGTCATCTCTGTAGGTGTTTTGACCAAACTTGGTTACAAGTTTATAATAAAGAATAATTTTTGGATGTCATTATGAATGATACTACAATTATGTGTGGACAATTGAAACATGGCATATACACAATATCACAGCCTGTTTTTGTAATGTACACACCTAGTAAACACCCCAAAATAGATAATGTCAGTGAATTCTACCTTTGGCATTATAGGCTTGGTCATGTAAACAAGACTAGGATTGACAGGTTGATTAAGGAATGTGTCTTTGAGATAGATGATTGTGAATCATTGCCTATCTGTGAGTCCTGTCTACTTGGTAAGATGACTAAGTCACCTTTTAAAGGAAAAAGTTAGAGAGCCAGTGATATCCTAGGTCTAATACATACTGATGTATGTGGGCCTATGAACATAAGTACCAGAGGAAGATACTACTACTTCATTATATTTATAGATGACCTATCGAGGTATGGGTATGTCTAACTTATGAAGCATAAGTCAGAATCATTTGAAATTTTCAAACGATTCTATGCTGAAGTAGAGAAACAAACTGAAAAGAGTATTAAGATCCTTCGATCAGACTGAGGAGGTAAATACCTCACCAGTAAGTTTCTGACATATCTGGAAGAGAATGAGATTCTCTCACAATGGACTCCTCCTGCAGCACCACAACATAATGATGTGTCCAAAAGGAGGAATCGAACTTGGTTAGACATGGTCTAATCCATGATGGACTTTTTTAGTTTGTCAATCTCCTTTTGGGGATATGCTTTAGAGATTGCCTACTATATTTTGAGTAAGGTGCCCAACAAGTCTGTCGATAAAACTCCATATGAAATATGGACTGGGCGTAAGCCAGTGCTCTCACACCTTAGGGTCTGAGGTTGTCCAGCTTATGTCAAACGTTTAAAGACAGATAAGCTTGGACCAAAATTCGATAGATGCTTGTTTGTAAGATATCCAAAAGAAATTAAAGGGTACTACTTCTATCTCACTGCAGAACAAAAGGTATTTGTTAGCAGTCGAACATTCTTTTTGGAAAGGGAGTTCCTTGGTGAAGGAGCTAATGACTGTAAAATTGAACTTGATGAAGTTCATAAGGTGGAAAGATCGACACATACAGAATTGGATTTGATTGGTGAATCAAATTTAGAGCCAGTAGAGGCACCATTAAAAAGATCCGATAGAGTACTGCATCAGCCAGATAGATCTACAATTTTTTGATCCAGGATGGTGACCCCATCGAACTTGATGAGAACGATGAGGATCCGATCACCTATATGGAGGCCATGCAAAGGCTCGACTCCTAAAAATGACTTGAGGCCATGAAATCCGAGATAGAGTCCATGGAGATCAATAGTATATGGACACTAGTTGATCCGCCTGAAGGGATAAAACCCATAGGGTGTAAATAGATTTTCAAAAAAAAAAGAGGAGCAGACGGGAAGGTGGAGACCTATAAAAGCTATCTAGTTGCCAAGAGTTACCGTCAGTATTATGGTATTGACTATGACGAGATATTTTCTCCTGTGGCAATGCTCAAGTCCATCCCGATTATGCTTGCTATCGCTGCATACTTAGATTATGAGATCTGGCAGATAGATGTTAAAATTGCTTTTCTTAATGGAGAACTAGAAGAAGAAGTATATATAATACAATATGAAGGGTTCACATCCACAGACGAGTCGAAATTGTGCAAGCTGAAAAGGTCTATTTATGGACTTAAGCAGACATCGAGGAGTTGGAACATGCATTTTGATAAGGTGATTAAAATGTATGGCTTCGTTAGGAATGGAGAAGAGACTTGCATCTACAAGTGAACTTTCAATTCTGTGGTCATTTTTCTTGTGCTGTATGTGGATGACATATGTTACTAGAAAATGACATCTCGACTTTGCAGAGTGTGAAGCTATGGTTATCATCACAATTCTCCATGAAGGACTTGAGAGAAGCATCCTACATCCTAGTGATGAAAATCTATAGGGATAGATCCAGAAGGTTGCTTGGATTATCTCAATCCACGTATATTGATGCCTTGTTGAAGCAGTTCAACATGGATAATTTCAAGAAAGGCTATCTTCTGATAGGCCATGTAATTACTCTTTTCAAGAAAAATTATCCGACAACTCCTGAGGAAAGAGAGTGCATTAGTAGAATATCATATGCTTTGGCAGTGGAATCTATCATGTATGCTGTGACATGTACGAGGTCGGATGTGACCTATTCTCTAGGGGTAGTGAGTAGGTACTAGTCAGATCCGGGTGAGAAGCATTGAAAGATTGCGAAAGTAATTCTTAACTATTTGAGAAATACTAAAGATCAATGGCTTATCTATGGAGACTCTGATTTGAAACTTATGGGATATACTGATTTTAGTTTTCAGTCTAATTGTGATGACAGCAGAAGCGTGTCGGGCTATGTATTTACCTTGAATGGAGGAGCTATTTGCTGGAAGAGTTCTAAGCAACATACTGTGGCCGATTCTGTATATGAAGTGGATTACATTGCTGCATCGGATGCTGTAATGTTCTGCATCGCTATCACCTGGTACAAGAGATCGTGAACCATGGTAACATCGAACTTCAGAAGATCGATGGAAAGGAGAACCTAGTTGACCCCTTCACTAAAGCTCTCAGGATCAAAGAGTTCGATGACTTCAAATAGAAGATAGGTATAAGATATTGCCTCGATTAGCATTAGTCCAAGTGGGAGTTGTTGGAAATTATGTCCTAAAACTAATCGTTTGATGATTGAGTTCATCCTTATATATAAATTATTATTTAATAAATAAAAATTATTATGATATTTTTCATCACAAAGTAACATCTTTCTTGAACTCTTGTACTGTGATGAAGTCCCTAGAACTATGCTAGCTACGATAAAGAGAAAATTTATCGTATAGTTCTTAAACATGTTCATGACCAAATGATACGTCATTATGGGATGATGACGTTTATCGAGTGGAGGTCATTGTGTGCCATATGGGTTGGTTATCCTCTTAATCAAGGAGTGTAGTGACACTAGTATGGTATACAGGTGAGATGTAGGGGTACATCGTCACTGAACAAGTGACTCATCTGCTGAGTGTTCTGCTATCAAGAGCTGTTCGCGAAACACATAGGTATAAGTATCCTTCAGACCTAAAATCATCATAGAGAATTGCAAGCAACTCACTGTGCTTTGATGTCAGAATACCTAGATTTCTAATACAGGATAGAAGGCTATTGGGTACAGTCAAGTACTTGCGAAGTCTGTGTGTGGATCAAGATGTGATTGACCCCTCTAGATTATTGAAGTTGATGTATCACTGTATTTTAATTTAGTAAAGTCTTGATCAAGGTAATTAATGAGATAGATTTGAAAGGTTAAAATACAATGCAGATGAAGCAATCTCAGTTGATAATTAACTTGAGACCATCCTAGAGCATCCGGGGTCAAAAAGATGAATTACACAGTAACTATGTGTGTGGGTTCTGAAATATTTCTTTGCGATAATTTGACCTATCTGAACATTGAAAACCATTGCTAGATGGCACCTCATTAGTGCAGGAATTGGTTCCTGTGCTACCAGCTTAGTGTTTGAAACTATGGAGTCACGCACACAAGTAAGACAAAGTGAGAAAGAATGGACCTATGTTTGTATATCTAATTTGAAAATAATTGACTTAATTGAATATATAAGCTAATTTGATTGAGAATTAAGTTATGGATCAAACGGGATTGAAGAGTTGACTATGTCTAGCAAGCATTACACATGAGGTTCAGGTTCGATCCTGGAGATGAACAATTTTTAATCTATGATTTATGAAGCATATGAAAGATTAGATTTAAGTACTAATTGATTTTAAATTAGATCTAAATTAATTGAACTTAAATGGATCTAAAATTCAAGTTACACTTAGTACAAAAGTCTTAAAGAGTTTGGGATTGACAGCTTTTAGAAATTATTTCGAACCAGCTTCGAATCAAATTCGAATCAGACCTGTTTTGGATGAGATATGAGTATTCTTACTTGCATTGAGAATACCTCCTCATAAAGCATGACCAAAACCTGATTTGATGCTTATTTGGGGCATCCCAAGTGGGTGAGAGATTGGGTGCAAGTTGATTGTCATATGTTATGACAATTATATCTCATATAGGAATCCTTCTTTCATGCGTATTGGACCAATTCAAATCAGATTTGAATTTGGAGTCCTAATCTCATTAAATCATGAGAATCATCTATAAATAGAGAGAGTCTCTACCTATGGATGCATAGCAATAGCATAGCAAACAAATCAAATTGAGAGAAGAAAAAAGAGAGAAAGAGGTGTGAGAAGAGAGAAAGGTCCTATCTTCTCTTTGGCCTCTCCCCTTATTGCCACCCCTCTTTCTTTGTGCGTGGGGTCTCTTTGGGTGTCCCACCTACTAATGTGAGGTGTAACACTAGCACATCTCATCCCTTGATTGATTAAGTTGCGAAGGTAATTAAATTAGAGTTCATCCCACTTTCCTGCGACGTTTGGTGTGCATGCGAAGTAGAGGATCTGCACATCCAAGCCTCCGTGAATATTTATATCAGATAATTTTGGATTTGATTCCTAGTTTCACTACGATTCAGATAAAAATTTGATCCTTAAATAAGTAAAATATTAGAAAAAATTTTAGATACAATCTGAGTATTCTGGAGAAAAACTGTTTCTTTTTCCTTTATGAGGTCCCATGAAAAAGAAAGTGAAGAAAAGAACTTACTTTTCTACAAAATCACAGATCCTGAAACCCTAAGATTTATTATATGTAATACAAATTGTAAAGAAAGGTAATAATATCTAATCTTAATAATTAAAATTATTTTAATTTGAAATCATAAAAATCTAGATGTAATTTAAAAGATTTTATGATTTAATATAAAAAGTTTACATAAGAAATAGTTTCAAAACTTAATCTAAACCCATGATGATGCTGAAACTTAATTAAGAATTAAGTATAGAATCTATTAGATATAGAATTATGATTTAAGATCTAATGACACTGTATAAAATGTGGGGGTATGGGTTAGCTAAAATCAGGTCCTCTTAATTGGGTTAGACCTAAGATTAGAATCAAAGAGTTAATGGATTATGTAGAAAAATTGATTAAATCTAATCAAATATTGAATTATATTAAATCAAAGTTTCTCTAAAATCAATACAATAGTTGTTGACGGTCGAGTCTATGTCTTTGATTAAATCAAATGGACCTTGATTGTGGCTCAGTGGTTGAACCCGAATCATTAGGCTGGTCAAATCGAATCTAATTAACTAATTAGTGTCTAAGGTAAGTTTGGTATTTTAACTGATGGTTTTTAATTGAGAGCAGCTTACCTGACCATTAGCATATCCTCCCATCAATCTCACTTACCTGATCAATTTGGTAGATTATGACTTGATTAGATGCTAAGTGATTTGAGTTGATCCATGCCATTAAGGTTGATTAGTGTGACTGATCTAGGTGCTAGTTCAACCAGCATGATCTTAATCCCATTCAATGACTTAGTGAAGTCAGTGGGAGGATTGTGGTTTATTGGTTTATCTCTTCTCTTCTCTTTTCTTCTCTTCTCTTAATTCATAAATTAAATCTCTTAAATTATTAAATTCCTAAAATAAGATTGTTATGGTGATAACTAAATCATAGCCTCCCATTAAGTTGGATGATAATGTGTCCAATAGTATGATGATCATTGAAGGCCCAAAGGCCTGATGCTCATCTGTTATTAGAATTATCATTCATAATATGATGATTTAGTCAAGTCTCTCCAGCAAGTAGTCAGATTAGCCGGCCAAAGTCGGACCTGATCATTTGGTAGTTATATTCCTAAATATGATCATATTAATGGTTGTACCTAACCAGGACTTGCAGAGATGACCAAAGTCAATTGAAAAGTTATCGGGGCTAAATCAATTACTAGAAATTATTTGGTAAAATAATTGGTTAAAGAACCTACCCATAGATTCATATGGATGATCTGACCAAAGTTGGGCTCGTGTGCGGTCTGTGTGAATTTTTGTACCTGCTAAAGAATTTAAGTAATTTCTCGAATTAGAGGTAGAGGCTACCAATTTGTATAAAATAGTGGAAGAACCTTTAGACTAAAATCCATATCTTTAGGCTTAATTAATATATATATTAATTAAATTTTATTTTTTTTATGCAGTTATGGCCTTAACCTTGTCGCTTCGATCACAGTTGGATAGTGAGAAATTGATGAGGCCCATCTCTGATAACTAATATCGAAAGTTAAAAATAGTCCTGGAGCACAAGCGGATCTTGTACGTTTTTATAGATCCAGCACCTGAGGAGCTTGCTTCTAATGCTCGTGGTGTGGTTCGAGATACTTATTTGAAGTGACTCAACGATCAGACCATGGTGCATTGCATAATGCAGGCTGCTATGAATAACAAGTTCAGTCGAAAGATTGAAGAAGCTCAGTCAGAAGACATGCTCAAAGTGTTGCATGAGTCTTTTGGTACTCCTAACAATGTTGAGTGGCACAAGATCAGTTATTCCATTTTCAATGCTCGAATGAGAGAGGGAGCATTGGTCACCGATCATGTATTATACATGATCGAATAGATCGAGCATCTGAGCAAGCTCAGCTTTTCCTTGCATAAATCACTAGAGAAGGATACGATCCTAAACTCCTTAACCAAATCCTACCAATCATTTCTCAATCATTTTTGAATGACGAAGCCTATAGTTAACTACCATGGTCTGTTGTGGTTACTACAGACTTTTGAGAAGGATCACCAGCTCCACAAGGAGATGGTGAATGTAGTGGGAGGATCTTCTTTAAGTGGGCATCGTTCCTTTAAAAAGGTAAGAAAAAGAAGAATAAAAAGATGCAAAATATTGGGAGTTAGACCCAGAAGCCCAAGTTCAAGGCCGACCAAAGTCAGGCAGAGTGTTTCTATTGTAAGAAGCAGGGTCAATGGAAGAAGAACTATCCTCAATACATAGCTTTTCTTGACTCAAACAGACTGAAGAAGAAGGAGCAATTAGTTGCTAGACAAGATAATATATGATAACACCTTGTAACTTCTCAATTTTTGATATAATGACCTGGGTATTAGATATCGGTAGTCCTATTAACATGTGCAATTCATTACAGGGACTTCAGGTCTGTAGGAGATTTGAAGACGGTGAGAGATTCCTAAATGTTAGAGAAGGAAGATCAGTTCCAGTTCTAGTTTTAGAAATTATCAAGCTTGTATTTGATTCTCAGTCTATTGTTCTTAGTGATTGTCATTACTGTCTCAGTTTTTTATTGAATGTCATTTCTGTAGGCCTTTTGGCAAAAATAAATTATGAAATTTCAATAAAAAAAAATTTTGTGATAGCATTTTGAATGGTGTTACTATTGTGCATGGATAGCTAAACAATGGTATTTATATTGTATCACAGCCTAATGTAATGTACATATCTAATAAACACCCTAGAATAGTTGATGTCACAGATGCCTACCTTTGGTATTGTAGGCTAGGTCATATTAACAAGAGCAGGATGAATAGGTTAGCTTAAGAAGAAATTCTTGATGATAATGATTATGAATCATTGCCAACCTATAAGTCTTGTCTACTTGGAAAGATGATCAAGTCATCTTTTACTAAAAAAGATGAATGAGCTAGTGATATTCTAGGTCTTGTACACACTGATGTATGTGGACCTATAAGCACTAGTGCCAAAAGAGGGTATCACTATTTCATTATATTCACAGATGACCTATCTAGGTATGGGTATGTCTACTTGATGAAACATAAGTCCGAATCATTTAAAATATTCACACAATTTTCTAATAAGGTAGAGAAATAAACTAGAAAGAATATTAAAACTCTTCGATCAGATTGAGGAGGTAAATACCTTTTCGATGAATTTCTGACCTATCTTGAAGAGAATGGGATTCTCTCTCAATGGATACCTTCTAGAATGTCACAACATAATGGTGTATTAAAAAAAAAAATTGAACCCTATTGGACATGGTTCGATCCAGGATGGGCTTTTCTAGTCTATCGATATCTTTTTGGAGATGTGCATTTGAGTCAGCTTGTTATATGCTTAATAGGGTTCCTAGTAAATCTGTAAGTAAAACACCACATGAGATGTGGATGGGCCATAAGTCAATGCTCTCTCACCTTAGAGTTTGGGGGCGTCTGATTTATGTCAAATATTTGAAAATAGACAAACTCAGGGCTAGATCTAATAAATATATTTTTAAAGGGTATCCTAAAAAAATTAAGTAATATTATTTCTATCTTGCTGATGAACAAAAAGTGTTTGTCAGTCTTAGGATAGTCCTTTTGAAAAAAATATTCATTGAGGAAGGAATTAATGCCTCTAAGGTTAAACTTGAGAATGTTTAATAGATAGAACCGACATATTATAGTGAACCCACAGAATCAGATTTGAAGATGTCAAATCTGAAACCTATTGTAGAGGCACCGTTAAGGAGATCCGATAGAGTATCGCATCAACCGAACAGATACTATGGTTTTTTGATCCGGGATGGGGATCTTGTTGAACTCGATGAGAACAATGAGGATCCGATCACCTATATGGATGCAATACAGAAGTCTAACTCTGATAAATGGCTTGAAGCTATGAAATTTAAAATGGAGTCTATGAAAGTCAATGATGTATAACATTAGTTGACCCACCTGAAGAGGTTAAACCCATAGGATGTAAGTGGGTCTTCAAAAGGAAGAGGGGCATAGATGGAAAGGTGGAGACCTATAAAGCCCGTTTGGTTGTCAAAAATTACCGTCAATGTTATGGTATTGACTATGATGAGGTATTTTCTCCTATGGCAATGCTCAAATTCATTCAGATTATGCTTGCTGTTGGTGCAGAATTTTGCCGATGCCAGAGAAGCTGGAGTCGAGGGGATCACGGCCACCATCAGGACCTGCAAAAAAAATCAAAACCAGAGTTGGGGGTGCTCCGGCAAGACCCTCCGATGCTCAAGTCAGTACTCTGCTTCAATAGAAATGGAGCACTCAAATAGAATTTTGTAGAGTTTAGAGATAGTGCTTAGAGCTTCGAGGAGAATGTATCTGGGGGGTCTCTTTTATAAATGGGAGAGCATAACCGACTGACAGCGACGTCCGTAACTACCTGGTAGTGGGCCATTCGGGGCCACATGGAGTTTGTTATAAAGAATGGAGTGGTGTCCATTGTCGTGACTTGCCGGAGAGTTTGGGCCGGATGGCTGAAGCTCGGTTGGGACGTCTGGTGGAGCAAATAGCTCTCTATCTCAGCAATCTAAGAGAAGCTCAGATGTTTACGAGGTTGCTGACGGGTTAACTGTTGTTGGGTGCCTTAGGCGTTGATGCTGCAGACGGAAGTCATCTGCTGTAGAAGCCCGGACAGAAACTTTCTGTTAAAAAAATCTGGCTGGAGTCTGATTGCTAGAGAAGTTTGTCTGAAATTTGTCTGATGTAGAAGCTTGTTTGAAGACCGTCCGCTGGAGAGGTCCGGTTGCATGAGGAATCTGACAGAAGGTCGATCGATAGCGGAATTCGAAAGGTGCTATAGAAGGTTGACTGATAGAAGAGTCCGAAAGGTGTTATGAAAGTTTGTCCGCTGGAGGAGTCTGGAGGACACTATGGAAGGTCGACCGCTGGAGGGGTCCGAAGAGAATTTGTCTGTTGGAAGCTCGGATGGACACTATGGAGACCGCTGGAGGACACTATGGAGACCGCTGGAGGACACTATGGAGACCGCTTATTGTAGAAGCTCGGATGGAGACCGATTGCCATGGATGCCCGTATGGAGACCACTTATTGTAGAAGCTCGATTGAAGTCCACTTGCAATAGAAGTTCGGATGGAATTCGCTTACTGTAGAAGCTCGAATGAAATTTGAAAGGCGGTCGATCACTGTAGAAATTTTGATGGAGTCTGGTTACTGTAAAGTCCTACTGCTGGAGAAGCCCGGACATTGATGAAGTCTGGAAGAAGCTCGGAGTTAAGTCGATCATGAGGGGAGGAAGTCTGGAAGAGATTCAGAGAGTAGTCGATCAATATAGAAAATTGGCTGATAGTGAAGCCCAGAGAGTATTGGAGCAGTCCGATAGATAACTGAAGGAGCTCATTATTGGAGAAGTCTGGAGGGTACAGTAGGAGTTCGTCCATTGAAGAAATCTGGAGGACACTGTGGAAGGTCGACTGCTGGAGGAGTCCGGATGGTACTGTGGAAGCTCGAACAGTCGGAGGAGTTCAGAAAGATGTCGCACAAGGTCGGAAGCCAGAAGAGTCCTGGGAGAGTTGGCCTCTTACGAACTTCGACTGGGGTTATTTTATATCCAACACTAGATCCCCTACTTTCGAGTTCGGGTTTCGAATAAAGGAAGTACAAAAAAATTTTCACAGCCGAAGTTGCCCCCCTTGATTTTCGTACTCGATTGTTTCCAGATATTTTGATGTTTGGCACACCGATGCTGGAGTCTTTTCAAATCGAGGTGACCGACGAGGTTGCTCACCTTCAGAAGCAGTTATCTGAAAGAGCCCAAGCCATTTCGGTTCAAGGCTCCGACGAGCTCCGATCCTTGACGGGGACCATGGAAGAACTATCCATAGCCCTTAGGAAGGAGAAGGCCGAACTGCAGCGGCTGAAAATTCAGCTGGCCTATGAGTAGCAGGCGGTCAAGGATGCAGAAGCAGAGTCCGAAGTTCTGAGGAAGAGGCTTCGAGAATCGGAGGGCGAAAGCCAGCAGTTTCACCAAATGTATCGGGAGATGCTGTTAAGAAAGAAGAAACTGAAAGAAGAAGTTGAGAACTTAAAGCAATCTCTGATAATGGCTGGAACTGAGAGTCTGAAGTCAGAAGAAGCCGAACTTTCTTAGAGCTTCTTTTACCTTTTGTTCCATGTATTCTTTTCTTTTCTTGTTGTTTTTTTTTTTTGGCCTTAAAAGGCTTTTGTAATGCTCTCTTTACTAATGAAATGAAAAAGAATTTTCTCATTACCTTATCTATTCTTACTCTGAGTTGTCGTTTACTGAGCTTCTCTTATTTTTTGTCTTATTCGATGTCGACGTTGTTTGAAGGTTCCTGGTCATGCCGCATTGATTCACCCTTTTTGTTCATGATCGAAGGTCATTTCGAGGCCATTCGAATTTGACGCTTTCTGCCAGTGTTCGAGCTTGGGGCCCGAACTTCTCGTTACTTTGAGGAAGTCTATTTTCTCCTGCTAGTGTTGGGTTCCCCCTTAGAGACTGAGAATTTTTTACAAGAGTTTTCTTCCTCATTGAGACAAGGTCCCTTGTGTCTTAGATATAGTTCGTTTTTTCCTTATCTCTGGTGTATCTCGTCGCTTTCCCTTTTTCTCTCTCCTTTTTCTTTATATTTGGGTGAGGGTTTTTTCTTTGCTCCTAACGGGGTTGTAGGAATGTAGAGGAGCCATTGAGAAGGCTTTTCTTCTTATCCGATCTTAAACGATCAGGTCTTCATTTGTGTCAGGATGAGGTTCTCCTTCTGTTCCCGACATAGTCAATTTCAGCTCATGTTAGGATGAAGTTTTCCTCCTGTTCCTAATAGGGCTGTGGAGGTACATAAGGGCCATTGCGAGGGCCTCTCCCCCCATCCGATCTCTTAATAATCAGATCTTCGACTTTGCTCATGTTAGGATGAGGTTCTCCTCCTATTTCTAACATGGCTATGGGGGCACATAAAGGCCATTGCGAGGGCCTCTCCCCCCATCCGATCTCTTAATAACCGGGTCTTTGACTTTGCTCATGTTAGGATGAGGTTCTCCTCCTGTTCCTAACATGGCTGTGGTGTGCATAAGGGCCGTTGCGAGGGCCTCTCCCCCCATCCGATCTCTTAATAATCGGGTCTTCGACTTTGCTCATGTTAGGATGAGGTTCTCCTCCTGTTCCTAACATGGCTGTGGAGGCGCATAAGGGCCGTTGCGAGGGCCTCTCTCCCCATTCGATCTCTTAATAATCGAGTCTTCGACTTTGCTCATGTTAGGATGAGGTTCTCCTCCTGTTCCTAACATGGCTGTGGGGACACATAAGGGCCGTTGCAAGGGTCTCTCCCCCCATCCGGTCTCTTAATAATTGGATCTTCGACTTTACTCATGTTAGGATGAGGTTCTCCTCCTGTTCCTAACATGGCTGTGGGGGAGCATAAGGGCCGTTGCAAGGGCCTCTCTCCCCATCCGGTCTCTTAATAATCGAATCTTCGACTTTGCTCATGTTAGGATGAGGTTCCCCTCCTGTTCCTAACATGGCTGTGGGGGTGCATAAGGACCGTTGCGAGGGCCTCTCTCCCCATCCGGTCTCTTAATAATCGGGCCTTCGTTTGTGTCGGGATGAGGTTCTCCTCTTGTTCCTGACACGCTTAGTTTCGATTGTCTGAAGGAGCTACTCCCTATCGTTATAAGCTCATGCCAAAAGAAAATATATGTGAATAAGAAACTTTTACTTAAGGCAAAGTTATCGGTAATACATTCGTAAATTTTTTAAATTCCATGATCATGGAAGGTCCGCTCCTCTGAGCTCTTTTAGATAGTATGTTCCGAGCCAAACTACCTCCCTGACTTATATGGGCCTTCCCAATTTGGGGTGAGTTTCCCTTGGTTCTGAGGTTGTAAAACAGTGGCTCGCCGAAGTACTAAGTGCCCCGCTTTGAAGGCTTTGCTCTTGACCCGAGAGTTGTAGTAGCGGGCTGCTTTCTGTTTGTAGGCTGCCATCCAAACTTGAGCAGTCTCCCACTTTTCTTCTAACAAGTCGAGGTTGGCCTTGAGATCCTGTGAGTTGCACTGCTCGTCGAATGCCACGATTCGCAACGATGGAAGCTTGAGTTCAATCGAGATAATGGCTTCTGTTTCGAAGGCTAAGGCAAAGGGGGTCTCCCCCGTAGGCAGTCTTTGGGTAGTTTGGTATGCCCATAACACATGATAAAGCTCGTCTGCCCAAGTTTTCTTTGCTTTTTCAAGTCTCGCCTTGATTCCTTGCAACAAAGTCCTGTTGGTCACTTCGGCTTCATCATTTGCCTGCGGATGGGCTACTGACGTGAAGTTATGGGAGATGTTTAAGTCTTCACAAAATTCAGCAAACCTTGCTCCAGCAAATTGTCACCCATTATCAGTAATGAAAGTTTTGGGTAAGCCGAACCTACAAATGATTGACTTCCAGATGAAGTCTTGCACTTTAACTTCTGTGATTTTTGCCAAAGATTCGGCTTCGACCCACTTGGTGAAGTAGTCAATTCCACCAGGAGGAACTTTCGCTGCCCGGACGCCATGGAAAAAGGTCCAAGGATATCCATCCCCCATTGCGCAAATGGCCATGGGGCACTCAAAGGTGTAAGTTCAGAGGCAGACTATCTTTGGATATTCGCATATCTTTGACACCGATCACACTTTCTGACATATTCAATGGAGTTGTGGTACATTGTAGGCCAGTAATAACCTTATCGGAGTAGTTTGTGGGATAAAGATCTGTCCCCCAGATGACTTCCGCAGACTCCTTCATGTACCTCCCATAAGGCAAAGTCAGCTTCAGAAGGCTGGAGTCATTTCAGGAGGGGCAAAGAGTATGACTTCTTGTACAGTTTGCCCTCATAAAGGATATATCGGGAGGCCTGATTTTTAAGCTTTCGAGCTTTTTTTGCATCATGAGGAAGAACCCCATCTTTGAGGTATGCAACCAGTGGATCAATCCAGCTGGGTTCATGGCTAATCTCTATTACAAGCTGCGGTTCTTCCATACTTGGACATTTCATAACTTCAAAGAGGACTTCCTTGGGTAGTTCAGTCAGAGCCAGTGTAGCCAACTTGGAGAGAAGATCGGCCCTGTATTTTCTGCTCTTGAAATCTGCTTGATGTCAAAGCTGCCAAAGATAGTGATGATCTCTTTTATCTTTTCGAGATACTTGGCCATACTATCCTCTTGAGCTTCATAGTTTTCGCTGACTTGTCCCACCATCAATTGGGAGTCACTATAGACTTGGAGCCGATCTACTTTTAATTCTTTGGCGATCTTCAGTCCTGCAATCAGAGCTTCATATTCTACTCTGTTATTTATCGTTGGAAATTTGAAGCACAGTGCATACTCCGTGATAATTCCTTCCAGATTGACCAAGATCAGGTTCGCGCCAATGCTTGACATGTTGGAGGAACTGTCCACATAGAGGGCCCAAAAACCATCAGGGAGATCTATTCTTTCCTCAGGGGAGTTCGATTGGAGCCCTGGGTTGTCAGCTTCACCTCGTTCAAGTTCGGCTTCTTTCGAGATAGTGCATTCCACTATGAAGTCTGCTAATATCTGGGCTTTTATCATCGATCGAGGTTGATAGTTGATGTCGAATTTTGTTAGCTCAACCGCCCATTTCGCTATCCTTTCGAAGCATCCGCTCGATGTAGAATTGCCTTAATCGGCTGGTCGGTGAGCAGTGTTATGGTGTACCCTTAAAAGTAAGGTCGGAGCCTTCGGGCTGCAATCAACAGGGCGTAAGTTAGTTTCTCTAACTTAGTGTATCTGGTTTCGGTGTCTCTCAATACTCGACTTATGTAGTAGATCGACCGTTAAATTTTTGCTTCTTAACCAGAATTGTTGCGAGAGACATAGGGGAGACCGTCAGGTACAGGAATAACTCCTTTCCAGGTTCGAGCTTTGCTAATAACGAAGGTGAGCCGAGGTAGTTCTTCAATTCTTCGAATGCTCTCTGACATTCATTGGTCCAATAGAAGTTCTTCGACTGCTTGAGAGTTTGAAAGAAAGGTAGGCACCATTCGACCGACCTTGAGACAAAGCGATTCAGAGCTGCTACTCTCCCAGTAAGGTGCTGAACTTCCTTTATTGACTTTGGGGCGGTCATTTTCTGGATGGCATGAATCTTTTTCAGATTTGCTTCGATCCCACACCTCGATACCATAAAGCCCAAGAATTTCCCTGAGGTTATTCCAAAAGTGCACTTGGTTGGGTTTAGCTTCATCTTGTATTTTTGGAGGGTGCTGAAGGTCTCCTCAAGGTCGGCGATGTGGTTCATTGAGGATTTGCTTTTTACAAGCATGTAATCCACATAGACCTCCATGTTGCGGCCGATCTGCTCTTTGAAGATCTTGTTCACCAGCCGTTGATAGGTCACCCCTGCATTTTTGAGGCCAAAAGGCATGACCCTGTAACAGTAAAGACCATGATCAGTGATAAAAGCAGTCTTTTCTTCATCCTCTGGTGCCATCCTGATTTGATTGTAGCCGAAGAATGCATCCATGAAAGTGAGAAGCTCGTGGCCAGAGGTTGCATCCACTAATTGATCAATTCTGGGCAAAGGATAACTGTCCTTCGGGTAGGCTTTGTTCAGCTTTTTGAAGTCTATACACATCCTCCACTTGCCGTTCGCATTCTTGATGAGAACCACATTGGAGACCCAGTTTGGATAGTTGACTTCTTTGATGAATCCAGCTTTCAGGAGTTTATCAACTTTCTCAGCTATTGCCTTCTGCTTTCCGGTGCATGACCTCGAATTTTTTCCTTCATCGGTTGATGTTTGGGATCAATAGCTAGACGTGTTCCATGACTTCCGCATCAATCCCTGACATGTCCGTCGGAATCTAAGCGAAAACATCCACATTCTTTTGTAAAAAATTGATGAGCTATGTTCGTACCTTTTCTCCCAGGTTGGAGCCGATCTTCACCACATGCTCTTCATTCCCATCATTCAAAAGAATTGAGACAAGATCTTTAATTGGCTCACCCCGTTCTTCAGCAAGGTCATTGTGGGTGTCTAATCCATCAACCAGATAGGGGTCAGACTGACCATTTCTTTGTAAGGCTATGTTGTAGTAGTGTCTTGCCAGGACATGATCTCCTCTGACCTCTCCGACCCCTTGGCTTGTAGAAATTTCAATTTCAAATGGTAGGTCAATACCACAGCTCGGAGGGTGTCGAGGCTAGGTCGGCTGAGTATTGCGTTGTAGGTAGACGACACCCTTACTATCAGGAAATCCACTTGCACTCTAGATTGTTTCGGGCACCGACCTACAACTACGGTCAAAGTTATTACTCCTTCCACTGGCACAGCATCGCCAGTGAACCCTACCAATGGGAAGCTTATCGGCCCTAATCGATCATCCGGAATGGATATTTTTGAGAATGCATCATAAAACAAAATATCGATCAAGCTTTCATTATCAACAAGAATATGGTGTACATCATAGTCAATAATATTTAAAGAAACTATGATTGCATTATTATGGGAGAATTGAATCTCCCGGGCATCTTCTTCAGTAAAGGTTATAGATTCTTCAGTCCTCTACCGCCTGGACGGTCCGGTCGATCCACTGGCTGCTCCCTGTCGGGGTCCTCCAGAAAGGGTGTTGATGATTCTGATTGGAGGTCAATCTTCAAGCTGTTCTTCCTTCCTTGACGGCTTTGGTTGTGGTAGGGCCCTCGGCCGATCTTCCCTACCTTCAGGCCAGCGTCGGATGAATCTGTTGAGCCGACCTCGTCTGATGAGCTCCTCGATCTTGTCTTGGAGCTGAATACACTCCTCTGTGTTATGGCCGTGGTCATGATGATAGGGGCAGAACTTGTTAGGATTGCACTTTTCGGGGTGTGTGCGCATCCTTTCCGACCTTGGTAGCTGCTCCCTGATCTCCATCAGCACTTGAATTTTTGGAGCATTGAGAGGGGCGTAGCTGTGGAATCTTCTTGGGGAGAGCTCTGCCGAACTCTGCGGTCCGAGCTTCTCTACCTACAAGCTCGGGGGGGAGTTTGGACACGCTTGTGTCTGGGGGAGTTTGAGAATGTGGTCGAGCTTCACTCGACCTTTTTCAGCTGTGGTCTTGCTGGAGTCACCCGCCTACCGCTCCTTCACGGCCTCCTCATCCTTTAGCTTGAATGCTTCCTCTGCTCGAGCATATCCTTCAGCCTGAGCCAGCAAATTAGCGAAGTCCCTGGGATACTTCTTTTTTAGGAAAAATAGAAGGTCATTCTTTTGAAGATAGCTCTTCAGGACAGCCATTGCAACTGATTGGTCCAAGTTTCGGACCTCCAATGCGACGGCGTTAAAACGGTTGACATAAGTTCAGATGGATTCTCCTTCCTTTTGCTTGATGTTGATGAGAGACTCCAAACCTCTCCGGGGATGTCGGCTGTTGATGAAATGAGCTACAAACTGATGGCTCATTTGATCAAAGGAGAAGATAGTACCCGACTTTAGTGCCGAGTATCAATTTCTTGCTGCTCCATTCAAGGTAGATGGGAAAGCACGGCACAGGATGGCCTCCAGGTGGTCAACCAGATCTGAGGTCCCGTCATAGCTCTTAAATTGGGGAAGCTTGAAGTTTGACAGGATTAGTTCCTGCATAATCCTTTGAGAAAAAAGAAGGTCAGTACAGATATCCTCACCATAAGTAGGGGGATCATGGTGGAGCTCTTCAATTTGCTGGTTCATCTCTTGGAACCTTTGATCCAGGAAGATCCTCTCGATCATGAATCTCGAGGGTCTTCTGATAGAATGGAGGTAGGGACCCTCCGGGGGTGGAATCATGATCAGATAGAGGGCTCTCCGCCCTCTGCTTCCCCTTTTCAGGGGATACAGGGCGACTGGCCCAAGTGGGCCGCCCGATCGCCGGATTTTGAAACTCCGATGATTCTCTTTCCAGTTGCACAGATGCCTGTGACTGCTGTTGCTACTGCTGCATGGTCTACACCACTTCGATGAGGCCCCTGACCTGCTGAACCAGCAGGTCGAACTGCTTTATTGCGAATGCCGTTGTCGGAAGAGGAAGAGCCTGAAAAATTGGAGATGAGATCGGAGCTGACGGATCTCACTGAGATCTAGCCATGGAGGCGTAGATCGCCTGGTGGATGCCTTTCGGGGAGGCATCAGGTTGGGATCTGGCTGGAGAAGAAGAAGAAGATGTCGAAGAAGATGATCGGAGACAGTCCCGTTAAGTACTCCTTTAAGAACAAGGGTCCAGTGAAGACACAGGCCCTTCCTCTAGCACCAATTCTATTAGTGCAGAATTTCACCGATGCCGAAGAAGCTGGAGTTGAGGGGATCACGACCGTCGTCGGGACCTACAAGAAAAGTCTAAATCGAAGTTGGGGGTGCTCCGGTAAGACCCTCCGACGCTCAAGTCAGTACTCTGCTTCAATAGAAATGGAGCACTCGAATGAGATTTTAGCAGAGTTTAGAGGTAGTGCTTAGAGCTTCGAGGAGAACGTATCTAGGGTGTATCTTTTATAGATGAGAGAGTAACCGATTGACAGCGACGTCCGTAACTGCCTGGTAGTGGGCCGTTCGAAGTCACATGGAGTTTGTTATAGAGAATGGAGTGGTGTCCGTTATCGTGACTTGCCGAGGAGTTCGGGTTGAACGATTGAAGCTCGATTGGGATGTCTGGTGGAGCAAAATAGCTCTCTGTCTCAGCAATCTAAGAGAAGCTCAGATGTTTTCGAGGTTGCTGACGGGTTAACTGTTATTGGGTGCCTTAGCGTTGATGCTGCAGACGGAAGTCATCTGTTGTAGAAGTCCGAACAGAAACTTTTTGTTGGAGAAATCTGGCTGGAGTCCGATTGCTAGAGAAGTCCGTCTGGAATTTGTCTGATGTAGAAGCTTGTCTGAAGACTGTCCGCTGGAGAGGTCCGGTTGTATGAGGAATCCGACAGAAGGTTGATCGATAGTGGAATTCGGAAGGTGCTATAGAAGGTTGATCGATAGAAGAGTTTGGAAGGTGTCGTGGAAGTTCGTCCGCTGGAGGAGTCTGGAGGACACTGTGGAAGGTCGACCGCTGGAGGGGTCCAGAGGGAATTTGTTCGTTGGAGGGGTCTGGTTGGCACTGTTGAAGTTCGATTGGCACTGTTGAAGGTTGATGGCTGGAGAGGTACGAAAGACAACGGAGACAGTCGGTCACTGTAGAAATTTGGCTGCTGGAGCCCGTCCGTTGTAGAAGTTCGTCTGGAATCCATCCCTGTAAAAGTTCAGACGGAGTCCGGTTCTTGCAGAAGTCTGGAAGGAGGCCGCTTACTGTAGAAGCTCGGATGGAGACCAATTACCGTAGAAGCTCGAATGGAGACGCTTATTGTAGAAGCTCGGATGGAGATCGATTGTCGTGGAAGCTCGGATGGAGACCGCTTATTGTAGAAGCTCGGTTGAAGTCCGCTTGCAATAGAAGTTCGGATGGAATTCGCTTACTGTAGAAGCTCAGATGAAATTCAGAAGGCGATCGACCACTGTAGAAACTTGGATGGAGTCTGGTTACTGTAGAAGTCCTGCTACTGGAGAAGCCCGGACATTAATGAAGTCTGGAAGAAGCTCGGAGTAAAGTCGATCGTGACGGGAGGAAGTCTGGAAGAGATTCAGAGAGTAGTCGATCACTGTAGAAAATTGACTGATAGTGAAGCTCAGAGAGCATTTGGAGCAGTCCGATAGATGACTGAAGGAGCTCATTATTGGAGAAGTCCAGAGGGTACGGTAGGAGTTTGTCCATTGGAGGAATCTGGAGGACACTGTGGAAGGTCGACTGCTGGAGGAGTCCGGATGGTACTGTGAAAGTTCGGACAGCCGGGGGAGTTCAGAAAGACGCCGCACAAGATCGGAAGTCGGAAGAGTCCTAGGAGGGTTGGCCTCTTACAAACTTTGGCTGGGGTTATTTTATACCCAACACTTGCGATAGCTGTTGGAAATTGTATCCTAAAACCAATCATGTGACGATTGAGTTCATCCTTGTATATGAATTATTGATTATTGAATAATAGTTATTCTGATATTTTTCATCACAAAGTGACATCTTTCTTGAACTCTTGTACTATGATGAAGTCCCTAGAACTATGCTAGTGTATGATAAAGAGAGGATTTATCGTATAGTTCTTAAATAAGTTTGCGACCAAATGATACGTCATTATGGAATGATGATGTTTATTGAGTGGAGGACGTTGTGTGCTATATAGGTTGGTTATCCTCTTAACCAAGGAGTGTGGTGACACTGGTATGGTATACAGATGAGATGTAAGGTACATCATCACTGAACAAGTGACTCACCTGCTGAGTGTTCTACTATCAAGAGTTGCTCGTGAAACATATGGGTATAAATATCTTTCAGACCTGAGATCACTATAGTGACTTGCAAGCAACTCACTGTGCTTTGGTGCTGAACTATCCGAATTTTTAATATAGTGATGGAATGTTACTGGGTACAGTCAAGTACTTACGAAGTCTTTGTGTGGATCAAGATGGGATTGACCCCTCTGAATTATTGGAGTTGATGTATCACTGTATTTTAATTTAGTAAAGGCTTGTCCAGGGTAATTCATGAGATAGATTTGAAAGGTTGAAATACAATATGGATGAAGCAATCTCGATTGACAGTTAATCTGAGACCATCCTAAAGCATCCAAGATCAAAAGGATGAATTATACGGTAACCATGAGTATGGGTTCTGAAATATTTTTTTGTGATAATTCGACCTATCAGGATGTCGAAACTATATCTATATGGTATCTCGATTAGTGCAAAAATTGGTTCATATGCTACCGGCTTAGTGTTTGAACCTATGGAGTCACGCACACATGTCAGACAAAGTAGGAAGGAATTGACCTATGTTTATATCTCCAATCTAAAAGTACTTGACTTGATTGAATATATAAACTAACTTGATTGAGAATTGAGTTATGGGTCAAATGATATTGAAGAGTTGACTATGTCTAGCTAGCACTATACATGAGGTTCAGATTCAATTCCGAGAATGAATAATTTCTATCTATGATCCATGAAATATATGAAAGATTAAATTTAAGTACTAATTAATTTTAGATTAGATCTGAATTAATTAGATTTAAATAGGTTCAAAATCTAAGTTAGACTTGGTACAAAAGTCCTAAAGAGTTTAGGATTGACAGCCTTTCAAAATTGTTTCAAACCGGCTTCGAATCGGACTCGAATCGGACCTATTTAGGATGAGATATGAGTATTCCTACTTGCACTGGGAATACCCACTCATAAAATATGACCAAAAATTGATTTGATGCTTATTTGGGGCATCCCAAGTAGGTGTGGGAGTGGGTGCAAAGTGGATGTCATAAGTGATGGCAATTATATCTCATGTAGGAGTCCTTCTTTCATGAGTATTGAACCAATTCAAATTAGATTTGAATAAAGAGTCTTACTTTCATTGGGTCATGAGAATCATCTATAAGTAGAGAAGATCTCTACCTATGGATGAAAGAAGAAAATAGAATAGCAAACTAATCAAATTGAGAGAAGAGAAAAAGAGAGAGACAGGCGTGTGAAGAGAGAGGTCCTTCATCTTCTACATCTCTTCTTTTGTTGCCGCCTCCTCTCCTTGGGTGTGGATCTTTCTTGGGCATCCCACCAGTTGGTGTGAGGTGTCACACCATCATATCTCATCCCGTGATTGATTGAGTTGTGAAGCCAATTGGATTGCAGTTCATCCTGCTTTTCTGTAGCGTCTGACGTGCATGCGAAGTAGAGGGTCTACATGTTCAGACCTCTACGAAGATTTATATCAGATAATTTGAGATTTGATTCTTGGTTTTACTATGATTTAGTTAAAAATTTATATTTAAATAAGTAGAATATTAGAAAAAATTTTTAGATACAACATGGGTATTCTGGAGGGAAACTGTTTCCTTCCCTTCAACTGGTATCAGAGCAGGTCTGAAATATATACATATAAAATAAATTTTTTTATGATTATTTATATGAGATATAATTAAGATTTTTTATATGATATTAAATCTCATTTAAATATATTTATATAAAATTTTTTATCTAATTTTGATTGGATTAAAGGTGCCAATCAATGGTTGATTGAGGTTGTTATAAATCTGTTATAATAGAATTCTGCTGTTGCTGAATTTTTAATAAAAAATAGTATAAATAAAAAATCTATTTTAAATCTATTTTAATAAAATTTTAATTTTATTATTTTTTTTATAAAGTGAGGATTATCTCAGATTTAAATTGGATCTATTTTTGATGGATATTTAGATCTGAATCCTATATAATTCAGCACTGTGCGAAAACTGATTTTATCAGAAATTAATTTTTTATGCATTTTTATTTATATTTAATTATTTTTTTATTTAATATTAAATCTAAAATTACTATTTTATAATTAGTATAAGATAAGTTTTAGATTTGATATGATGTATATGATACATCAAATCTAATTAGATTAAATGAAGAACATAATTGATGAGATCAAGGATATGTTCATGACATAAAATAGTTTCGTCAATAATTATATATTGATGTAATTATATATGAAATTAGATTTTAGATCTTAGTAGCCTAGTACTCAGATTGATGAGATCACTAGACCATCCAGTCATAAGAGATTGAAGAGATTAATCTCTCTTTTACCTATTCGATGGATTCTCTTATGACGTGTAGGGGTATTGTTGTGATCCAGTTTCATGAAGAAGAAAAATAAATAGACTTTTATATATTATTTTGATCATAAATATATTTAGATTAGATCTAAAATAATTTATGATTCATAATAATAGAATAAAATTCAGATATAAAATTATTTTAGATCTGAATTACATATTACATATGATGTAATTGGTATTGATTTAAAAGTTATCATGATACTTGAGATGTATGAATGAAGTTTAGATCATACCTATGTATGTTTAATTGTTAAACATATTATGAAAATTTATTTTCATGTGTTGAAACATATGGTATGCTTCACTTGAAATCCTTGTAGAATAGTTCTACAAACTGAAACACACATTTCACATACTTAATTTTGAATTAAGTTTGAATGATCTAGAATTAAGAATTGAAGATCATTAAGACACCACATAATATGATGAGCAAAGGGTTAGCTGAATCAGATCTTTTTAATGGGTTAGACCTAGGGTTAGGAACACATATGGATCAAGTAAAAAAATTAATTAAATCTAATCAAGTATTGAATTAGATTAGGTCAGTATTTCTCTAAATCAATCTCAATAGTTGAAGTTTGATCAAGTCCATATGTTTGACCCTAATAAATGGACCATGATCATGGCTCCATGGTTGAGCCCGAATCTTCTAGTGTGCCAAATCGAAACTAATTAACTAGTTGGTGTCTAAGATAAGTTTGACAGATTTGATCAAGTGGTTTTTAATTGGAAGCTATTCACCTAGATGCGTCTACGGTGAGTTAAGGACAGATCCCTCCCGCTGATCTCACTTACCTGGCCAACATGGTAGATTATGTTTTGATTAGGTCACTAGTCGATTGGTGCAGACCCATGCCATTAAGGTGAATCAGTGTGACTGATTTAGGTGTCTTTAGACCAGCTTATGTTTAATACTTTACATGACTTGGTGAAGTCAGTGGAAGGATTTACAGCTTGCAGGTAGACTTCTTCTCTTCTTCTCAGGTCAATAAAATCAAATCTTCTAAATTATTAGGTCCATAAAATGATAAAGTTATGAGATAACTTGGTCCTTGCCTCCCATTAAGGTGTGTGATAATGAATCCAATATTCCAAATAGGCATTGGTGGCACTACACACCTGGTGTCTATTACGTATTAGAATTGTCATTCATCATATGACCATTATGATGTACCTTCAGATCAATGCTCAGGTTGGTCGAGCCACACTCGGGCCTAGACATCCAATTGTTGGATGCACTTCATGTGTCATGTTAATGGTTGGACCTAACTAGGATTTTCAGTAGATGCGCTGTTGGGAATAGTGTCCCAAAGTCAATCGTCAGTCTGTTGATGGTTGTGCTCCTTTTTATATTAGTATATGAATTATAAATAAATAAAAATTATTTTGGTATTTTCATCACAAAATGTTTCATCTTCTAATGAACTCCTGTGTTGTGGTGAAGTCCTTAGGACTATTTAGACTCAACAAAGGAGATTTGTCGTTTAGTCCTTAAACCTGTTCGTGATCAAATGATACGTTGTTACCAAGGATGACAACGTTTATCAAGCATAGGTCATTGTATACCATATGGGTTGGTTGTCCTCTTAACCAAGGAGTGTGGAGACACTGGTATGGCATAGAGGTGAGATGTAAGGGTATATCTGCACTGAACGTGATCGACTCCGGAGCTATTTCTGCTGTCAAGATTTGCTTCGATGGGATATGGGTATAAATATCCCTCCGATCTGAGACCGCCATGGTGACTTGCAAGCAACTCACTGTACTTAAGCACTGGACTATCTGAATTTCTAATTCAGTGACGGAAGGATGCTGGGTGTAGTCAAGTACTTGACTTGTCGGTGCGTGTGTCAAGATGGGATTGATAACTCTTGTTCAGGAGCTGTGTATAGCCATATTTCAATTTAGCAAAACCTTGGCCAGGGTATTCCTAGTGAGGAGTCACAGGACTGTTTGAGTTGAGCATGATTCGGATGATCTAATCAGGGTTGACAGTTTAACCCTGAGTCATCCTAAACACAAGGGTCAAAAGGAATGAATTATACAGTAACCATATTCACGTAGGTTTTGAGTATTGTGATTATGACTATTCAACCTATCTGAACGTCGGGTACCATTGCTAGATGGTCATTTGATTAGTACAGGAATTAGTTCCTGTGCTACCGGCTTAGGTTCGAACCTGTGGGATCACACACATTAGAGGTTCCTATCTGATCTGATGGCTGATGAAAGTCTTAATGCTCGTGGACTATGAGTCCTACATGTCTGGGACTCTGTGATCAGAATCAAAATTCTCTAATCATGAGTTCCACACATTTTGGGTACCGAGGTCAAAAGTCCCACTGGTTTGGGATTTTTCGATCAGGGTTTCATATCGATGAATTCTGATGCTCGATTGTCCATCAGATTTGGGCTCAGTATTTATGAGAGGTTTAATTAGTAATTTAATCACTAATTAACTCAATTTAATTGAGTAATTATTTTTGGATCAAGTCCAATTGAATTGGATTCAGTTGGGTTTGACCCGATTAGGTTAAGTGTTGACCTAATCATCGAAGTGGTTTGGTCCCTGATTTGATCAGGGGTTGGACTTAGTCAATTCCTGATTTGATTAAGATTTTACTAAGCCTAATTAAGCCTAATTAAGTTGGGTTTAATTTAGTCTAATTGTGCTTAACATATTTTAATTAGGTTGGCTCAATTAGGTTCAAACCACCTTGATTTTTCTCCCTGCGCCACCTCACTTCTTCAGCACCCATTTGAATTCATAAGAAGCAACTTCTCATGAATTTTCTCCCATGCAGAAGGCATCTCACACCCACTCTTGTGCACCAATTTTTGGATAAACTTGATTTGTTAGCCATTCAAATTCAAAGGGTGTTTGAATTTGAATGGATAACTTATCCCTTGCGCCTTCTTGCTTATCCATCTTGTGCACCACTTATCTTACACGAGAAAGAGTTTCTTGTGAAATCTTTCCACGCACAAAGAAGGCACACCCCTTCTCTTCTCATGGCCAGAGTGGATAGGGATGAGTTGGTTTGTATTTGAATTTAAATTCGATTTTAATTCAAGTGTGCAACCACTTATCTTTATCCTCTCACGCAGATAAGACACGTCTTGGACTGTTTTAAAAGAGAAAGAGATGTGGGGCGTGCATAGAATTTTTTTGAGAGAAAGAAGGGGGCATGAGGAAGCTTTCTGCATGAGGTGAAGGTCCAAAACCTTTCGAGAGAAAAGAAACGAAAAGAAATAAAAGTGGGTGCAGAGTTTTCTTGTGTACCCTAGGGTTTTGGCTTAGGGTTTAGGAAGTGAGAACGTGAGCTACGAGTGTCGTGAGCCCACCAAACTTTAGGGAGAGCATCATCCACCTCTCTACCACCTTTTTTTAATGATCTGGAGCATCTTAGAGTCGATAGACATTGATCAAAGGAGTTCGATCAACATCGGCCATCAAAAAGGTGCAGTCTCGAACTAGCATTTTTGAGGAGCCGATCAGATCAGGAGCTTCGTATGGACGATCCGCAAAGGCCAAACATACTATGTGACTGTATTACGATGATCAGACTCTCCCGACTGTGATCAGATTGTGGCAATCGACTACCCGCACAAAGGTATTGTGTTCTGAACACATAACAGTAAATTTTTTACTGTTAAATTTGAATTTCAAATTTAAATACATGCATGCTATATATCATATTTAGATCCTAGTGTAGGATAAATATATATTAATTAATTAGATTAATTAATAATTTTCACTGTAAAAAATGATTTTGAAAATTTTAAAATTACCATTTTACCCTTGCACTTAAATTTCACTTCAAATGGTTTCAGAGTGGGTTCTAAGATATGATATATATATTTACATGTGTAGATTAAATTATAATCTAAAAGTTTAAATTTAAAATTTGAAATTCAAAATTTAAAATTTGAATTTTGAAAGTTGTTCAAAATTTAAAATTCAAAAATTTGAATTTTGAATTTTGAAATTTGAAATTTGAAATTCAAAATTCAAAAATTTGAAATTCAAAATTTGAAATTTGGTTGAAATTTCAAATTTGAAATTAAAAATTTGAAATTCAAAAATTTAAAATTTAAAATTTGAAATTTATTTAAAATTTGAAATTCAAAATTTAAAATTTGAAATTCAAAATTTAAATTTTGAAATTTATATATTTAGATATACTTGATCCAAGTAGTAAGTAATCTAATTGGGTTGGTTGCCATGGTCATCTGATCATAGAAAAAAAATAGGGTTTAAAGGCCCTCTCCTCCCATTCGATGGGGTTCTCCTATGGCGGTAGGGGTGCTGCTGCAATTATATCCCATGCAGATGAAGCAGCGAAAGGACTTAATTATAAAGGTTTAATTATAAAATTTATCATGAATATGTTAGATTAGATCTAAAAAAATATTCATGATTTATTTTGATTAAGTTATTTTCTGTTAAGTAATTAGCAATAGGATTGCTATTTATGAAATGTGCTGATCTATTTGTGAAATGAGTCAACATATTTGATGAACAGAAAATAAAATCTTTCAAATTTGAAAATTATTTTCAAAATGCCAAACCCTGACCCATCAGCCCAAATACTTAATTAAAGAAATTAAGTGTTGTCAAGTTGGTCTAGAATTATGAATTAAGACCTAAGACAATTGCATAAACTTGTGGGTCAATGGGTTAGATGGATTAGGTCCATAATTGGGTTAGACCTAAGGTTAGCTTAAAGAAATAGACTAAATTAGAGTAATTGATCAAATCTAATCAAAAGTTGAATTAGATTAGGTCAAGGATACTCTAGACTCAACTCCAATAGTTGTAGTTGAATGGGTCCATGTCTTTAACTAGACCAAGATGGACTTAATTCATGGCTTCACGGTGGAACCCTATTTACTAAGTTGATCAAATTAAAACTAATGAACCGGTTGGTGTCTAAGGTAAGTTCGACAATTTGACCAATGGTTCTTAAGTGGGAGCTACTCACATTGATTCGATCTCGGACGAGTTAATGGCATATCCCCACCACTAATCTCACTTACCTGGCCAACCTGGTGAGTTAGATTTTGATTAGATCACTTGGTGATTAGGGCTCACCCATGTCATTAGGTAAATCAGTGTGACTGATTTAGGTGCTCCTAATGTCGGTTTTAATTAAATCCTTTTTAATCTGACTTGATGAAGTCAATGGGAGGATTGAAATTGCTGGTTAATTTCTTCTCTTCCTTCACTTAATAAAATTCTCAAAAATTATTAGGTCCCTAAAATGATTAAGTTATAGTGATAACTAAGTCATTGCCTCCCGTTAAGTGACTGATAATAAGTCCATTAGTTTAATAATCACTGGAGGCCCAAAGGTCTGGTGCTTATTGACTAATGGAATTATCATTCATAGTATGATAATTTGATTGAGTCTTTCTGATGGTGGTCAGGTTGGCCAGCCAAAGTCGGGCCTAATCATTTATTGGTCTGATTCACCAAATTAAGTCATGTTAATGGTTGGACCTAACCAGATCTTTTCAGTGGAGGCCAAAGCCTACAGATTAGGTTCTGGGGAAAAATTAATTACTAGAAGTTATTTAGAGAAATAACTAGTTATGAACCTACCCATAGATGCACATGGGTTGACCAACCAAATTGGGCTCGTGTGTGGTCTGTGTGGATTCTAGTACCCACTAAGAAATTAAAGTAATTTCTCGAATTGGAGGTTGAGGCTACCAGTTCATAAAAATACTGGGAGAAACTTTAGACTAAAGTCCAAGTCTTTAGTGTTAATAATTTATATATTAATAGAGGTCTAATTTTTCTTTATGCAGCTATGGCCACTATCCTGTCGCTCCGGTCATTATTAGATAATGACAAGCTCATGGGACCTAATTTTGATAGCTGGTATCGAAAATTAAAAATCATCCTTGAGCATGAATGGATCCTTTATGTTGTAACGAATCCGGCACCCGAGGAGCCAGCCCCGAATGCTAGAGGGACGGTCCGAGATACTTACCAGAAGTATCTCAACGATCGTACCACCATTCGATGCATAATGCTGGCGGTAATGAATGATGAGTTCAGCCGCAGATTTGAGAACGCCCAACCACAGGAGATGCTTCAAATGTTAAGCGACTCCTTTGGCACGTCTGACGACGTTGAAAGGCACAAAACTAGTTGTGCCATTTTCAATGCTCGGATGAGGGACGGGGCCTCAGTCACCGATCATGTACTATACATGATCGAAATGATTGAGCACCTAAATAAATTGGGTTTTTCCTTGCACAAGCAGCTCGGTAAGGATGTGATCCTCATTCTTTGCCCAAGTCCTTCCTCCCCTTCCTTACTCATTTTCAAATGACAAAGCCTGCAGTGAACTACCACGGTTTGTTGGGGTTGCTGCAGAACTTTGAGAAGGATCACCAGCTCCATAAGGAGTCGGTGAATGTTGTGCGAGGGTCTTCTTCTGGTCGTCGACCCTTTAAGAAAGGAAAGAAGAACAAGAAGAAGAAGAATAAGAAGGTGCAGTCGCATGCTGGGACGTCAGCACAGGGTTAAACCAAGAAGCGCAAGCCCGACCAGAGCCAAGCGAAGTACTTCTTTTACAAGAAGCAGGGGCAATGGAAGAGGAACTGTCCTCTATACATTGCCTCCCTGGACCCGAACAGGCCGAAGAAGAAGCAAGGTAATTATATAATAGCACTTGCAACTTTTCTATTTGTGATACTACTGCTTGGGTATTGGATACTGGAATCCCTTATCATATTTGCAATTCGATGCAGGGTCTGCAGGTCAGTAGGAGATTTGATGAAGGCAAGAGGTTCCTGAACGTTGGAGATGGAAGCAAAGTTTCAGTTCTAGCCTTAGGAATCATGAACCTTGTAATCAATTCTCGTAATGTAATTCTGAGTGAATGTCACTATTGTCCAAATTTTTTATTAAATATTATTTCTGTAGGCCTTTTGGCTATGTACGGTTATAAATTTTTAATAAAAAGAAATATTTACAATATCATTTTGAATGGTGTTACAATATTTGTTGGACAACTGAATAATAGAATTTACTTACTATCACAACCTGTTAATGTAGTTCAAACCTCCGGTAAACATCCTAGAATAGATAATATGTCAGAAGTCTATCTTTGGCATTGTGGGTTAGGTCATATCAATAAGAATAGGATAAACAGGTTGGCTCAAGAAGGAATTCTTGAAGTTGGTGATTGTGAATCACTTCCAACCTATGAGTCCTGTCTTCTTGAGAAAATGACCAAGTCATCTTTTATTGGAAAAGGTGAGCGAGCCAGTGAACTCTTGGGTCTGGTACATTCTGATGTATGTGGACCCATGAACTCAAGTGCAAGAGGTGGATATTTCTATTTCATAACCTTCACAGATGACCTATCGAGGTATGGGTATGTCTATTTAATGAAGCATAAGTCGAAGTCGTTTGAAATGTTCAAACTATTTCAAAATGAGGTAGAAAAATAAATTGGAAAGTGTATTAAACCTCTTCGATCTAATCGAGGAGGTGAATACCTTTTCAATAATTTTCTGACATATCTTGGGGAGAATGGGATTCTCTCTCAGTGGACTCCTCTTGGAGCACCACAGCATAATGGTGTGTCTGAAAGGAGGAATCGACCTTGTTGGACATGGTTCGATCCATGATGGGGTTTGCTGGTCTGTCGATCTTCCTCTGGAGATATACGCTTGAATCGGCTTGTTACCTTCTATATAGGGTTCCGAGTAAGTCTGTAACCAAAACGCCATATGAGATATAGATAGGACGTAAGCCAGTACTCTCGCACCTTAGAGTTTTGGGGTGTCCGGCTTATGTTAAACATTTAATTACGGACAAGCTTAGACCTAGGTCTGACAAGTGTTATTTCATAGGGAAACCAAAAGAGACCAAAGGATATTATTTCTACCTAGCTGATGAGCAAAAGGTATTTGTCAGCCTTAAGGCAATCTTTTTAGAAAAGGAGTTCCTTGGTGAAGGGACTGTTGCCTCTAAGGTCGAACTTTAGGAAGTTCGGCAGGTAGAAAAATGGACACAAGTAGCTGAACCTGAACTGAATTTGGTTAGACCAGATCCAGAGCCCATTGTTCCTACACCCTTAAGGTGATCTGGTAGAGTACCATGTCAACTGGACAGATGCTATAGTTTCTTGGTCTGGGATGGCGATCCTGTCGAACTTGATGAAAATGATGAGGATCCGATCACCTACATGGATGCAATGCAGAGACCTGACTTTGAGAAATGACTAGAGGTCATGAAATCCAAAATGGAGTACATGAAGGTCAACGATGTGTGGACATTGGTTGACCCACCCGAAGGAGTAAAACCCATAGGATGTAAGTGGGTCTTCAAGAGGAAGAGAGGCACAAACGAAAAGGTGAAAACCTATAAAGCCCATCTGGTTGCCAAGAGATATCGTCAACATTATGGTATAGACTTGACAAGACATTTTCTCCTATGGCAATGCTCAAATCCATTCGGATTATGCTTGCGATAGCTGCCCATCTGGACTATGAAATCTGACAGATGGATGTGAAAATAGTTTTTCTAAATAGAGAGCTGGACGAAGAGGTGTATATGATACAACCTAAAGGATTCACATCCATAGATGAGTCTAAGGTGTGCAAGCTATAGAGGTCCATTTATGGACTTAAGCAGGCATCCCGGAGTTGGAACATACATTTTGATAGGACAATCAAGATGTATGGCTTCGTTAAGAACAGAGAAGAGTCCTGTATTTATAAGTGGGCTAATGGTCCAGTAGTGGTATTTCTTGTATTGTATGTGGATGACATTCTCTTAATCGAAAATGATGTCCCTGCATTACAAGGAATAAAGATTTGGCTGTCATCACAGTTCTCCATGAAGGATCTGGGAGAAGCTTCCTACATCCTAGGGATAAAGATCTATTGGGATAGATCTAAAAGGTTGCTTGGCTTATCCTAGTCCACGTACATTGATACTATGCTGAAGAGGTTCAGCATGGAGAATTCCAAGAAAGGTTATCTACCGATAGGCCATGGAATTTCTCTCTCGAAGAGGGATTGTCCGACAACACCTCAAGAGAGAGAGCGTATGGGTAGAATTTTATATGCTTTGACAGTGGGATCTATCATGTACGCCATGACATGTACACGATCAGATATGGCATACTCACTAGGGGTGGTGAGTAGATACCAATCTGATCCAAGAGAGAATCACTGGAAGGTTGTTAAAACCATCCTGATATATTTGAGAAATACTAAGGACCAGTGGCTTGTTTATGGTGAATCAGACTTGAGACTTATAGGGTTTATAGACTCTAGTTTTTAGTCTGATGATGATGACAATAAGAGTGTATCAGGATTTATTTTTATCCTTAATGGTGGGGCTGTCTGCTGGAAAATTTTCAAGCAGTACACTGTGGCTGATTCAGTTTGCGAGGCAGAGTATGTCACTGCATCAGATGCTGCCAAAGAAGCGGTGTAGCTGAGGAAATTCATTATCGAGCTCGGAGTAGCACCCTCCCTTGTTGGTCCAGTTCTGCTCTACTGTGACAGCTCTGGAGCTATTGCTCAGACGAAGAAACTGAAAGCACATCAGCAGACGAAGCATATTCTGCACCGCTACCATCTCATTCGAGAAATCATGGATCAAGGTGACGTCGACCTTCAGAAGATCGACAGAAAGGAGAACCTGGCTGACCCATTCACTAAAGCCATTTTAGTGAAAGAGTTCGACGACTTCAAGTCAAAGATGGGTATTAGATACTGCACCGATTAGGTTTTAGGCCAAGTGGGAGATTGTTGGGAATAGTGTCCCAAAGCCAATCATCAGCCTATTGACAGTTGTGCTCTTTTTTATATTAGTATATGAATTATAAATAAATAAAAGTTATTTTGGTATTTTTATCATAAAATATTTCATCTTCTAATGAACTCCTGTGTTGTGGTGAAGTCCTTAGGACTATTTAGACTCGACAAAGGAGGATTTATCGTTTAGTCCTTAAACCTGTTTGCGATCAAATGATACGTTGTTATCAAGGATGACAATGTTTATCAAGCATAGGTCGTTGTATACCATATGGGTTGGTTTTTCCCTTAACCAAGGAGTGTGGAGACACTGGTATGGCATACAGGTGAGATGTAAGGGTACATCTGCACTGAACGTGACCGACTCTGAAGCTATTTTTGCTGTCAAGATTTGCTCCGATGGGATATGGGTATAAATGTCCCTCCGACCTGAGACCGTCATGACGACTTGCAAGCAACTCACTGCATTTAGGCACTGGACTACCTGAATTTCTAATCCAGTGATGGAAGGATGCTGGGTGTAGTCAAGTACTTGACTTGTCGGTGCGTGTGTCAAGATGGGATTGACCACTTCTGTTCAGGAGCTGTGTACAGTCATGTTTCAATTTAGCAAAATTTTGGCCAGGGTAGTCCTAGTGAGGAGTCACAGGACTGTTTGATTTGAGCACGATTTGGATGATCTAATCAGGGTTGACAGTTTAACCCTGAGTCATCCTAAACACAGGGGTCAAAAGGGATGAATTATACAATAACCATATTCACGTAGGTTCTGAGTGTTGTGATTGTGACTATTTGATCTATCCGGATATCGGGTACCATTGCTAGATGATCACTTTGATTAGTACAGGAATTAGTTCTGTGCTACCGGCTTAGGTTCGAACCTGTGGGGTCACATACATTAGAGGTTCCTATCTGATCTGATGGCTGATGAAGAGTCCTAATGCTCATGGACTATGAGTCTTATGCGTCTAAGACTCTGTGATCGAGAATCAAAATTCTCTGATCACGTGTTCCACACATTTTGGGTACCGGGGTCAAAAGTCTCACTAGTTTGGGATTTTTTGATCAGGGTTTCATATCGATGAATTTTGATGCCCGATTGCCCATCGAATTTGGACTCAGTATTTATGAGAGGTTTAATTAGTAATTTGATCACTAATTAACTCAATTTGATTGATTAATTATTTTTGGATCAAGTCCAATTGAATTGGATTCAGTTGGATTTGACCCGATTAGGTTAAGTGTTGACCTAATCGTCGAAGTGGTTTGGTCCCTGATTTGATCAGGGGTTGGGCTTAGTCAATTTCTGATTTGATTAAAATTTTATTGAGCCTAATTAATTCTAATTAAGTTGGGTTTAATTTAGTCTAATTGTGCTTAACATATTTTAATTAGGTTGGCTTAATTAGGTTCAAACCACCTTGATTTTTCTCCCTGCGCCACCTCACTTCTTCAGCGCCCATTTGAATTCACGAGAAGGAACTTCTCATGAATTTTCTCCCATGCAGATGGCATCTCACACCCACTCTTGTGCGCCAATTTTTGGATAAACTTGATTTGTTAGCCATTCAAATTCAAAGGGTGTTTGAATTTGAATGGATAACTTATCCCTTGCACCTTCTTGCTTATCCATCTTGTGTACCACTTATCTTACATGAGAAAGAGTTTCTCATGAAATCTTTCCATGCACAAAGAAGCCACACCCCTTCTCTTCTCATGCCCAGAGTGGATAGAGATGAGTTAGTTTGTATTTGAATTCAAATTCGATTTGAATTCATGTGTGCAACCACTTATCTTTATCCTCTCATGCGGATAAGACACGTCTTGGACTGTTTTAAAAGAGAAAGAGATATGGGGCGTGCATAGAATTTTTTTGAGAAAAAGAAGGGGTGTGAGGAAGCTTTCTACATGAGGTGAAGGTCCAAAACATTCTGAGAGAAAAGAAATGAAAAGAAATAAAAGTGGGTGTAGAGTTTTCTTGTGTACCCTAGGGTTTTGGCTTAGGGTTTGGGAAGTGAGAACGTGAGCTACGAGTGTCGTGAGCCCACCAAACTTCAGGGAGAGCATCATCCACCTCTCTACCACCTTTGTTGATGATTCAGAGCATCCGAGGAGTCAGCAGACATTGATCGAAAGAGTTCGATCAACATCAGTATGTACTAGGCCCAAGAGCTCAGTAGCTCTCACCTTTTCTAGTAAAAGGTGACTTGGTCATTTTACCAAGAAGACAGGACTCACAGATTGGAAGTAATTCATAATCACTGACTTCAAAGATTTCCTCTTGAGTTAACCTGTTTATTCTATTCTTGTTTATATGATCTAGCCTTTAGTGCCATAAGTAGATATCGACACACACTATCTAATCAGGATGCTTGCCAGTAGAATAGATTCTTATCAGGCTTGATCTTTCTGGTCTGGCCCTGCACTGATGTCCCAACCTAAACTTGCATCTTCTTCACTTTCTTCTTCTTGTTCTTCTTCTCTTTCTTAAAGGGTCGAGAACTAGAAGACGAACCTCCCACTAAGTTCACCGACTCCTTGTGGAGTTCGTGATCCTTCTCAAAGTTTTGAAGCAACCCCAGTAACCTGTGATAGTTTACTTCAGACTTTGTCATTCTATAATGAGTGAGGAATGGAAGATAAGACTTGGGCAGCAAGTTTAGTATTGCATCTTTCTCTAGCTGCTCATGCAAGAGAAAGCCAAGCTTGCTCAATCGTTCCATCAGCTCGATCATGTACAATACATGATCAGTGATAGAGGCACCATCTCATATTTTGGCATTGAAGATGGCACAACTAGTCTTGTGCCTCTCCACATTATCGGGTGTGCCAAAGGTATCCTCCAACACTTGAAGTATGTCCTTTGGCTGAGCCATCTCGAATCTGCGACTGAACTTATCGCTCATGGCAGCCAGCATGATACAGCGCACTGTGGTCCGATCACTGAGCCACTTCTGATAAGTGTCTCTGACTGTTCCACGTGCATTGGCAGCTGGCTCCTCAGGTGCAGGATCCATTATCACGTATAGGATCCGTTCATGCTCCAGGACTATCTTCAACTTTCGATACCAGCTACCGAAGTTGGATCCCACCAACTTATCATTGTCCAACAATGATCGGAGCGATAGGGAAGTGGCCATATCTGCTCAAAGAAAAATCATAACCCAATTAGTAATTGATTCATTAAACCTAAAGATTTGGACTTTAATTAAAAGGTTTCTCCCACTATTTTATTCGAATTGATAGCCTCTACCTCCAATTCGAGGAATTATCCTAATTCTTTAGTGGGTATTAGAATCCACTTAGACTGCACACAAGCCCAACTTTGGTTGGCCAACCCATGTACATCTAAGGGTAGGTTCATAACCAATTATTTCTCTAAATAATTTTTAGTAATTTTAATTTTAGCCCAGAAACCTAATCAGTAGGCTTTGGCCTCCACTGTAAGGATCTGGTTAGGTCCAACCATTAACATGACCATACTTGGTGCATCTAACCAATGAATGATTAAGCCCAACTTTGGTTGGCTCACCTAACCACCATTAGAGAGACACTTCCAAGTCATCATATGATGAGTGATAATTTCATTAGTCAACAAGCACCAGGCCTTTGGGTCTGCAATGATTATTGAGTTAAAGGACTCATTATCAAACACCTTAATGGGAGGCTATGACTCAGTTATCTCTATAACTTTGTCATTTTAAGGACCTAATAATTTTAGAGGATTTAAATGATTTAGAGGATGAGGTCAGATGAACCAGCTTATCATGATCCTCCCACTGGCTTCACCAAGTCAGCTTAAGGGAGACCATTAAAAGGGCTGGTCTAGGAGCATCTAAATCAGTCACACTGATTTACCTAGCTAACATGGGTCAGCTCGAGTAGTCAAGTGATCTGATCAAAATATAATTTCACCAAAGGGCTAGGTAAGTTCGATCAGTGGGAGGGTCGGCCAAAGCTTGCCTTAGACACCATCAAAAATAGCTAGATAAGTGGGCTCCCAATTAAAAACCACCGGTCTGGTTTACCTTGGACACCAACTGATTTAATTAGTTTCGATTAGATCAACCTAACAGTTCGTGCTAGATCGCTTAGCCAAGAATTAAGTCCATTTGGTTCTCGTTAAAGATATGGCATTGACCAACTACAACTATTGTAATTGATCTAGAGAATCCTTGACCTAATCTAAGACAACAATTGATTAGATTTAGTCAATTCTCTAATTAAGTCCATCTTTAATCTAACCATAGGTCTAACCCAATTAATGGACCTAATTTTCACTAACCCATTAACCTAATGTGTTATGGTTTGTGTCTTAGGATCTTCAATTCACAATCTTAGAACCTAATCAAACAACTTCTTAATTCTTAATTAAGTTTTGGACTGAGGGTTGGGTTCGATTTTCTGAAAATAATTTTTATATTTATAAAATAATTTTATAATATGATTCTACCAACCATATTGCATATTTGATTCATAATCAAGATACAAATGAAATAAACATGAAACTAGTTTGATCTAATCTAAACAGGTTCATGTAATTGAAATAATTTCAACTTTAAATAATTTTTTTGCATAAAAATTATTAACAAAAAGATTTTATTTTAGATTTAAATATCTTTTAAATCTAATAAATTATAAATTTAATTTAGATCATATCTAACAAATTTATGATTAAAGATAGATCTACACGAACTAGGACAACCTTTGCACTGTAAGGGATAAACCTTACAGCAGGACAACCTTACAGTTCGTGATTGATCTAAAATTTTAATTTCAGATTTAATAATCAAATTATAAATTAGATTTAATATAAGAGATAATCTAAGCATGTATAAATAATCTTGTAATAAACAACCTAGGCTCTGATACCAATTGAAGGAAATAGATCTAGGATTTCAGGGTTAGATCTTGAAACTTTTTCAAGATCGTGTAGTGGAAGACTAAAATAAATCAAAATTTATTTTCTAAAATTAGAAAATTCTTAGATCTAAGATCTTATTACATAATTATTATATAGCATTAAATAAAAAATTAAAATATATAGAGCATGAACTACATGTTGATCATATCAACATGTTTCTATACTACATCTAATGTATGTATTAAACAATAGATCAGATCTATTACCTTGCAAGTTAGATGTTCTAACCTTGCTGATCCAAGCTTGAGGATGATGTTGCAAACTACACATGCGTCCGGTCTCTAGGAGTCATCCACACAAGCCCACGAATCTCGACCAAAAATCCTGCTTCAAGAAATCAGCACAGTATGCTAGTACTGCACTGATCCTTCTTCGATGGTTGATCAGGTGCCTCCTTCTTCTTGATTTGAATTCTTCCAAAGATGAGAAATAGGAGGGGTTTCAGATCTGAGATACTCTTAGAAAACTCAAGATGGAGGAAGGGAAGAGATGAAACTAACAACCCTAGAAGAAGATCCTCTTCTTCTTCTCTTTACTCTCCCTAGACACCCTGTCTTGTGTCTATTATATCTCTATGACCCAAAGATTTTTCTCTCTGATTTTTGGATGTCCCAAAGATTTCTCAAATATTTGTGTTCTCTAAAAATTTAATGAAGAAACTCATTTTATAGAGAGAGATAAGATAGAGTCCTTGTCTAGGTCAAATACCTAGTCAAGGCTTATCCAAACATGGCAAGATAAGGGGTGCTCAACTCTTGGGAACCTCCTCTTTATTTTCATGCATGGACCACTAGAAAAGGGTGCACAATATGTGCCTTAAAATTTATAAAAATCTCAAAAAAAATCTAGATAAATTCAGTGCAAAAAGGAAAGAGTTTTGGATTTCTAAAACTCTATCTCATAGAATTTGAAATCCAAACTTATTCCTACTTTAATTTGATCCACAACCAGTTTCCATGTATGAAAGAAGAGAGGAAACCTTTTGAACGTGGGAAAGACCTGGGAGAGAACTTTTTTCGTACAAAATAAGAGGGGATTGGCGTGGAATAAGAGAGAGGGCGTGGGGGGGGGGCTTATGTGGCGTAAGGTGGAATCCTAATCTTACTAGGATTCTATCTTATGACTTGTTTTAATTTGGTTTCTCAAACCAAATCAAACCAAAATTAGATCAACCCAATTAAAATAGGTTTTAACCCAATTAAAAATTTAATTTAATTATATTAAATTAGATTTAAATTTAATTTAATTTTTTAATCAAATTAAAAATTAGGTTGACCCAAGTCCTAATTGAACTAGGACTAGTTTTTTTTGTTGCACTTGGCTTATCCAATAAACCAATTGAACTTGATCCAATCAAGTCCAATCTAAATCTAATTAAATTATATTCAATTAGACTTAATCTTAGCCTATTGGCTTAATCAAATTAAGCCAATTAGCAATAAAATTGCTAATCGATCCTCCTGCAACACTTGCACTAGGTTAAATATCAATCGTATTGATCATTTAATCCTAGAATGATTCTTAATCATTGATCAACCATTCGATCGGATCATGAACTCTAATGTGTGTGACCTCATAGGTCCGAACCTAAGCCGATACCATAGAAATAAATTTCTGTACCAATCGAAGTGACCCTCTAGCACTGGTACCCGATGATCGGATAGGTCGAATGTATAGAACAACATTCCTAGAACTCATGCGGATATAGTTTTCATATAATTCATCTCCTTGACCAAAATGATCATAGGATACCTCAGAGTTCAACTGTCAACTTTGATCAGGTTGTCCACATTGTATTTCAACATATCAAATCCATCTGATGGATTACCCTGGTCAAGGTTTTGCTAAATTAAAATACAGTGACTCATTCTTCTCCAACTCTTGGAGTGGTCAATCCCATCTCGATCACACTCTGACTTGGCAAGTACTTGACTATGCCCAGAAGCCTTCTGTCACTGAATTAGAAATTCAGTTAGTCCAGTATCGAAGCACAGTGAGTTGCTTGCAAGTCACTGAGGTGATCTCAGGTCTAAGGGACACTTATACCTATATCCCATCAGAGACATTCTCGATAGTAGAATACTCTGGAGTTGGTCATGTTCAATGATGATGTACCCTTACATCTCACCTGTATGCCATACCAGTGTCTCTACACTCTTTGGTTAAGAGGACAACCAACCCATATGGCCTACAGTGACCTATGCTCGATAGAAGCTGTCCTCCTTATTAACAGCCTATCATTTGATCGTGAACAGTTTTAAAGACTAATCGATAAATCCTCTCTTTATCGAATCTAAATAGTCCTAAGAACTTCATCATAACAATAGAGTTCATTAGAAGATGAAAGCTTATGATAAAAATACTAAATATATTTTATTTATTAACAAATCAATTACCATACTTGGTTGCTCAACCGTCAATAGCTTGACGATTGGCTTTTGGGACATATTTTCCAACATCAGGCACCTGAAGAACCTGTAGCCAATGCTCCTCATGCTGCAAGAGATACTTACATGAAGTGGCTCAATGATTGCACGACTGTGCATTGCATGGTGAGGGCAGCTTTGAATGATGAACTTAGTCGTAAGTTTAAGGATGCGCAGCCTGAGGAGATGATTCAAATATTGAATGAGTCCTTCAGCATCCCTAAGGATACGGAGAGATATAAAACCTCCTGTGTAGTGCTCAATGCCTATATGCAAGAGGGAGCTTCAGTCACTGATCATGTATTATACATGATTGAGTAGATTGAACACCTTAGCAAACTTGGCTTTCCGTTGCATGAACAGTTAGGCAAGGATGCTATCCTCAATTTGCTACCGAAATCCTATCTATCCTTTCTCAGTCATTATAGAATGATGAAGCCTACAGTAAACCACCATGGTTTGCTAGGGTTATTGCAGACTTTTGAGAAAGATCACCAGCTCCAAAAGGAGCCAGTGAATTTAGTGGGAGATTCATCTGTAGGGCGTCGATCCTCTAGGAGAGAAAAGAAAAAAAAGGTACAAAAATTCTATACCACCGATCTCAAGTAGAGAAAACCATCAAAAGTTGACAAAATCCATGCAGAGTGCTTCTTCTGTAAGAAGTTGGGTCACTGGAAAAGAAATTATCCTGCTTATATAGCCACCCTTGACCCAAACAGGCCTAAGAACAAGAGAAAGAGGCAAGTGGTTGCTTCACAAGGTATTTATATGATAACACCTTATAATTTCTCTATTTGTGATACTGCTACCTGGGTATTAGATACTGAAGTCTTATTAATATATACAATTTGTTGTAGAGACTGCAGGTAAGTAGAAAATTTCGAGAGGGCGAGCAATTCCTTAACGTTGGAGATAGATGAAGGAAAAATCGATTTTTTCCTTTGTAGGATCTTTCAGATTTCATCAAATCTGAAATGGAATAATTTAAAAAAAAAAATTATTCTATATTTATTTTAGATCTAAGTCTCTAGATATAATCTTCATATCTGATATTAAGTCTAAAATAAATCTAAAAGGGATGAGGAAATAAGTAATACCTCAAGGGTAATCTGATTACCCTATAGATGATCGCTGCACAGCCCAAGGTTCTGATGTAGCCATGCAAGCATCTGGTCTCTACCGATATCCACTCAGGTAGAACATAAAACATCTTCTCCTCATGAATCTATGCTCCAAAAATTAGATCTCTATCTGATCTGAAAGTGCTTCAGAACTCCTTCTGAAGTTGGAGCAACAGCCTGTCGAAGATGTCCTGCAGCCTTCTGTTTCAGGCATCACCACGCCTTGGACCTTTGCCAGATGGATGTCCAACTCTTTGGACATGAATAGAGGAGAGAGGAGAGTAGGGAGGATATGGAGAAGAGGAGATGATTCTCGTTTTGGCTAGGTATTGAGCAGAAACTTACAAACCCTAGGTGCAGACAGGGATTTTATAGACCCTGGATGCTGTGCAGTGCCACATCATTCGATCAATTAAAAAATTTCAATAAATTCTAGAAAAATTTTGATTGGTGGAGTGATGCCATCTGATCACATCAGATAAGAAACTCCACCCTCTCTCCTATGTTGGCACCAACTTTGGATAAGCACAAGCAAGGTGGTGCCAAAGAGTCCATGTTTATCAGGACTCTTTCATTCTTATCCATTTGGGGCACCCACTTTAATCCAACTGGGCTCACACCATAATATGATTATGGCATCCAATTTGATGTGGTTTAGGCATGTGGACACTCCACAAAAGTTCTCCAATGAACTCTCTTCAGTTTAAGACCCATATATCAATATTTGACAGATGTCTTAAAATGAAATTGGCAGGTGACAGGAATTAGCAGGTGTTGTCTTAAATTCATCTCATGAATTAAGATAAGATTTTTCTGAGCTGGACAAGCTTTATTTAGACTGAGAGAATCCTTCCAAAGGTTCTCTAGATGAGTCAAATCATATTTGGCTCAGTAGAGACAGAAAAGATTACACGAGGAGAAAGTTAGGCTCAATCATGTGCTAGCACGATTTCTTTGAACCTAATTAGATCTTATCCAAATCAATTGGGTTAGCCCAATCGATGACATCCAGACCCTAACCCTTGTTTGTGTGACCCAGTTAGGTTCAATTCGTATGGAAATGAGATATGTCATGATCTCATCATTGATATCATCGAAACTCCTTTCGATGGACCAGAACTCTTCTGATTCAGATAATTAGAATGATCGATCATCAATATCATTCTAATTGCTCCCAAAATCCACCAGTGACATCTAGCAGTATGTGGTGGCAACCCATCAGAATTGAAGATGAACCTCTCGGTGCAGCTACCTATGTGATTGAGTTTCTCTATCATGAGTCCTGACTGAATTAGGGTTAGGGTGAACTCGTCAAACCCAACATCAATCACATGAATCAATTGATCGATCCGAGTCTGATGTGAAACCCTAATGAAAAATTCTTTTTTCATTATTTCACTCTGTCATGGCCATGGGCTTAAGGACTCGATCTTTCGATCATCATAGGACTACTCCTCTCATCTATCGAGGTTGATAGATCCCATCTTGGTGCGACCTAGTTCCTACAATGAATATGCTATAGCCAACATACACCTCAGGGTTCTGAATGGCTAGGAGACTGAGTTATGATATAGTCAAACAACAACACACTCAAGGTGAATTGTCAATGCACCTCAGGTGAAAGAACTAGACACACGCAGCATCGAGCTAGTCATCGATGATAAGGTAGACTTCCTTATGACTGCTCGATTGTTGGGAATAGTGTCCCAAAGCCAATCGTCGGCCTGTTGATGGTTGTGCTCATTTTTGTATATATACATGAATTATGAATTAATAAAAATTATTTTGATATTTTTCATCACAAAATATTTCATCTTCTAATGAACTCCTATGTTGTGGTGAAGTCCTTAGGACTATTTAGACTCGACAAAAGAGGATTTGTCGTTTAGTCCTTAAATCTGTTCGCGATCAAATGATACATTGTTACCAAGGATGATAACGTTTATCAAGCATAGGTCGTTGTGTGCCATATAGGTTGGTTGTCCTCTTAACCAATGAGTGTGGAGACACTGGTATGGCATACAGGTGAGATGTAAGGGTACATCTGCACTAAACATGACCGACTCTGGAGCTATTTCTGCTGTCAAGATTTGATCCGATGGAATATGGGTATAAATATCCTCCCGACCTGAGACCGCCACGGTGACTTGCAAGCAACTCACCGTACTTAGGCACTGGACTATCTGAATTTCTAATTGAGTGACGAAAGGCTGCTAGGTGTAGTCAAGTACTTGACTTGTTGGTGCGTGTGTCAAGATGGGGTTGACCACTCCAGTTTAGGAGCTGTGTACAGTCATGTTTCAATTTAGCAAAACCTTGGCTAGGGTAGTCTTTGTGAAGAGTCACAGGACTGTTTGAGTTGAGCACGATTCGGATGATCTAATCAGGGTTGACAGTTTAACCCTGAGTCATCCTAAACACAGAGGTCAAAAGGATGAATTATACAGTAACCATATTCACGTAGGTTCTGAGTGTTGTGATTGTGACCATTCGACCTATCCGGTCATCGGGTACCATTGCTAGATGGTCACTTCGATTAGTACAGGAATTGATTCCTGTGCTACTGGCTTAGGTTCGAACCTGCGGGATCACACACATTAGAGGTTCCCATCTGATCTGATAGCTGGTGAAGAGTCCTTCATGTCTGGGATTCTGTGATCGAGAATCAAGATTCTCTGATCATGAGTTCCACACATTTTGGGTACCGGGGTCAAGAGTCCCACTGGTTTGGGACTCTTCGATCAGGGTTACATATCGATAAATTCTGATGCCCGATTACCCATCGGATTTGGACTCAATATTTATGAGAGATTTAATTAGTGATTTGATCACTAATTAACTCAATTTGATTGAGTATATATTTTTGGATCAAGTCCAATTGAATTGGATTCAATTGGGTTTGACCCGATTAGGTTAAGAGTTGACCTAATCGTCGAGATGGCTTGGTCCCTGATTTGATCAGGGGTTGGGCTTAATCAATTTTTGATTTGATTAAGATTTTATTGAGCATAATTAAGCCTAATTAAGTTGGGTTTAAATTAGTCAAATTGGGCCTAACTTATTTGGTTCAATTAGGTTGGTTTAAATAATGAAACCACCTTGACCTATTCTCCCTACGCCACCTCACTTCCACTGCGCCCATTTGAATTCACGAGAAGGAATTTCTCATGAATTTTTTCTCACACAAAGCCCTCCTCACTCCCTACTTTAATGTGCCAAATGAGTGGATAAGGATGATTGGTTGGCCATTCAAATTCAAAACAAAGTTTGAATTTGAATGAGCAACCAATCTTAGCGCCTTGACCTTATCCTCTTTTAATGCCCCATTTATTACACGAGAAAATATTTCTCATGAAATCACTCATGCACAAATTAAGCCACGCCCTCCTCTTCTCATGCCCTTAGTGGATAGAGATAAATTGATTTCCATTTGAATTCAAAATTTGATTTGAATTCAAATATGCAATTACTCATCTTTATCCTCTCATGTGGATAAGATGTTTTGATGTTGTTTTAAAAGGAGGAGAAGAGTGGGGCGTGTGTAAGAAAAATTTTGAAGAGAAAATATAGGTGTGAGGAATCCTTGTGTGCAAGATGAAGATCAATATCCTTCCGAGAGAAAAAGAAAGAAAAGAAAGAAAAAGTATGCACAGGGTTTCAGTGAGTTCTTCAGGGTTTCAGCCTGGAGTTCGGGAAGTGAGAAGGTGAGCTACGAGTGTCGTGAGCCCACCAAATTTCAGGGAGATCTTCAAAATCCTTTCATGTCTGTTGACGATCTAGAGCATCCAAAAAATCGACAGACATCGATCGAAGGAGTTCGATCAGCATCGACCGTCGAAAGGGCTCTACAACGAGCTAGCACTCGTAAGGAGTCGATCAAATCGGAAGCTTCATGTGGACAATCCATAGAGGCCAGACACACTATGTGGCTACATCATGATGATCAGACTCTTTCGACGATGATCAGATTACGACGATCTACTACCCGCACTAAGGTATTATGTTCTGAACACATTATAGTAAAGTGTTTACTGTTCAAATTCAAATTTCAAATTTAAATGCATGCATGCTACATATCATATTTAGATCCTAGTATAGGATAAATTTTTATTAATTAGTTAGATTAATTAATAATTTTTACTGTAAAATAGAGATTTTGAAAAAGTTTTAAATTACCATTTTACCCCTGCACTGATTTTCCCACAAATAGTATCAGTGTGGGTTCTTAGATATGATATATATATTTGCATGCATAGATTAAGTTGTAATCTAAAAGTTTAAATTTAAAATTTAAAATTTAAAATTTAAATTTTGAATTTTGAAAGTTGTTCAAAATTTAAAATTCAAAAATTTGAAATTCAAAATTTAAAATTTGAATTTTGAAATTTGAAATTCAAAATTTAAAATTTTGAAATTTAAAATTTTGAAATTTGAAATTTGGTTGAAATTTCAATTTTGAAATTCAAAATTTAAAATTCAAAATTTGAAATTCAAAATTTAAAATTCAAAAATTTGAAATTTGAAATTTGTTTGAAATTTGAAATTCAAAATTTAAAATTTAAAATTTAAAATTTAAATTTTGAAATTGGTATATTTAGATATACTTGATCCAAGTAGCAAGTAATTGAATTGGGTTGGTTGCCATGGCCATCCGATCATAGGAGAAAAGTAGGGTTTAAAGGCCCTCCCTTCCCATTCGATGGGGTCTCCTATGGCGGTAGGGGTGCCGATACAATTATATCCCATGCAGATGAAGTAGCGAAAAGAATATTCATGATTTATTTTTATTGAGTTATTTTCTGTTATGTAATTAGCAATAGGATTGCTATTTATAAAATGTGTTGATATTTGTGTAATAAGTCAACATATTTAGTGAACAAAAAATAAAACCTTTCAAATTTGAAAATTATTTTCGAAATACCAAACCCTGACCCATCAGCCCAAATACTTAATTAAAAGAATTAAGTATTGTCTAGTAGGTCTAGAATTATGAATTAAGACCTAAGACAATTGCATAAACTTGTGGGTCAATGGATTAGATGGATTAGGTCCATAATTGGGTTAGACCTAAGGTTAGCTTAAAGAAATGGACTAAATTAGAGTAATTGATCAAATCTAATCAAAAGTTGAATTAGATTAGGTCAAGGATACTCTAGACTCAACTCCAATAGTTGTAGTTGAATGGGTCCATGTCTTTAACTAGACCAAGATGGACTTAATTCATGGCTACATGGTAGAACCCTATTTACTAAGTTGATCAAATTAAAACTAATGAACCGGTTGGTGTCTAAGGTAAGTTTGGCAGTTTGACCAGTGGTTTTTAAGTGGGAGCTACTCGCAGTGATTCGATCTTTGACGAGTTAATGACTTATCCCCACCACTGATCTCACTTACCTGGCCAACCTGGTGAATTAGGTTTTGATTAGATCACTTGGTGATTAGGGCTCACCCATATCATTAGGTAAATCAGTTTGACTGATTTAGGTGCTCCTAATGCTGGCTTAATTAAATCCTTTTTAATCTGACTTGGTGAAGTCAGTGGGAGGATTGAAATTGGCTGGTAATTTATCTTCTCATCTATTCTTTAATAAAATCCTCAAAAAATTATTAGGTCCTAAAAATGATTTAGTTATATTGATAACTAAGTCATAGCCTCCCATTAAGTGAGTGATAATGAGTCCATTAGTTTAATAATCATTGGAGGCCCAAAGGCCTGGTGCTTATTGACTAATAGAATTATCATTCATAGTATGATAATTTGGTTTGAGTCTTTCTGATGGTGGTTAGGTTGGCCGACCAAAGTCAGGCTTGATCATTTATTGGTCCGATTCACCAAATCAAATCATGTTAATGGTTGGACCTAACCAGATTTTTTCAATGGAGGCCAAAGCCTACTGATTAGGTTATGGGGCAAAATTAATTACTAGAAGTTGTTTAGAGAAACAACTGGTTATGAACCTACCCATAGATGCACATGGGTTGACCAACCAAAGTTGGGCTCGTGTGTAGTCTGTGTGGATTCTAATACCCATTAAGGAATTAAAGTAATTTCTCGAATTGGAGGTTGAGGCTACCGGTTCGTAAAAATACTGGGAGAAACTTTAGACTAAAGTCCAAGTCTTTAGTATTTATAATTTATATACTAATAGAGGTTTGGTTTTCCTTTATGCAGCTATGGCCACTACCCTGTCCCTCCGGTCATTATTAGATAATGACAATCTCATGGGACTTAATTTTGATAGCTGGTATCGAAAATTAAAAATCATCCGTGAGCATGAGCGGAGCCAGCCCCGAACGTTAGAGGAATGATCCAAGACACTTACCAGAAGTAGCTCAACGATCACACCACCGTTCAGTGCATTATGCTGGCGGCAATGAATGATGAGTTCAGCCGTAGGTTCGAGAATGCCCAACCCCAGGAGATGCTTCAATTGCTGAATGACTCCTTTGGCACGCCTGACGACGTTGAAAGGCATAAAACTAGTTGTGCCATTTTCAATGCTCAGATGAGGGATGGAGCCTCAGTCACTGATCATGTACTGTACATGATTGAAATGATTGAGTGCCTAAGTAAACTGGACTTTCCCTTGCACGCAGCTCCATAAGGCTGAGATCTTTAATTCATTGCCCAAGTCCTTCCTCCCCTTCCTTACTCATTTTTGGATGACAAAGCCTGCAGTGAACTACCACGGCTTGTTGGGGTTGCTGCAGAACTTTGAGAAGGATCACCAGCTCCATAAGGAGTCGGTGAATGTTGTGGGAGGGTCTTCTTCTGGTTGTCGACCCTTTAAGAAAGGGAAGAAGAAGAACAAGAAGAAGAAGAATAAGAAGGTGTAGCTGCATGCTGGGACGTCTGCACAGGATCAGACCAAGAAGTGCAAGCCCGACCAGAGCCAGGTGGAGTGCTTCTTTTTTAAGAAGCAGGGGCACTGGAAGAGGAACTGTCCTCTATACATTGCCTCCCTGGACCCGAACAGGCCGAAGAAGAAGCAAGATACTTATATGATAACACCTTGTAACTTTTTCATTTGTGAGACTACTGCCTGGGTATTGGATACCAGAAGCCCTTATCATATTTGCAATTCGATGCAGGGTCTGCAGGTCAGTAGGAGATTTGATGAAGGTGAGAGGTTCTTGAACATTGGAGATGGAAGCAAAGTTTCAGTTCTAGCATTATGAATCATGAACCTTGTAATCAATTCTCAAAATATAATTTTGAGTGAATGTCACTATTGTCTAAGCTTTTTATTAAATATTATTTCTGTAGGCCTTTTGGCAATGTACGGTTATCAATTTTTAATAAAAAGAAATATTTGCAATATCATTTTGAATGGTGTTACAATGTTTATTGGACAACTTAATAATGGAATTTACTTTCTATCACAACCTGTTAATATGGTTCAAACCTCCGGTAAATGTCCTAGAATAGATAATGTGTCAGAAGTCTACCTTTGGCACTGTAGGCTAGGTCATATCAATAAGAACAGGATAAACAGGTTGGCTCAAGAAGAAATTCTTGAAGTAGGTGATTATGAATCACTTCCAACCTATGAGTCCTGTCTTCTTGGTAAAATAACCAAGTCACCTTTTATGGAAAAGGTGAGCGAGCCAGTGAACTCTTGGCTCTGGTACATTCTGATGTATGTGGATCCATGAGCTCACGTGCAAGAGGTGGATATTTCTACTTCATAACCTTCACAGACGACCTATCGAGATATGGGTATGTCTATTTAATGAAGCATAAGTCAGAGTCGTTTGAAATGTTCAAACTATTCCGAAATGAGGTAGAAAAATAAACTGAAAAGTGTATTAAAACTTTTCGATCTGATCGAGGAAGTGAATATCTTTTCAATGATTTTCTGACATATCTTGGGGAGAATGGGATTCTCTCTCAGTGGACACCTCCTGGAACACCACAGCATAATGGTGTATCTGAAAGGAGGAATCGGACCTTGTTGGACATGGTTCGATCCATGATGGGGTTTGCTGGTCTGCCAATCTCCCTTTGAGGATATGCACTCGAATCGGCTTGTTACCTTCTAAATAGGGTTCCGAGTAAGTCTGTAACCAAAATGCCATATGAGATATGGATAGGACGTAAGCCAGTACTCTCGCACCTTAGGGTTTGGGGTGTCCGGCTTATGTTAAATATTTAATTACGGACAAGCTTGGACCTAGGTCTGACAAGTGTAATTTTATAGGGTACCCAAAAGAGACCAAAGGGTATTACTTCTACCTAGCTGATGAGCAAAAAGTATTTGCTAGCCTTAAGGCAATCTTTTTGAAAAGGAAGTTCCTTGGTGAAGGGACTGTTGCCTCTAAGGTCGAACTTGACGAAATTCGACTGGTGAAAAATCCGATGCAAGTTGATGAACCGGATTTGATTAGATCAGATTTGGAGCCCATTGATCAAGCACCCTTAAGGCGATCTGGTAAAGTACCACATCAACCGAACAGATACTATGGTTTCTTAGTCGGGATGATGATCCTATCGAACTTGATGAAAATGATGAAGATCCGATCACCTACATAGATGCAATGCAGAGACCCGACTCTGAGAAATGGCTAGAGGTCATGAAATCTAAATGGAGTCCATGAAGGTCAACGATGTGTGGACATTGGTTGACTCACCTGAAGGAGTAAAACCCATAGGGTGTAAGTGGATCTTCAAGAGGAAGAGGGGCACAGACGGAAAGATGGAAACCTATAAAGCTCATCTGGTTGCCAAGGGATATCGTCAACATTATGGTATAGACTATGACGAGATATTTTCTCTTGTGGTAATGCTCAAATCCATTCGGATTATGCTTACGATAGCTGCCCATCTGGACTATGAAATCTAGCAGATGGATGTGAAGACAGCTTTCCTAAACGGAGGGCTGGATGAAGAGGTGTACATGATACAACCTGAAGGATTCACATCCGCTGATGAGTCTAAGGTGTGCAGACTACAGAGATCCATTTATAGACTTAAGCAGGCATCCCAGAGTTGGAACATATGTTTTGATAGGACGATCAAGACGTATGGCTTCGTTAAGAATGGAGAAGAGACCTATATTTATAAGTGGGCTAATGGTCCAGTAGTGGTATTTCTTGTATTGTATGTGGATGATATTCTCTTAATCGAAAATGATGTCCCTGCATTACAGAAAATAAAGATTTGACTATCGTCACAGTTCTCCATGAAGGATTTGGGAGAAGCTTCCTACATCCTAGGGATGAGGATCTATAGGGATAGATCTAAAAGGTTACTTGGTTTATCCCAGTCTACGTACATAGATACTATGCTGAAGAGATTCAGCATGGAGAATTCCAAGAAAGGCTATCTACCGATAGGCTATGGAATTTCTCTCTCGAAGAGGGATTGTCCGACAACACCTCAAGAGAGAGAGCGTATGGGTAGGATTACATATGCTTCGACAATGGGATCTATCATATATGCCATGACATGTACATGACCGATGTGGCATACTCACTGGGGTAGTGAGTAGATACCAATCTGATCCAAGAGAGAATCACTGGAAGGTTGTTAAAACTATCCTGAAGTATTTAAGAAATACTAAGGACCAGTGGCTTGTTTATGGTGAATCAGACTTGAGACTTATAGGGTTTACAGACTCTACTTTCCAGTCTGATCAAGATGACAGCAAAAGTGTGTCGGGATTTATTTTTACCCTTAATGGTGGGGCTATCTGCTGGAAGAGTTTCAAGCAACACACAGTGGCTGATTCAGTTTGCGAGGCAGAGTATGTCGCTGCATCAGATGCTGCCAAAGAAGCGGTGTGGCTAAAAAAATTCATCACCGAGCTCGGAGTAGCACCCTCCCTTGTTGGTCCAGTTCTGCTCTACTGTGACAGCTCTGGAGCCATTGCTCAGGCGAAGGAACCCAAAGCACACTAGCAGACGAAGCATATTTTGTGCCGCTACTATCTCATCCGAAAAATTATGGATCGAGGTGACGTCGACCTTCTGAAGATCGATGGAAAGGAGAACCTGGCCAACCCATTTACTAAAGCCATTGCGGTGAAAGAGTTCGACGACTACAAGTCGAAGATGGGTATTAGATACTGCACCGATTGGCTTTAGGCCAAGTGGAAGATTGTTGGGAATAGTGTCCCAAAGTCAATCGTTAGCCTGTTGATGGTTGTGCTCATTTTTATATATGTACATGAATTATGAATTAATAAAAATTATTTTGGTATTTTTCATCATAAAGTGTTTCATCTTCTAATGAACTCCTATATTGTGGTGAAGTCCTTAGGACTATTTAGACTCGACAAAAAAGGATTTGTCGTTTAGTCCTTAAATCTGTTCGCGACCAAATGATACGTTGTTACCAAGGATGACAATGTTTATCAAGCATAGGTCGTTGTGTGCCATATAGGTTGGTTGTCCTCTTAACCAATGAGTGTGGAGATACTGGTATGGCATACAGGTGAGATGTAAGGGTACATCTGCACTGAACATGACTGACTCCAGAGCTACTTCTGCTGTCAAGATTTGATCCGATGGAATATGGATATAAATATCCCTCCGACCTGAGACCGCCACGGTGACTTGCAAGCAACTCACTGCACTTAGGCACTGGATTACCTGAATTTTTAATTCAGTGATGGAAGGCTGCTGGGTGTAGTCAAGTACTTGACTTGTCGGTGCGTGTGTCAAGATGGGATTGACCACTCCAATTTAGGAGCTGTGCACAGTCGTGTTTCAATTTAGCAAAACCTTGGCCAGGATAGTCTTTGTGAGGAGTCACAGGACTATTTGAGTTGAGCATGATTCGGATGATCTAATCAAGGTTGACAGTTTAACCCTGAGTCGTCCTAAACACAGAGGTCAAAAGGATGAATTATACAGTAACCATATTCACGTAGGTTCTGAGTGTTGCGATTGTGACCATTTGACCTATCCGATCGTCGGGTACCATTGCTAGATGGTCACTTCGATTAGTACAGAAATTGATTCCTATGCTACCGGCTTAGGTTCGAACCTACGGGGTCACACACATTAGAGGTTCCTATCTGATCTGATAGCTGGTGAAGAGTCTTTCATGTCTGAAATTCTGTAATCGAGAATCAGGATTCTCTGATCATGAGTCCCACACATTTTGGGTACCAGGGTCAAGAGTCCCATTGGTTTGGGACTCTTCAATCAGGGTTACATATTGATGAATTCTGATGCCCGATTATCCATCAAATTTGGATTCAATATTTATGAGAGGTTTAATTAGTGATTTGATCATTAATTAACTCAATTTAATTGAGTAATTATTTTTGGATCAAGTCCAATTGAAATGGATTCAGTTGGGTGTGACCCGATTAGGTTAAGAGTTGACCTAATCGTCGAGATGGTTTGGTCCTTGATTTGATCAGGGGTTGGGCTTAATCAATTCCTGATTTGATTAGGATTTTATTGAGCCTAATTAAGCTTAATTAAGTTGAGTTTAAATTAGTCTAATTGGGCCTAACTTATTTGGTTCAATTAGGTTGGTTTAAATATTGAAACCACCTTGACCTATTCTTCCTGCGCCACCTCACTTCCACTGTGCCTATTTGAATTCACGAGAAGGAAGTTCTCATGAAGTTTTCCTCATGCAAAGTCCTCCTCACGTCCTACTTTAATGCACCAAATGAGTGGATAAGGATGATTGGTTGGCCATTCAAATTCAAAATAAAGTTTGAATTTGAATGAGCAACCAATCTTAGCCCCTTGACCTTTCCTCTTTTAATGCCCCATTTATTACACGAGAAAATATTTCTCATGAAATCACTCATGCACAAATTAAGCCACACCCTCTTCTTCTATGCCCTTAGTGGATAGGGATAAATTGGTTTCCATTTGAATTCAAAATTTGATTTGAATTCAAATGTGCAATTACTCATCTTTATCCTCTCATGTGGATAAGATGTTTTGACGTTGTTTTAAAAGGAGGAGAAGAATGGGGCGTGTGTAAGAAAAATTTTGGGGAGAGAATCTGGGCGTGAGGAATCCTTGTGTGTAAGGTGAAGGTCAATATCCTTCCGAGAGAAAAAGAAAGAAAAGAAAGAAAAAGTATGCGCAGGGTTTCAGTGAGTTCTTCAGGGTTTCAGCCTGGAGTTCGGGAAGTGAGAAGGTGAGCTGCGAGTGTCGTGAGCCCACCAAATTTTAGAGAGATCTTCAACATCCTCTCAAGCATGTCTGCTGATGATTCAGAGCATTCAAAGAATCGGCAGACATCGATCAAAGGAGTTCAATCAGCATCGGCCGTCGAAAGGGCTCTACAACGAGCTAGCACTCGTGAGGAGTCGATCAGATCGAGAGCTTCGTATGGATGATCTGCAGAGGTCAGACATACTATGTGGCTACATCACGATAATCAGACTCTCCCGACAATGATCAGATTGCAGCGATCTACTACCCGCACAAAGGTATTGTGTTCTGAACACATTACAGTAAAGTATTTACTGTTCAAATTCGAATTTCTAATTTAAATGCATGCATACTATATATCATATTTAGATCCTAGTGTATGGTAAATTTTTATTAATTAATTAGATTAATTAATAATTTCCACTGTAAAATAGTAATTTTGAAAAAATTTTAAATTACCATTTTACCCCTGCACTATTTTCCCACATCGATATGGTCACGCTCAGTACTCTCATTCTCAACAAATATCCGTACTCTCACTTTGATGTCTCCACACCATAGACTCAAGACACATCTATCCTAAGAAAGCGATCGTACATCAATCTTCCTGATCGATCACCATTCTCGTGATGATCCTATGGTCAGGAGCTGTTTATGAGTTAGTTATGTAAATTCCTGTCTTAAATTTTTAACTCTTGAAAATATGAATAGACATTCCCACTAACTCAAAGGATGTATCATAGACACAATGTACATAATGTGATAGAAGAATAATCCATTTATTGATTTATAATCAAAATTACAAATTTGCCCTTAGATTTGTACAGGAATGTGTCAGCCAATCTGGTATCTAGGGCACACATCTAACAAACTCCCACTTGACCTAATGCCAATTGGCTACATGTCTAAGTCCCATCTTATCAAGATGGGCTTCGATCTTCTGTTAGCCTAATGGCTTTGTCAGTGGATCTGCCACATTGTCATGGAGTCGACTCTCTTAACCTCGACATAACCCTTTTCGAGGTAATCACGGATCAAATGGAATCACCGCTTGATGTGCTTGGACTTCTGGTGAGACCTTGGCTCCTTAGCTAGGGCTATGGCGCCATTATTGTCGCAGTAAAGAGGTATGGCATCCGATGACATCACTCCAAGCTCTGCGGCAAACTTCTTGTACCAGAATGCCTCCTTCGCAGCTTTCGATGAGCAATGTACTCTGCCTCCATGGTGGAATCAGCAATCACTGTCTGTTTGGAACTCTTCCAGCTTACTGCACCACCATTGCAAATGAATAGACTCTCAGATGTCGACTTTTGATCATCTATATCAGACATAAAGTCTGAGTCTATATATCCCTGAATCTGGAGTTCTCCATTCTCAAAAACTAGAAACATATCCTTAGTCCTTCTCAAGTACTTAAGGATACATTTCACAGAAGTCCAGTGCTCTTCGCTTGGATTCGACTGATATCTGCTTGTGACACTCACAGCATGGGCTATATCAGGTCATGTACATAGCATGGCATACATGAGGCTTTCTATTGCCGAAGCATAAGGAATCTTGCTCATGCGTTCAATCTCCTCAGGTGTGCTAGGGCACATCTTCTTGGAGAGATGAATGCCATGTCTAAAAGGTAATAAACCTCTTTTGAAGTTTTCCATGCTAAACCTTTTTAGCACCTCTCTATGTACATCTTCTGTGAAAGTTTGAGCATCCTATTTGGTCTATCTCTATAGACCTTAATACCCAGTATAAAGGATGCCTCTCCTAGATCTTTCATAGAGAACTCCTTAGACAACCATACTTTGACTGAGGTCAACATGGGAATGTCAATCCCAATTAGGAGGATGTCATCTACGTACAATACGAGAAAGACAACTACACTCCCACTGACCTTTTTGAACACACATGGTTCCTCCTCGTTCTTGATGAAACCAAATATTTTGATCACATCATTGAAATGAGTATTTCAACTCCGAGATACTTGCTTAAGTCCATAAATGGACCTTTGTAGCTTGCAGATCCTGTGACCATCACTAGATGTGCAACCAAGTGGCTGTTCCATATAGATATCTTCCTCAAGAATTCTATTTAAGAATGTCATTTTCACGTCCATCTTCCATATTTCATAATCAAAATAGGCTACAACAGCAAGCAATATGCGGATGGATTTTAGCTTGGCTACGGGCGAAAAGGTATCCTGATAGTCAATGCCTTCGTGCTGACTATAACCTTTTGCTACGAGCCTAGCCTTGAATGTCTCCACATTCTCATCTGCACCTATCTTTCTCTTGAAGATCTATTTACATCCAATAGGTACAATAGCTTCAGGTGGATCTACCAAGGTCCAGACTTGGTTTGAGTGTATCGAGTCAATTTATGATCTCATTGTCTTTAACCATTTCTCGGAGTCAATATCTGATATCGCCTCATCATAGGTCTTGGGATCATCACCATGAACCCCATTTCCCGTGAGAAATATTTCCTCTACATCCTCTTGTATAGTACCTATGTATCTTTCAGGAGGACGAAAAATCCTAGTCGATCTACGAGGTGGAAGAGGTTATATTAGGACTGATTCTGATTGATTTGGTTCCTCAGGTTCTTTAGCTCATTGCTCTTGGGAGACATTCTCCTTGAGCTTAATTATTCCTCCGATGCCATCATCTTGAATAAACTATTTTGCAAGAAAAATAGTATTTCAACTCATAATCACATTATGGTCTTTGAAATATAAAAATAGTATCCTAATGACTCTTTAGGATATCCTATGAATCAAGCTCTAAAAGACATGAACTCTAACTTGTCCGCCTGTTGTCTCTTGACATGAGCCGGACAACCCCAAATTCTGAGATGATTCAGACTTGACTTCTTATCATGTCATATCTCATATGGTGTGGTAGGAACGGTTTTAGAAAAAACCCTATTCAATACATAAATTGCTGTCATGAGACAATGTCCCCAAAAAAATTTAGGGAGATCCGTGAAGCTCATCATGGAACGGACCATATCTAATAGGGTCTAATTTCTCCATTCTGAAACTTCATTGAGTTGAGGCATTCCAGGTGGAGTCCATTGAGAGACTATACCATTATCCTTAAGATAGTCTAAGAATTTTTGACTAAGGTATTCACCTCCTCGATCTGATCGAAGAACCTTAATGGACTTTCCTGTTTATTTTTCTACCTCATGTCTGAATTTTTTGAACCTTTCAAAAGCTTCAGACTTATGTTTCATTAGAAACACATACCCATACCTAGATATATCATCAATAAAGGTAATGAAGTAGACATAGTTGCCTCTAGCTGGCACATCAAATGGGCCGCACACATCCATATGTACTAGGGCAAGTAGGTCTGTGGCCCTTTCCCCATGTCCCACAAAAGGAAGCTTGGTCATTTTGCCTTGAAGGCATGATTCACAAACTGGATATGACTCGAAAGTCAACGGACTCAATAGCTCGAATTTTTTTAATTTGTTAACCCTGTCTTTCACTATATGACCTAGCCTTAGGTGCCACAGATACCTATCATTTAGACTATCTCTAGGCCTTTTATTTCCTATGGCATTCACATTTTGCTCGATATCAAATACAGATACATCAATATGTAGCTGATAGAGACCGTTAATAAGAAAACCATCTGTAACTTTATTATTTTCATAAAATATGTTATAATGGTCCTTATGAAAGTTAATCACATAGCCTTCTTGTGCTAAACATGAAACAGAAATCAAATTCTTGCTTGCTGCAGGCACATAATAACAATCTCTAAGAAATAAATCTAATCCTAACGATAATCGCAGAGGGTAGGTTCCCCGACCACAGCAGCAACTCTTGCTCCATTTCTGATGCATAGGATCATCTCTCCATCCCTCAGCCTCCTGCTCTCCTCAAGACCCTGCATAGAAGTGCACAAATGAGCACTAGAACCAGAGTCAAGCACCCAGCTGGATGCAAAAAAAATTGTAAGGTTAGATTCTAAAATGAGCATACCTCCAGAAGGACCATCCTTCTTGTTCTTCAGGATGACCAGGTATTGAGGACAGTTCTGCTTCCAATGGCCATCTAATTGGCAGTGGAAATATTTTCTCTTATCAGCAGCCTTCTTCTTCGATTCTATCTTCTTCTTCTTGCCATCCACCTTCTACTTCTTTGCAGACTTCTTTTTCTTTCCAAAAGATTTTCTCTTAGAAGAAGTCTGCTCCACAGTAAGAACTGAGCCTTTTGAACCCTTCATAGAAAGCTCAGCCGTAACCAGTATGTTCATTAACTCAGCCAAGGTACATTGCATCTTATGCATATGGAAGTTCATGATGAACTGACCATATGCATCAAACAAAGATGAAGGATCACATCAATCTGAAAATCCTTGTCTAAGATGATATCGAGCTTCTCAAGCTCCTCAAGATCCTTGATCATTGTCAAACAATGATCTTGGACTGACTGTCCATTACATATTTTAGTCTTAAAAAGTCTTTGACAGATTTGATACTTGGCTGCGCGACTTTGTTCACCAAACAACTCTTGCAGGTGAGCCAACATTTGGTGGGTAGTCAAAATATTTTCATATTGGCGCTGCAAGCCATCAGACATTGCACCCAACATGTAGTACCTTGCTTTGTTATCATCATCCATCCACTTTTCCAGAGATGCTCTTTGTTCAGCAGTCGGACATGCTGGCATGGCAGGTGGGTCCTGGTCCAAGACATGAGTCAATTTTTTAGAACCTAGAACAATTCTATAGTTCCTCAACCAGTCTTTGAAATTGGGTCCAGTCAATCTATGGGTGTCTAGTATTTTGGTTAGGGAGTTTGAGACAGATATATTTTCTGTAGAGAGTCAAAAGTTTCTAGTTAGATTTTATAATCAGACTTAACCAATTTATTTAGGGGTTTCATTTTTAAACAAATTAGGCTCCCACTATTTTCTCAGATCCCTACAATCTCTTGGTAGAGATGTGAAAATCTCCATGATCAGTAATTTCTAGTGGGTGGTGCGGTCTCACCGACTGGCTCATCACCTCACCTAACAGTTATTGGTGATGGGTCAATCGATGAGTGGACAATTCTTGTCTAATGATTCTTTAATCATGGTGCACCCAAAACTTGATCTCTAATTCATGAAGTTCACCATGTCCAAAATATTGCTCCAATCCTTAGTTAAGTTAGACCCACCATTTGCACGAACTAGATTCCTGATTGGGTCCCTCACCGTATCCGAAATATTGAGCCCAACCCATCCTCTAATTCATAGCATCCAATGCCTAATGGACATGGTTGCATCTTCTCGGTGCAACTGAGCCACTGTAACCAGCCAAGAATAATCAACCTCGAAAAGGGCCCGCACATCCACAATGGTGGAAGACCTAGACTTAATATTTTCTTAAGAAGATTTGATTTAGGTCTTATTAAACTTGACTTGACATAGTCATAACAATTATGACTAACCTAGTGGCACGGGTCAGCTCAAATTGTTAGCCACCTCAAATTAGAATTGGGTCGACACATATGGCTAGGTAAGTGAGATCGGTGGAAGGGATATGCCATTAACTTGACAAGAATGCATTCGAGTCAAGTAGATCCCAATTAAAAACTAGTCGATCTCATCTGTCCAACTTACCTTAGACATCAAATTGTCGAACCAGAACTAATTAGATTAGCCTACAATCCACACTCTAACCACTGACCCAAATTAGATCTTAACTTGATCGAGTCACATCCAAATATGATTCAATCTTGACCCAGACTTAATCCAATTAGGCTGATCAATTTTTTGCTTTCGTGATCCCACTAACCAACTATTGATTCGGTTTGATCAACTGCTAGACCTAATTGAGCTACCCAAGTCCGAACCCAATTTTATGAAAATATCTTAGATCTGAAATTCTCAATTTTAGATCTAACTTAATTTCATAAGCTTAATTCATTAATTAAGTTTGGGTTCATAAACAAAGTATGTAAAATAAATCCTAAGATTTCAGGATCTAGGGTTTTGCAGAAAAGTAAGTTTTGATTTTTGATTAAGGATGAATGCTGGCACCCCTACACGTCATATGAACACCCCATTGAATGAAAGAGAGGATCTTAAAATCCTACTTCATTCTTATGACCAGACAGCCATGAAGAACACCTTAATCAGAAATATAATTTTAACTACAAAACTAGTTAGATCTAAATTTACATATCTCATATACAATTTAAGATCTAACTAATGCATGCTTTGCATACATCTCATGTATCAAAAATCAATCTAATTAACATGCTTTCAGATCTGATACATCATATGTAATATCTAAAAAATAAAATTTAATTTAAATTATTCAAAATTAAATCTATTCTAGATAAGTTACTGGAACAGTTCTATAACTAGTCTGGGCATGCAACAGATCAATTTTATAAAAAAATTAAAATTTTATTTTTAATTTTCTGATCTGATTATAACACTTATAACATAAAAAAAAGAATAAATTAGATTTAATTCATATTTTAATCTTATTAAAATATAAAATTACAAGACTATTCATGGATTCAACTAATCCTAGTCTAGTCATGCATCTCATACATGTTAGATCTTCTTAGATTTAATTTTAAATATTTTAATTTTAGATTTTATCATATCTGATATAATATCTAAAATTTTTTAAATATCAGATAAATAAATAAAAAATTAGATCTAAATTAGATCTGAAATAGAGCCAACAACCTGGCTCTGATACCAGTTGAAGAAAAAACTATCTTTTTCTTTTGTAGGATCTTCCAGATTTCATCAAATCTGAGATGAAATAATTTTAAAAAAAAATTATTCTATATTTATTTCAGATCTAAGTCTCTAGATCTAATCTTCATATTTAATATTAAGTCTAAAATAAATCTTAAAGAGATGAGGAAACAAGTAATACCTCAAGGGTAATCTGATTACCCTATAGATGATCTCTGCACAGTCTGAGGTTCTGATGTAGCCATGCAAGCACCTGGCCTCTACCGGTATCCACTCAGGTAGGACCTAGAACATCTTCTCCTCACAAATTGACACTCCAAAAATTAGATCTCTATCTAATCTGAAAGTGCTTCAGAACTCCTTCTAAAGTTAGAGCAGCAGCCTATCAAAGATATCCTGCAGCCTTCTATTCCAGGCATCACCATGCCTTGGACCTTTTCCAGATAGATGTCCAACTCCTTGGATGTGAAGAGGGGAGGGAGGAGAGTAGGAAGGATATGGAGAAGAAAATGGAATTCTCATTTTGGTTGGGTATTGAGCAAAAAATTACAAACCCTAGGCACAGACAGGGATTTTATAGACCCTGGATGCTGTGCAGTGCCACATCATTCGACCAATCAAAAAATTTTAATAAATTCTAAAAAAATTTTGATTGATGGAGTGATGTCATCTGATCATATCAAATAAAACCTCCATCCTCTCTCCTATGTTGGCACCAACTTTGGATAAGCACAAGCAAGGTGGTGCCAAAGAGTCCATATTTATCATGACTCTTTCATTCTTATCCATTTGGGGTGCCCACTTTAATCCAATTGGGCTCACACCATAATCTGATTATGGCACCCAATTTGATATGGTTTAGGTATGTGGACACTCCATAATAATTCTCCAATAAACTCTCTTCAGTTTAAGACCCATATGTCAATATTTGACAGATGTCCTAAAATAAAATTGGCAGGTGACAGAAATTAGCAGGTGTTGTCTTAAATTCATCTCATGAATTAAGACAAGACTTTTTTGAGCTGAACAAGCTTTATTTAGACTGAGAAAACTTTTTAAAGGTTCTCTGGATGAGTCAAATCATATTTGGCTCAGTAGAGACAGAAAAGATTACACGAGGAGAAAGTTAGGCTCAATCGTATGCTAGCATGATTTTCTTGAACCTAATTAGATCTTATCCAAATCAATTAGGTTAGCCCAATTGATGACATCCAGATCCTAACCCTTGTTTGTGTGACCTAGTTAGGTTCAATTCCATATGGTAATGAGACATGTCATGATCTCATCATCGAAATAATCAAAACTCCTTTCGATAGACCAGAACTCTTCTGATTCAGAAAATTAGAATGATCGATCATCAATATCATTCTAATTGCTCTCAAAATCCACCAGTGACACCTAGCTGTATGTGGTGGCAACCCATCAGAATTGAAGACAAACCTCTCGGTGCAGCTACCTATGTGATTGAGTTCCTCTATCATGAGTCCCGATTGAATTAGGGTTAAGGTGAACTCGTCAAACCCAACATCAGTCACCTGAATCAATCGATCGATCCAAGTTCGATGTGAAACCCCAATGGAAAACTTTTTTTCCATTATTTCACTCTGCCATGGCCATGGGCTTAAGGACTCGATCTTTCGATCATCATAGGACTACTCTCATCTACCGAGGTTGATAGATCCCATCTTGGTGCGACCTAGTTCTACAATGAATATGCTACAACCAACATACACCTCAGGGTTCCGAATGGCTAGGAGACTGAGTTATGGTGTAGTCAAACTATAACACACTCAAGGTAAACTGTCGATGCACCTCAGGTCAAAGAACTAGACACACAACTGCAGCATCGAGCAAGTCATCGATGAGAAGGTAGACTTCCTTATGACTGCTCGATATGGTCACGCTCAGTACTCTCATTCTCAACGAATACTTGTACTCTCGCTCCGGTGTCTCCACACCATAGACTCAAGACACATCTACCCTAAGAAAGCGATCGTACACCAACCTTCCGGATCGATCACCATCCTCGTGATGATCCTATGGTCAGGAGCTGTTTATGAGTTAGTTATGTAAATTCATGCCTTAAATTTTCAACTCTTGAAAATATGAATTGACATTCCCACTAACTCAAAGGATGTATCACAGATACAATGTACATAATATGTGTTGGGTATAAAATAACCCCTGTCAAAGTTCATAAGAGGCCAACCCTCCCAGGACTCTTCCGGCTTCCGACCTTGTGCGGCATCTTTCTAAACTTCCCCGACCGTCTGAGCTTTCATAATACCATCCGGACTTCTCCAATAATGGACTCCTCCATTCATCTATCGGATTGCTCCAAATGCTCTCTAAGCTTCACTATCAACCGATTTTCTACAGTGATCGACTATTCTCTGAATCTCAGCCTAGACTTCTTCCGATCACAAACGACTTTACTCCGAACTTCTTTCGAGCATCGTCAATGTCCGAGCTTCTCCAATAGCAGGACTTCTACAGTAATCAGACTCCATCCAAGTTTCTACAGTGGTCGACCGCCTTCCAAATTTCATCCGAGCTCCAACAAATGTCGGATCCCAGCCAAACTTCTACAGCGGATAGATTCCAGACGAACTCCTACAACGGACGGGCTCCACCAATCGGATCTTTACTCCAAACTTCTTCCGGGCTTCATCAAAGACCGAGCTTCTCTAGTAGCTGGACTTCTACAATAAGAAGTCTCCATCTGAACTTCCACGACAACTGGTATTCGTCCGAACTTCTACAATAGAATTGAATCCCGGACTCCTCCAATGTTTGACCTTCCATAGTGTCCTCAAGACTCCTCCAGCAGACGAACCTCCACAACGCTATCCAAACTCCACTACTGGTCGACCCTCTGTCGAATTCCTCATGAAACCGGACTTCTCCAACAGAAAGTCCCCATCCAAGCATCTACAGCAGACGACTTCCGCCTGCAGCATCAACACTCTAGGCACCCGACAATAGTGAACTCGTCAGCAACCTCGAAAACATCCGAGCCTCTCTTAGATTACAGAGACAGAGAGCCATTCCACTCCATCAGACATCCCAACCGAGCTTCAGTCGTCAGGCCTGAACTCTCTGGCAAGTCACGACAATGGCCACTACCCCGCTCCACTCTCAGTAACAGATTCCACATGGCCCCACCACTCTCTGGCAAGTCGCGACAACGGACACCACTCCACTCTCCATAACAAACTCCATGTGTCTCTGAACGGCCCACTGACACCATACTCTCTGCAACAAACCCTGTGTGGCCATGAATGGCCCACTACTAGGCAGTTACAGATGTCGCTGTCGATCAGTTACACTCTCCATCTATAAAAAGGGACCCCCAAATACATTCTTCTTTAAGCTCTAAACTCTATCTCGAAACTCTGTTAAAATTTTATTTGAGTGCTCCATTTCTGCTGAGGCAGAGTACTGACTTGAGTATCGAAGGGTCTTATCGGAGCACCCCCAACTTCGGTTTAGACTTCCCTTACAGGTCCTAATGGCAGACGCGATCCCCTCGACTCCAGCTTCTCTGACGTCGGCAAAATTCTATACCAACAGAATTGGCGCTAGAGGAAGGACCCTATGTCTTCGCAGTACCCTTGTTCTTAAAGGAGTACTCAGTGGGATTGTCTTCGATCATCTACTTCGACATTTTCTCCTTCTTCTCTTGCCAGATCTCCACCTGATGCCTCTCCAAAAGGCATCCACCAGGCGATCCACGACCTCTGCAGTCAGATCTCAATGAGATCCGCAAGCTCCGACCTCATCTTCAGTTTCTCAGGTCCTCCTCCTCCGTCAACGGTAGTCGGCATGGAACAGTTCGACTTGCTGGTTCAGCAGGTCAGGGGCCTCACCGAAGCAGTGCAGGCCATGCAGCAACAGCCGCAACAGCCGCAGGCATCAGTGCGGCTGGAAAGAGCATTGCTGGAGTTTCAAAATCCGACGACAGGGCAGGCCACTTGGGCCAGTCACCCTGTCTTCTCCGAAAAGGGGAAGCAGAAGGTGGAGAGCCCTCCATCTGATCAGGATTCCACCCCGGAGGGTCCCTACCTCCATTTCACCAGAAGACCCTCGAGACTCGCAGTCGAGAGGATCTCCTAGATCAAAGATTTCAGGAGATGAACTGATGGATTGAAGAGCTCCGTCATGCTCCCACTGCTTACGGTGAGGATATGTGTACTAACCTTCCTTTCTCTCAAATGATCATGCAGGAACCAATCCCGTCGAACTTCAAGCTCTCCCAATTCGAAAGCTACGATGGGACCTCGAATCTGGTTGACCACCTGGAGGTCTTTCGGACAATGATGCTGCTCCATGGTGCACCAGACGCCATCCTGTGCCGAGCTTTCCTATCACCTTGAAGGGGGCAGGAAGAAATTGGTACTCGGCACTGAAGTCGGGTACCATCTTCTCTTTTGATCAGATGAGCCACCACTTTGTAGCTCATTTCATTAGCAGTCGGCATCCCCAAAGAGGTTCGGAGTCCCTCATCAACATTAAGCAAAAAGAGGAAGAATCCATCCGAACTTACGTCAACTATTTTAGCGCTGCCGCATTGGAGGTTCGAAATCTAGATCAATCAATTGCAATGGCCGCCTTGAAGAGCGATCTTCAAAAGAACAATCTTCTGTTCTCCCTGGAAAAGAAGTGTCACAGGGACTTCGCTGATTTGCTGGCTTGGGCCGAAGGATATGCCCGAGCAGAGGAAGCCTTCAAGATGAAAGATGAGGAGGTCACGAAGGAGCGACAGGCGGGTGACTCCAGCAAGTCCGTAGTTGAAAAAGGGGTGAGTGTAGCTCAACCACGTTCTCGAACTCCCCTCGGACACAAGCATGTCTGAACTCCCCCCCGAGCTCGTAGGCAGAGGAGCCCGGACTGCAGGGTTCGGCAGAGCTCTCTCCTAGAAAGATTCCACAGCTATGCCCCCCTCAATGCTCCAAAAGCTCAAGTGCTGATGGAGGTCAGGGAGCAACTGCCAAGGCCTGAAAAGATGCACACATACCCCAGGAAGTGCAATCCTAACAAGTTCTACCTCTATCATCATGACCACGGCCACAACACGGATGAGTGTATTCAGTTTCGAGATGAGACTGAGGAGCTCATCAGATGAGGTCGGCTCGATAGATTCATTCAACGCCGGTCTGAAGGTAGGGAAGATCGACTGAGGGCCCTGCCACAATCGAAGCTGCCAAGAAGGGAGGAACAGCCTGAAGATCGACCTCCAATCAGGATCATCAACACCATCTCTGGAGGATCCTGACGGGGAGCAGACCTTCTTCGACTATGAGATTCAAAAAATCTATGAATGTATTACCAATAACTTTGCCTTAAATAAAGGTTTCTTTCATATGCGCATATCTTTTCTTTTGGCATGAGCTTGTAACGACAGGAAGTAGCTCCTTCAGACAATTGAAATTAAGCATGTCAGAAACAGGAGAAAAATCTCATCCTGACATGAACGAAGGCTCGATTATTTAGAGATCGGATGGGGGGAGAGGCCCTTGCAACGGCCCTTATGTGCCCCCACAGCCATGTTAGGAACAGGAGGAGAACCTTGTCCTAACATGAGCAAAGTTGAAGGCCCGATTATTTAGAGATTGGATGGGGGGAGAGGCCCTTGCAACGGCCCTTATGTGCCCCCACTCTATGTTAGGAATAGGAGGAGAACCTTGTCCTAACATGAGCAAGGTCGAAGGCTCGGTTATTTAGAGACCAGATGGGGGGAGAGGCCCTTGCAATGGCCCTTATGTGCCCCCACAGCCCTATTAAGAACAGGAGGAGAACCTTGTCCTAACATGAGCAAAGTCGAAGGCCTGATTATTAAGAGATCAGATGGGGGGAGAGGCCCTTCCAACGGCCCTTATGTGCCCCCGCTGCCCAAACATGAGCTGAAATTGACTGTGTCAAGAACAGGAGGATAACCTCGTCCTGACACAAATAAAGACCTGGTCGGTCACAACTGGATGAGGGGGGAAGTCTCCTCAATGGCTCCTCTACACCCCTACAACCCCGTTAAGAGCAGAGGGAAAACCCTCATTCGAACATAAAAAAAAAGGAGAAGAGAAAAGGGGAAAGCGACGAGCTACGCCGGTGATAAGGGAAAAACAAACTACATCAAAAACACAAGGAACTTCATCTCAACGAGGAAGAAGACCCTTGTCAAAAACCCTCAGTCTTTAAGAGGAAACCCGACACTGGCAGGAGAAAATCGACTTCCTCAAGGTAATGAGAAGTTCGGACCCCCAAGCTCGATCACCGGGAGGAAGTGTCAAACTCGAGTGGCCTCGAAAAGACCTTCGGTCATGAACAAAAAAAGGCAAATTAACACGATGACGATCAGGAACCTTCAAACAACATCAACATCGAATAAGACAAAAGACGAAAGAAGCTCGGTAAACAACAACTCAAAGCAAGAATAGACAAGGTAATGAGAAAATTTCTTCTCATTTTATTAGTAAAGTGTGCATTACAAAGCTTTCGAAGGCCAAAAAAGAAAAATGACAAGAAAAGAAAAGGATGCATGGAAGAACAAAAGGTAAAAAAAGCTCTAAGGAAGCTCGGCTTCTTCCAACTTCGAGCTCTCGGTTCCAGTCATTGTCAGGGATTGCTTTAAGTTTTTGACTTCTTCTTCCAGTTCCTTCTTTCTTAAAAGCATCTCTAGGTACATCTGGTGGAACTGCCGCTTTCGAAGCCTCTTCCTCAGAACCTCAGACTCCACCTCGACATCCTTAACCGCCTGCTGCTCGTAGGTCAGCTGAATTTTCAAATCCAGGGGGGCAACTTTGGCTGTGAAAATTTTTCTATACTTCCTTCATTTGAAATTCAAACTCGAAAGTAGGAGAACTGGTGTTGGGTATAAAATAACTCAGTCAAAGTTTATAAGAGGCCAACCCTCCCAGGACTCTTCTGGCTTCCGACCTTGTGCGACGTCTTTCTGAACTTTCCTGACGTCCGAGCTTCCATAATACCATCCGGACTTCTCCAATAATGGGCTCCTCCATTCATTTATCGGACCACTCCAAACGCTCTTTGAGCTTCACTATCAGCCGATTTTCTACAGTGATCGACTATTCTCCGAATCTCAGTCGAGACTTCTTCCGACCATGAATGACTTTACTCCGAACTACTTTCGGGCTTCGTCAATGTTTGAGCTTCTCCAATAGCAGGACTTCTACAGTAATCAGACTCCATCCAAGTTTCTACGATGGTCGATCGTCTTTCGAATTTCATCTGAGCTCCAACAAGAGCTGGATCCCAGTCGAACTTCTATAGCGGATGGATTCCAAACGAACTCCTACAATGGACGGGCTCCACCAGTCGGATCTCTACTCTGAACTTCTTTCAGACTTCGTCAATGATCGAGCTTCTCTAGCAGTAGGACTTCTACAATAAGATGTCTCCATCTGAACTTTCATGACAACTGGTCTTCATCTAAACTTCTACAACAGAATTGAATCCCGAACTCCTCCAACATTCGACCTTCCACAATGTCCTCAAGACTCCTCCAGTGGACGAACCTCCACAACGCCATCCAAACTTCACTATCGATCGATCCTCTACCGGATTCTCATGAAATCAAACTTCTCCAATAGAAAGTCCCCATCCGAGCTTCTATAGCAGACGACTTCCGCCTGCAGCATCAGCGCTCTAGGCACCTGACAACAGTGGACTCGTCAGCAATCTCGAAAACATCCGAGCCTCTCTTAGATTGCAGAGACAGAGAGCCATTCTACTCCATCAGACATCCAGCCAAGCTTTAGCTGTCAAGCCCGAACTCTCTAGCAAGTCACGATAATAGCCACTACCCCGCTCCACTCTCAATAACAGATTCCACGTGGCCCCACCACTCTCTGGCAAGTCGCGACAACGGACACCACTCCACTCTCCATAACAAACTCTACGTGGCTCTGAACGACCCACTGACGCCACTACTCTCCACAACAAACCCCGCGTGGCCACGAAAGGCCCACTACCAGGCAATTACAGACGTGCTGTCAATCAGTTATGCTCTCCGTCTATAAAAAGGGACCCCCAGATACGTTCTTCTCTAAGCTCTAAACTCTATCTCGAAACTCTGCTAAAATTCTATTTGAGTGCTCCATTTCTGTTGAGGTAGAGTACTGACTTGAGCATTGGAGGGTCTTGTCGGAGCACCTCCAACTCTAGTTTAGACTTTCCTTGCAGGTCCCGACAGTGGATGCGATCCCCTCGACTCCAGCTTCTTCGATGTCGGCAGAATTTTACACCAACAATGTGATAGAAGAATAAGCCATTTATTGATTTATAGTCAAAATTATAAATTTGCCCTTAGATTTGTACAAAATGTGTCAGCCAATCTGGTATCTAGGGCACGCATCTAACAATAAAATCTTTATTCCAGTTCTGGCCTTGGGAACTTTGTAGCTTATCTTCGAGTCCAGTAGTGTCATATTAGATGATAGTCATTATTGTCTCTCCTTTATGATGAATGTCATCTCGATAGGCCTTTTGGCCAAATTTGGTTACAAGTTTATAATAAAGAATAATTTTTACGATATCATTATCAATGATACTACAATTATGTGTAGATAATTAAAATATGGCATATACATAATATCACAGTCTGTTAGTGTAATGTATACACTTAGTAACTACCCAAAATAGATAATGTCAGTGAATCCTAGCTTTAGCATTGTAGGCTTGATCATGTGAACAAGAATAGGATTGATAGGTTAATCAAAGAATGTATCCTTGAGATAAATGATTGTGAATCATTGCCTACCTGTGAATCTTGTCTACTTGGTAAGATGACTAAGTCACTTTTTAAAAAAAAAGTGAAAGAGCTAGTGATGTCCTAGGTCTAATATATACTGATGTATGTGGGCTTATGAACATAAGTGCCAAAGGAGGATACTACTAATTCATTCATTTACAGATGACCTATTGAGGTATGGGTATGTCTATCTTATGAAGCATAAGTCAGAATCATTTGAAATGTTCAAACGATTTTGTGCTAAAGTAGAAAAATAAACTGAAAAGAGTATTAAGATCCTTCAATTAGATCGAGGAGATGAATACCTCACCAGTGAGTTTTTGACATATCTGGAAGAGAATGAGATTCTCTCATAATGGATCTCTTTTGGAACACCACAACATAATGATGTGTCTAAGAGGAGGAATCGAACCATGTTAGACATGGTCCGATCCATGATGGATTTTTTTCAGTCTACCAATATCCTTTTGGGGATATGCTCTAGAGACTGCCTGCTATATTTTGAATAAGGTACCTAGTAAGTCTATCGATGAAACTCCATATGAGATATGGATTGGACGTAAGTCGTTGCTCTCACATCTTAGGGTCTGGGGGTGTCCAGCTTATGTCAAGTGTTTAAAGACAAATAAGCTTAGACTGAAGTCCGATAGATGCTTGTTCGTAGGGTACCCAAAGAAAACTAAAGGGTACTACTTCTATCTCGCTGCAAAACAAAAGGTATTTATCAGCAATCGGGCAGTCTTTTTGGAAAAGAAGTTCCTTGGTGAAAGAGCTAATACTTGTAAAATTGAACTTGATAAAGTTCATGAGGAAGAAGGACCGACACATACAGAATTGAGTTTGATTGGTGAATCAAATTTGGAGCCAGTAGAGGCACCATTAAGGAGATCCGATAGAGTACCACATCAGTCAGACAAATACTATGGTTCTCTAATTCGAGATGGTGATCCTATTGAACTTGATGAGAATAATGAGGATCCGATCACCTATACGGAGGCCACTCAAAGGCCCGACTCTCAAAAATGACTTGAGGTCATGAAGTCTGAGATGGAGTCCATGGAGATCAATAGTGTCTGGACACTAGTTGATCCGCCCGAAGGAATAAAATCCATAGGTGTAAATAGATTTTTAAGAGAAAAAGAAGAGCGAACAGGAAGGTAGAGACCTATAAAGCCCATCTAGTTGCTAAGGGTTACCTCAGCATTATGGTATTAACTATGATGAGACTTTCTCTCCTATGGCAATGCTCAAGTCTATCTGAATTATGCTTGCTGTCGCTGCACCCTTAGATTATGAGATTTGACAGATGGATGTCAAAATTACTTTTCTTAATGTAGAGCTAGAAGAAGAGGTGTATATGATATAACCTGAAGGATTCACATCCACAGATGAGTCGAAAGTGTGTAAGCTGAAAAGGTTAATTTATGGACTTAAGCAGGTATCGAGGAGTTGGAACATGCATTTTGATAAAGTAATCAAAATGTATGACTTCGTTAGGAATGGAGAAAGCCTTGCACCTACAAATGTACTTGCAATTCTATGATCATTTTTCTTGTGCGATATGTGGATGACATATTGTTGCTAGAAAATGACATCCCGGCTTTGAAGAGTGTGAAGCTATGTGTTGGTGCAAAATTTCACCGATGCCGTAGAAGCTGGAGTCGGGGGGATCGCATCCGCCGTCGGGACCTGAAAGGGAAGTCTAAATCAGAGTTGGGGGTGCTCTAGCAAGACCCTCTGATGCTCAGTTAGTACTCTACCTCAACAGAAATGGAGCACTCAAATGGAATTTTAGCAGAGTTTTGAGATAGATTTTTTAGCTTAGGAAAGAACGTATCTGGGGGTCCCCTTTTTATAGATGGAGAGCATAACTGATTGACAGCGACGTCTGTAACCGCCTGGCAGTGGGTCGTTCGTGACCACATGGAGTTTGTTGCAGAGAGTAGTGGCGTCAGTGGGCCGTTCAGAGCCATGTAGAGTTTGTTATGGAGAGTGGAGTGGTGTCCGTTGTCGCGACTTACGAAAGAGTGGTGGGGCCACATGGAATCTATTACTGAGAGTGGAGCGGGGTAGTGGCCATTGTCGTGACTTGCCAGAGAGTTTGGGTCTGATGGTTGAAGCTCGGTTGGAACATCTGATGGAGTAGCATGGCTCTCTGTCTCTGCAATCTAAGAGAGGCTCGGATGTTTTCGAGATAGCTGACGAGTCCCCTGTTGTCGGGTGCCTAGAGCGCTGATGCTGCAGGCGAAAGTCATCTGCTGTAGAAGCTCGGATGGAGTCCTTCTGTTGGAGAAGTTTGATTTTATGAGAAATCTGGTAGAGGGTCAATCGATAGTGGAGTTCAGGTGGTGTTGTGGAGGTTCATCCGCTGGAGGAATCTTGAGGGCACTGTGGTGAAAGAAAAATTGCCTTTTTCCTGTATAGGATCTTCCAGATTTCATTAAATCTGGGGTAGAATAAATAAAAAATTTTATCCTATGCTATTTTAGAACTAATTTTTATTAGATCTAATTTTATTATCTGATATTTAAAATCTAAAATTAAATCTAAAAGTATGAGAAATATAGACATACCTCAAGGGTAATCTAATTACCCTGTAGATGATCGCAGTACTGCCTGAGGTTCTGATGTAGCCACACAAGCGTCTGGCCTCTACCAGTATCCACTTAGGTAGGATCTAGAATATCTTCTCCTCATGATTCTATGCTCCAAAAATCAGATCAATATCTGATTTGAAAGTACTTCAGAACTTCTTCTGAAGTTGGAGCAGCAGCCTGTCGAAGATGTCCTGCAACCTTCTGTTCTAGGCATCACCACGCCTTGTACCTTTGCCAGATGAACGTCCAACTTCTTGGACATGAAGAGGGGAGAAAGGAGAGCAGGTTGGATATATAGAAGAGGGGAGGGGGTGGCAGATAATGGGTTTGTTGCATAAAACAAGTTCTATCTCGAAATCCTAGGTGCAGCAAGGTTTATATAGATCTTATATGCTGCGCATTGCCACATCATTCGACCAATCAAAAATTCCAATAAATTCTGAAAAAATTCTGATTGGTGGAGTGATGTATTTGATCACATCAGATAAGAATCCCCATACTCTCTCCTATGTTGGCACCAACATTGGATAAGCACAAATAAGGTGGCGCCAAAGAGTCCAAGTTTATCAAGAATCTTTGGTTCTTATCCATTTGGATTGCCCACTTAAATCCAATTGAGCTCACACCATAATCTGATTATGGCACCTAGTTTGAAGTGGTTTGGACATGTGGACACTCTACAAAAATCCTCCAATAAATCCTCTTCAGTTTAAGACCCATATGTCAACTTTTGATAGATGTCCTAAAATGAAATTGGCAGGTGCTTGAAATTAGCAGGTGTTGTCTTAAATTCATCTCAAGAATTAAGATAAGTCTTTTCTGAGCTGGAAAACTTTAATTAGAATAAGAAAAACCTTTCTAAGATTTTTTGGATGAGCCAGATCACATTTGGCTCAGTAGAGACGGAAAAGATTACACGAGGAGAAAGTTAGGCTCAATCGAGTGCTAGCACGATTTCCTTGAACCTAATTGGATCTTATCCAAATCAATTGGGATAGCCCAATTGATGACATCCAGACCCTAACCCTTATTTGTGTGATCCAGTTAGGTTCAATTCTGTATGGTAATGAGACATGTCGTGATCTCATCATCGACCTCATCAAAACTCCTTTCGATGGACCAGAACTCTTCTGATTCAGACAATTAGAATGATCGATCATCAAAATCATTCTAATTGCTCCCAAAATCCACCAGTGACATCTAGCAGTATATGGTGGTAACCCATCAGAACTAAAGATGAACCTCTTAGTGCAGCTACCTGTGTGATTGAGTTCCTCTATCATGAGTCCCGACTGAATTAGGGTTAAGGTGAACTCGTCAAACCCAACATCAGTCATATGAATCAATCGATCGATCCGAGTCTGATGTGAAACCCAATAGAAAACTCTTTTCCATTATTTCACTCCGCCATGGCCATGGGCTTAAGGACTCAATCTTTCGATCATCATAGGACTGCTCCTCTCATCTATCGAGGTTGATAGATCCCATCTTGGTGCGACCTAGTTCCTACAATGAACATGCTACAGCCAACATATACCTCAGGGTTCCGAATGGCTAGGAGACTAAGTTATTGTGTAGTCAAACTATAACACACTCAAGGTGAACCGTCGATGCACTTCAGGTCAAAGAACTAGACACACAACTGCAGCATCGAGCTAGTCATCGACGAGAAGGTAGACTTCCTTATGACTGCTCGAGGTGGTCACGCTTAGTACTCTCGTTCTCAATGAATACCTGTACTCTCACTCTGGTATCTTCACACTGTAGATTCAAGACTCATCTATCCTAAGAAAGCGATCGTACACCAACCTTCAAGATCGATCACCATCCTCGTGATGATCCTATGGTCAGGAGCAGTTTATGAGTTAGTTATGTAAATTCATGCCTTAAATTTTCAACTCTTGAAAATATGAATTTACATTCCCACTAACTCAAAGGATGTATCACAGACACAATGTACACAATGTGATAGAAGAATAATCTTTTTATTCATTTATAGTCAAAATTATAAATTTGCCCTTAGTTTTGTACAAGAATGTGTCAGCCGATCTGGCATCTAGGGCACACATCTAACATATGGAAGGTCGAACATTGGAGGAGTCTGGATTCAATTTTGTTGTAGAAGTTCGGACGAAGACCAATTATCGTGGAAGCTCGGATAGAGACTTCTTATTATAGAAGTCCCGCTGCTAGAGAAGCTCGATCATTGACGAAGTTCGAAAGAAGTTCGGAGTAGAGATCTGACTGGTGGAGCCCGTCCGTTGTAGGAGTTTGTCTGAAATCCATCCACTGTAGAAGTTCGACTGGGATCCGACTCTTGTTGGAGCTCGGATGAAATCCGAAAGGTGGAATATACTCTGCCTCCATGGTGAAATCTGCAATTACCATTTGCTTGAAACTCTTCCAGCTAACTGCACCACCATTGCAAATGAACAGACTCCCAGATGTCAACTTTTGATCATCTATATCAGACATAAAGTCTGAGTCTGTAAATCCCTGAATCTGGAGTTCTCCATTCCCAAAGACTAGAAACATATCCTTAGTCTTCTCATGTACTTCAGGATACATTTCATAGATGTCCTGTGCTCTTCGCCTGGATTCGACTGATATCTGCTTGTGACACTCACAGCATGGGCTAGATCAGGTTGTGTACATAGCATGGCATATATGAGGCTCCCTATTGCCGAAGCATAAGGGATCTTGCTCATGTGTTCAATCTCCTCAGGTGTGCTAGGGCACATCTTCTTGGAGAGATGAATGCCATGTCTAAAAGGCAATAAACCTCTTTTGGAGTTATCCATGCTAAACCTTTTTAGCACCTCCTCTATGTACATCTTCTGTGAAAGTCCCAGCATCCCATTTGGTCTATCTCTATAGACCTTAATACCCAGTATAAAGGATGCCTCTCCTAGATCTTTCATAGAGAATTTCTTAGATAACCATACTTTGACTGAGGTCAACATGGGAATGTCATTCCCAATTAGGAGGATGTCATCCACGTACAATACGAGGAAGACAACTGCACTCCCACTGACCTTTTTGAACACACATGGTTTCTCCTCGTTCTTGATGAAACCAAATGTTTTGATCACATCATTGAAACGAGTATTCCAACTCCGAGATGCTTGCTTAAATCCATAAATAGACCTTTGCAGTTTGCAGACTTTGTGATCATCATCACTGGATGTGAAACCAAGCAGCTGTTCCATATAGATATCTTTTCAAGATATCTATTTAAGAATGTCGTTTTCACATCCATCTACCATATTTCATAATCGAAATAGGCTGCAACAGCAAGCAATGTGCGGATAGATTTTAGCATTGCTACGAGCGAGAAGGTATCCTGATAGTCAATGCCTTCGCGCTGACTATAACCTTTCACTACGAGCCTAGCCTTGAATGTCTCTACATTTCCATCTGTACCTATCTTTCACTTGAAGATCCATTTACACCCAATAGGTATAATACCTTCAGGTGGATCTACCAAGGTCCAGACTTGATTTGAGTGCATCGAGTCAATTTCTGATCTCATTGCCTCTAACCATTTCTCGAAGTCGATATCTGATATCGCCTCATCATAGGTCTTGGGATCATCACCATGAACCCCATTTCTCGTGAGGAACATTTTCTCTACATCCTCTTGTATGGTACCTAAGTACCTTTCAGGAGGACAGAAAATCCTAATCGATCTACGAGGTGGAAGAGGTTGTGTTAGGACTGGTTCTGATTGATTAGGTTCCTCAGGTTCTTTAGCTCATTGCTCTTGGGAGACATTCTCCTTGAGCTTAATTATTCTTCCGATGCCACCATCTTGAATAAACTATTTTTCAAGAAAAATAGCATTTCGACTCACAATCATATTGTGGTCTTCCAAAATATAAAAATAATATCCTAATGACTCTTTAGGATATCCTATGAATCGAGCTCTAAAAGATCTGAACTCTAACTTATCCGTCTGCTGTCTCTTGACATGAGCCGGACAACCCCAAATTCTGAGATAATTCAGACTTGGTTTCTTACCATGCCATATCTCATACGGTGTGGTAGGAACAGTTTTAGAGGAAATCTTATTCAATACATAAATTGCTGTCATGAGATAATATCTCCAAAGAAATTTTGAGAGATCTGTGAAGCTCATCATGGAATGGACCATATCTAATAGAGTCCGATTTCTCCATTCTGAAACTCCGTTGAGTTGAGGCATTCTAGGTGGAGTCTATTGAGAGACTATACCATTATCCTTAAGATAGTCTAGGAATTTTTGACTAAGATATTCACCTCCTCGATTTGATCGAAAAACCTTAATGGGCTTTTCTGTTTGTTTTTCTACCTCATGTCTAAATTCTTTGAACCTTTCAAAGGCTTCAGACTTGTGTTTCATTGAAACACATACCCGTACCTAGATATATCATCGATAAAGGTAATGAAGTAGACAAAGTTGCCTCTAACCGGCACATCAAATGGGCCGCACACATCTGTATGTACTAGGACAAGTAGGTTTGTGGCCCTTTCCCCATGTCCCACAAAAGGGAGCTTGGTCATTTTGCCTTGAAAGTATGATTCACAAACTGGATATGACTCAAAAGTCAATGGACTCAGTAGCCCGAATTTCTCCAATTTGTTAACTCTATCTTTCGCTATATGACCTAGCTTTAGGTGCCACAGATACTTATCATTTAGACTATCTCTAGGCCTTTTAATTCCTATGGCATTCATATTTTGCTCAATATTAAAAATAGATACATCAATATGTAACTGATAGAGACCATTAATAATAAAACTATTTGCAACTTTATTATTTTCATAAAATATGTTACAATGGTCCTTATGAAAGCTAATCACATAGCCTTCTTGTGCTAAACATGAAACAGAAATCAAATTCCTTGCTGCAGGCACATAATAACAGTCTCTTAAAACTAAATCTAATCCTAATGATAATCACAGAGGGTAGGTTCGTACGACCACAGTAGTAATTCTTGCTCCATTCCCGACACGTAGGATCATCTCTCCTGTTGCTCCCTAGATTGATTTTGATGATTACAAAGCAGATTGAAGGGGTACTAATATTTTTTATTTGAAAAAGTCTTTGTGCTCTTCAGGGGCAAAATCGTAATTTTACCAAAACCCTGATTTAATAGTATCATTTGGTAGAACAAAAGATTTATGATCTATTGGCAAAAATTTCATTATTTTTGGACTTGTATTTTTGAAGTTATGCATGTTTGAAATCCATGAGTCGACTCATGAGTCAGCTCATGGCACAATGAGCAGTTTGGCACGCTGAATTTTTGGCTTGGCACAGCCTGTGAGTCGACTCATGAGTCGACTCTCAAGGCATGAGTCGACTCATGAGTCGACTCCTGCAGTTTTGGGCCAAAATTTATAGAACCCTATTTTCTGGTTGCTTCAACAGAGGTCGACTCATGAGTCGACCCCTGAGGTATGAGTCGACTCATGAGTCGACCCCTGCGACAGGATTTTTCCATAACGGCTAGTTTTTAACCCATTTTAAGTGCTTTTAATGCTCATTTAATGTGGTCTAATGACTCTTTTTCAGTCTAGAATATTTTTCTCTATTTTTTAAAGCTATAAAAGATTCAAAGGTGGGAAACAAACAACAAGAAGAAAGAGAGAAAGCAAGAGATTAAAAAGAAAAAGAAGAGCATTCAAGAGAGCATTCAAGAGCATTCAAAAGAGAAAGGGTTTCTCAAGCTAACTTTTCAGCCCTAATCAAGAGCTCATTTAAAGCTTTCAAGAAGCCATCAATCCAAGCTCACCAACTCCTCAAGTGCTCAATCAACTCTCCATCCACTTTGAGGAAATCCAAAAAGGGGCTTCTTCTCTTGAGTAAAGTGTATTTAAAGTTATATTCGCTCATTAAAGGGGCTTTTCTTGTACTTATTTGTGCTATAAATTGTTTTACTCATTTTGAGTGATTGTTTTTATTTTGGAGGGGTTCCAAAACAAGAGAAGGTTGATCCGAACCTAGAATCGAAGTGTATTGGGTTGGCTTGTACCCGAGAAACAAGTGGACTAGCTTGGGATAGCTAGTGTCGGAGTTTCCGACGTTTGTATTCGGGTTGAATACAAGTTTAGTGGATTAAAATTCTCAAGTAGGAGCTTGGGGAGTGGATGTAGGTGCAAGGTTGGCACCGAACCACTATAAATCCTTGTGTTTGTGCTGTGTATAATTGCCTCTCTTTAACTCTTCATTATTTCCTTGTATTCTTGCTTTAGGCAATTAATCTTGAACTAAAGTCATTCTCCTCATTCATTTAGCCATTGACAAACATCTTTCATAAGTCATTAGTTAAGCTTAAAATTTTTTAGAAACCCAATTCACCCCCCCTCTTGGGTTGCATAGCTGGGCAACATCCCCATCCCTCAGCCTCCTGCTCTCCTCAAGACCCTGCATAGAAGTGCACAAATGAGCACTAGAACCAGAGTCAAGCACCCAACTGGATGCAGAAGAAATCGTAAGATTAGATTCGATAATGAGCATACCTTCAGAAGGACCATCTTTCTTGTTCTTCAGGGTGGCCAGGTACTGAGGACAGTTTCGCTTCCAATGGCCTTTTGACTGACAGTGGAAACACTTTCCCTTTTCAGAAGCCTTCTTCTTCGATCCTGTCTTCTTGTTCTTACCATCCACCTTCTGCTTCTTCACGGACTTCTTTTTTTTTCTAAAAGACTTTCTCTTAGAAGAAGTCCACTCCACAGTAAGAACTAAACCTTTGTGAACCTTTCATTGAAAGCTTAGCCGTAACCAGCATATTCATTAACTCGACCAAGGTACATTGCATCTTATGCATATGGAAGTTCATGATGAACTGACCATATGCATCGGACAAGGACTGAAAGATCACATCAATCTGAAAATCCTTGTCTAAGATGATACCAAGCTTCTCAAGCTCCTCAAGATCCTTGATCATTGTCAAACAATGATCTTGGACTGACTGCCCATCATGCATGTTGGCCTTAAAAAATTTTTGACAGACTTGATACTTGGCCGTGCGACTCTGTTCACCAAACAACTCTTGTAGGTGAGCCAACATTTGGTGGGTAGTCAAAATATTTTCATGTTGGTGCTGCAAATCATCAAATATTGCACCCAACATGTAGTACCTGGCTTTGTTATCATCATCCATCCACTTTTTCAGAGACGCTCTCTATTCAGCAGTCGGACGTGCTGGCATGGTAGGTGGGTCCTGGTCCAAGACATGAGTCAATTTTTTGAAACCCAGAATAATTTTGTAGTTCCTCTATCAATCCTTAAAATTTGGTCCAGTCAGTCTATGAGTGTCTAGAATTTTGGTCAAGGGGTTTGAGGCAGATATGTTTCCTGTAGAGAGTCAAAAGTTTCTAGTTAGATTTTGTAATCAGACTCAACCAATTTGTTTAGGATTTTTATTTTTAAACAAATTAGGCTTTCACTATTTTCTCAGATCCCTACACTCCCTTGGTAGAGATGTGAAAATCTCCGTGATTAGTAATTTTTAGTGGGTGGTGCAGTCTCACCGACTGGCTCATCACCTCACCTAACAGTTATTGATGATGGATCAACCGATAAGTGGACAACTTTTGTCCAATGATTCTCTAATCATGGTGCACCCAAAACTTGGTCTCTAATTCATCAAGCTCACCGTATCTGAGATATTGCTCCAATCCTTAGTTAACCCAAACCCACCATTTGCATGAACTAGATTCTTGATTGGGTCCCTCACCATATCCAAAATATTGAGCCCAACCCATCCTCTAATCCATAGCATCCAATGCCTAATGGATATGGTTGCATCTTTCCGGTGTAACTGAGCCACTGTAACCAGCCGAGAATAATCAACCCCAGGAAGGGCCCGCACATCCACAATGGTGGAAGACCTAGACTTAATATTTTCTTAGGGAGATTTGATTTAGGTCTCTTTAAACTTGACTTGACATAGTCATAACAATTATGACTAACCTAGTGGTATGGGTCAGCTCGAATTGTTAGCCACCTCAAATCAGAACTGAGTCGACACATATGGCCAGGTAAGTGAGACCGGTGGGAGGGATATGCCATTAACTCGACAAGAACGCATTCGAGTCGAGTAGCTCACAATTAAAAACCAGTCAGTCGTATCTGCCCAACTTACCTTAGACACCAAATTATCGAAGTAGAACTAATTGAGTTAGTCTACAATCTAGGCTCTAACCACTGAGCCAAATTATGTCTTAACTTGATCGAGTCACATCTAAATATGATTCGATCTTGACCCAGACTTAATCCTATTAGGCTGGTCAATTATTAGCTTTCATGATCCCACCTAACCAACTCTTGATTCGATTTGATCAACCGCTAGACCTAATTGAGCTACCCAAGCCCGAACCCAATCTTACGAAAATGTCTTAGATCTGAAATTATCAATTTTAGACCTAACTTAATTTCATAAGCTCAATACATTAATTAAGTTTGGGTTCATAAACAAAGCATGTAAAATAAATCCTAGGATTTCAGGATCTAGGGTTTTGCAGAAAAGTAAGTTTTGATTTCTGATTAAGGATGAACGCACGGCACCCCTACATGTCATATGAACACCCCATTGAATGGAAAGAGAGAGCTCTTAAAACCCTACTTTATTCTTATGACCGGACGGCCATGAGGAACACCTTAATCAGAAATATAAATTTAACTACAAAACTAGTTAGATCTAAATTAACATATCACATATACAATTTAAGATCTAACTAATACATGCTTTGCATACATCTCATGTATCAAAAATTAATCTAATTAACATGCTTTTAGATCTGATACATCACATGTAATATCTGAAAAATAGAATTTAAATTGAACTATTCAAAATAAAAACTATTCTAGACAAGTTACTAGAATAATTCTACAACTAGTCTAGGCATGCAACAGATCAATTTTATGAAATAATTAAAATTTTATTTTTTTTTTTTGATCTGATTATAATAATTATAACATAAAAAAAATAGAGAATAAATTATATTTAATTCATATTTTAATCTCATTAAAATATAAAACTTAAGACTATTCATGGATTCAATTCATCCTAGTCTAGTTATGCATCTCATGCATGTTAGATCTTCTTAGATTTAATTTTAAATATTTTAATTTTAGATCCTATCATATCTAATGTGATATTTGAAATTACTTAATATCAAATAAATTAAAATTAAAATTAGATCTAAAATATATATGAAATAGAGCCAACAACCTTGCTCTGATACCACTTGAAGGAAAAATCACCTTTTTCCTGTGTAGGATCTTCCAGATTTCATCAAATCTGGGGTGAAATAAATTAAAAATTTTTATCCTATGCTATTTCAGATCTAATATTATTAGATTTAATTTTATTATCTTATATTTAAAATCTAAAATTAAATCTAAAAGTATGAGAAATATAGACATACCTCAAAGATAATCTAATTACCCTGTAGATGATCGCAGAACTGCCTGAGGTTCTGATGTAGCCATGCAAGCACCTAGCCTCTACCAGTATCCACTTAAGTAGGATCTAGAATATCTTCTCCTCACAATTCTATGCTTCAAAAATTAGATCAATATCTGATTTGGAAGTACTTCAGAACTCCTTCTGAAGTTGGAGCAGCAGCCTGTCGAAGATGTCCTGCAGCCTTCTGTTCCAGGCGTCACCATGCCTTGTACCTTTGCTAGATGAACGTCCAAATTCTTGGACATGAAGAGGGGAGAAAGGAGAGTAGGGAGGTTGTAGACAAAAGGGTAGGGGGTGGCAGCTAATAGGTTTTTTTGATAAAACAATTTCTATCTCGAAACCCTAGGTGCAGCAGGGTTTATATAGATCCTGTATGCTACGCAGTGCCACATCATTTGACCAATCAAAAAATTCTAATAAATTTTAGAAAAATTTTGATTGGTAGAGTGATATCATCTGATTATATCAGATAAGAATATCCATGCTCTCTCCTATGTTGGCACCAACATTGGATAAGCACAAATAAGGTGGTGCCAAAGAGTCCAAGTTTATCAGGACTCTTTGGTTCTTATCCATTTGGGGTGCCCACTTAAATCCAATTGAGCTCACACCATAATCTGATTATGGTGCCCAATTTGAAGTGGTTTGGATATGTGGATACTTCATAAAAATCCTCCAATGAATCTTCTTCATTTAAGACCCATATGTCAACTTTTGACAGATGTCCTAAAATGAAATTGGCAGGTGCGAGAAATTAGCAGGTGTTGTCTTAAATTCATCTCATGAATTAAGACAAGCCTTTTCTGAGCTGGACAAGCTTCAATTAGACTAAGAAAAACCTTTTCAAGGTTCTCTGGATGAGCCAGATTATATTTGGCTCAGTAGAGACAGAAAAGATTACACGAAGAGAAAGTTAGGCTCAATCGAGTGCTAGCACGATTTCCTTGAACCTAATTTGATCTTATCCAAATCAATTGGGGTAGCCCAATTGATGACATCCAGACCCTGACCCTTATTTGTGTGACCCAGTTAGGTTCAATTTTGTATGGTAATGAGATATGTCGTGATCTTATCATCGACCTCATCGAAACTCCTTTCGATGGACCAGAACTCTTCTGAGTTAGACAATTAGAATGATCGATCATCAAAATCATTCTAATTGCTCTCAAAATCCACCATTGACACCTAGCAGTATATGATGGCAACCCATCAGAACTGAAGATGAACCTCTTAGTACAGCTACCTGTGTGATTGAGTTCCTCTATCATGAGTTTCGACTGAATTAGGGTTAAGGTGAACTCATCAAACCCAACATCAGTCATATGAATCAATCGAACGATCCGAGTCTGATGTGAAATCCAATGAAAATTTTTTTTCCATTATTTCACTTTGCCATGGCCATGGGCTTAAGGACTCAATCTTTCGATCATCATAGGACTACTCCTCTCATCTACTGAGGTTGATAGATCCCATCTTGGTGCGACCTAGTTCCTACAATGAACATGCTACAGCCAACATACACCTCAAGGTTTTGAATGGCTAGGAGACTGAGTTATGGTGTAGTCAAACTATAACACACTCAAGGTGAACCATCGATGCACCTCAGGTTAAAGAACTAGACACACAACTGCAGCATCGAGCTAGTCATCGATGAGAAGGTAGACTTCCTTATGACTGCTCGAGGTGGTCATGCTCAGTACTCTCATTCTCAATGAATATATGTACTCTCATTTCGGTCTCTCCACACTGTAGACTCAAGACTCATCTACCCTAAAGAAACGATCGTACACCAACCTTTTGGATCGATCACCATCTTCGTGATGATCCTATGGTCAGGAGCAGTTTATGAGTTATGTAAATTCATGCCTTAAATTTTTAACTCTTGAAAATATGAATTTACATTTTACTAACTCAAAGGATGTATCACAGACACAATGTACACAATGTGATAGAAGAATAACCCTTTTATTCATTTATAGTCAAAATTATAAATTTGCCCTTAGTTCTATATAGGAATGTGTCAGCCGATCTGGCATCTAGGGCACACATCTAACATGTGGAAGGTCGAACATTGGAGGAGTCTGGGATTCAATTCTGTTGTAGAAGTTCAGACGAAGATCAGTTGCTGTAGAAGTTCAGATGGAGACTTCTTATTGTAGAAGCTCGGACGAAGACCAATTATCATGGAAGCTCGGATAGAGACTTCTTATTATAGAAGTCCCACTGCTAGAGAAGCTCGATCATTGACAAAGTTCGAAAGAAGTTCGGAGTAGAGATCTGGCTGGTGGAGCCCGTCTGTTGTAGGAGTTCGTCTGGAATCCATCCGCTGTAGAAGTTCGATTGGGATCCGGCTCTTGTTGGAGCTCGGATGAAATTTGAAAGGCAATCGACTGTCGTAGAAATTTGGATGGAGTCTGATTACTGTAGAAGTCCTGCTATTGGAGAAGCTTAGATATTGATGAAGCCTAGAAGAAGTTCGGAGTAAAGTCATTCATAGTCGAAAGAAGTCTAGGCTGAGATTCGGGAATAGTCGATCACTGTAGAAAATTGGCTGATAGTGAAGCTCAGAGAGTGTTTGGAGCAGTCCGGTAGATGAATGGAGGAGCCCATTATTGGAGAAGTTCGAATGGTATTATGAAAGCTCGGACGGTCGGGGAAGTTCAGAAAGACGCCGACAAGGTCGGAAGCCAAAAGAGCCCTGGAAAAATTGGCCTTTTACGAACTTCGGCTGGGATCATTTTATACCCAACACCAGTCCCCCTACTTTCGAGTTCGGGTTTCGAATGAAGGAAGTATAGAGAAATTTTCATAGTCGAAGTTGCCTCCCTTGATTTTCGCACTCGATTGTTTCTTGATATTTTGGCGTTTGGCGCGCTGGTGCCAGAGCCTTTTCAAATCGAGGCGATCTGAAAAGATTTTTTCAGAATTTCCGCTGGAGCATTGCTCTAGGTACAGCACAATAATGGTTCTGTCAGTTGCCAGTTGCTTTTAGCTACCTGCCATGGTGAGTGGGCCATGCGGCGGTTATAGATCGGCCAGAGAAAATCTACGGTCATTATTGCGTCGGACCCTATTGCCTATTTAAACCGTCTCCCTCCTTCAGGGATCTCACATTGCCTGGGAGTTTCTTTGGTCCCTCCTTCTTTCTGAGAGTTCCGTTCTTCCCCAGCATCCTTCTCGGCCTTAGGCATTCTTCGAGTCATCCCCATCTCTACATCTCTGCATCCTTCAGACCAGCCTAGGTTAGTTCCAGAACTCTCTTTTCTTTCGTGGCTCTGTTTCTAAGCTGTGCCGATCTTCTTTCATTGGAGATATAGACGCAGACGCGGCTTGATGTTAGCCAAGAGTCTCAAGGCCTATAAGAGGAAAGGCACTGTAACTTCTGGGTCGGTGAAGAAGGCGAGGGTAGAAGAGACAGATCCAGTCGTGCTTCGTCTTGATCGCCCAGAGCCCGCACTTATGGTATATCTTCGACCGCGAGTACTTTCCGATCTCATGGAAGGGGAAAGCTGTTTGAAAATTCAGTGCAGGGGTAAAATGATAATTTTAAAACTTTTTCAAAATTATGATTTTACAGTAAAAAATATTAATTAATCTAATTAATTAACATGAATTTATCCTACACTAGGATCTAAATATGATATATAGCATGCATTCATTTAAATTTGAATTTCAAATTAAAACAGTAAACACATTACTGTAATATGTTCAGAACACAATACCTTTGTATGGATAGTAGATCACCATACTCTGTCACCGTTGGGAGAGTCTGAACATTGTGACATAGCCACACAGCATGTCTGGTCTCTATGGATCATCCATACGAAGCTTTCGGTCTGATCGACTCCTCATGAGTGCTAGCTCGTTGTAGAGCCCTTTTGACAGTCAATGCTGATCGAACTCCTTCGATCGATGTCTGTTGATTCTTCGGATGCTTCGGATCATCAACAGACGTGCTTGAGAGAATGTTAAAGATCTCTTTGAGATTTTGTGGGCTCACGACACTCGTAGCTCACTTTCTCTCTTCCCAAATTCCAGGCTAAAACTCTAGGAACTCACCAAAAACCTTGCACCCACTTTTCTTTCTTTTCTTTCTTTTTCACTTGGAAGGATATGGACTTCCTTCTCATGCACAAGACCACTCACACCCCAAAATTTTTCTTCAAAAATCTTCTTCTTGCATGCCCCACTCTTCTCCTCCTTTTATAACCACATCAAACATCTTATCCAAAAGAAAGGATAAAGATGAGTAATTGCACATTTGAATTCAAATCAAATTTTGAATTCAAATGGACACCAACTCAACTCTTATCCACTAAAGGCATGAGGTGTGGCTTAAATTGTGCATGGAGTGATTTCAATAGAAACCTTTTCTCATGTAATCAATGGGGCGTAAAAAAATGGATAAGGTGCAAAGATTGATTGCCCATTCAAATTCAAACTTTATTTTGAATTTGAATGGCCAATCAATCACCCTTATCCATTCATATTGCACATTAAAGTGGGGCATGGAGAGGGCTTGGCGTGAGGAAATAATTCATGAAAGTTCCTTCTCATGAATTCAAATGGGTGCAATGGAAGTGAGGTGGCGCATGGAGATTGGGTCAAGGTGGTTTAATTATTTAAACCAACCTAATTGAACCAAATAATTTAGGTCCAATTAGACTAATTTAAACCCAACTAAATTAGGCTTAATTAGGCTCAATAAAATCCTAATCAAATCAGGAATTGACTAAGCCCAACCCCTGATCAAATCAGGGACCAAACCATCTCGACGATTAGGTCAACTCTTAACCTAATCGAGTCAAACCCAACTGAATCCAATTCAATTGGACTTGATCCAAAAATAATTACTCAATCAAATTGAATTAATTAATGATCAAATTACTAATTAAACCTCTCATAAATATTGAGTCCAAATTCGATGGGCAATCGAACATCAGAATTCATCGATATGTAACCCTAATCGAAAAGTCCCAACCAGTGGGCCTCTTGACCCCGGTACCCATAATGTGTGGAACTCGTGATCAGAGAATCTTGATTCTTGATCACTGAGTTTCAAACATGTAGGATTCTACATCAGCCATCAGATCAAATAGGAACCTCTAATGTGTGTGACACCGCAGGTTCGAACCTAAGCCGGTAGCACAGGAACCAATTCCTGTACTAATCGAAGTGACCATCTAGCAATGGCACCCGATGTCCGGATAGGTCGAAGAGTCGCAATCGCAACACTCAGAACCTACATGAATATGGTTACTGTATAATTCATCCTTTTGACCCTTGTTTTAGGATGACTCAGGGTTAAACTGTCAACCCTGATCAGATCATCCGAATCGTGCTTAACTCAAACAGTCCTGTGACTCCTCACAAGGACTACCCTGGCCAAGGTTTTGCTAAATTGAAATATGACTGTACACAGCTCTAAACTGGAGTGATCAATCCCATCTTGACACACGCACTGATAAGTCAAGTACTTGACTACACCCAGCAGTCTTCCATCACTGAATTAGAAATTCAGGTATTCCAGTGCCTAAGAGCAGTGAGTTGCCTGCAAGTCACCGTGGCGGTCTCAGGTCAGAGGGATATTTATACCCATATTCCATCGGAGCAAATCTTGATAGCAGAAATAGCTCCGGAGTCGGTCACGTTCAGTGCAGATGTACCCTTACATCTCACCTGTATGCCATACCAGTGTCTCCACACTCATTGGTTAAGAGGACAACCAACCTATATGGCACACAATGACCTATGCTTGATAAACGTTGTCATCCTTGGTAACAACGTATTATTTGGTCGTGAACAGATTTAAGGACAAAATGACAAATCCTCCTTTATCGAGTCTAAATAGTCCTAAGGACTTCACCACAACACAGGAGTTCATTAGAAGATGAAACATTTTGTGTTGAAAAATATCAAAATAATTTTTATTAATTCATAATTTATGTACATATATAAAAATGAGCACAACCGTCAATAAGTTGATGATTGGCTTTGGGATACTATTCCCAACAATCTCCCACTTGGCCTAAAGCCAATCCGTGCAGTATCTAATACCCATCTTCGACTTGTAGTTGTCGAACTCCTTCACCGCAATGACTTTAGTGAATGGATCAACCAGGTTCTCCTTTTCGTCGATCTTCTGAAGATCGACATCATCTCGATCCATAATTTCTCGGATGAGATGGTAGCGGCGCAGAATATGCTTCGTCCACTGGTGTGCCTTTGTTCCTTCACCTGAGCAATGGCTCCAGAGCTGTCAAAGTAGAGCATAACTGGACCAACAATGAAGGGTGCTACTCCAAGCTCTGTGATGAATTTTCTCAGCCACACCGCTTCTTTGGCAGATCTGATGCAGCGACATACTCCACCTCACAAACTGAATCAGCCACTGTGTGCTGCTTGGAAATTTTTCAATAGATAGCCCCACCATTAAGGGTAAAAATAAATCCCGACACACTTTTGCTGTCATCATGATCAGACTGAAAACTAGAGTCTATAAACCCTATAAGTCTCAAGTCTGATTCACCATAAACAAGCCACTGGTCTTTAGTATTTCTTAAATACTTCAGGATGGTTTTAACAACCTTCCAGTGATTCTCCCCTGGATCAGATTGGTATCTACTCACTACCCGAGTGAGTATACCATATTTGGTCGTGTACATGTCATAGCATACATGATAGATTCCACTGTCGAAGCATATGGAATCCTACCCATACGCTCTCTCTCTTGAGGTGTTGTCGGACAATCCCTCTTCGAGAGAGAAATTCCATAACCTATGGGAAGATAGTGTTGGAAATAGTGTCCCAAAACTAATTATCAGCCTGTTGACGGTTATGCTCATTTTTGTATATGTACATGAATTATGAATTAATAAAAATTATTTTGATATTTTTTCATCAAAAATATTTCATCTTCTAATGAACGCCTATGTTGTGGTGAAGTCCTTAGGACTATTTAGACTCGACAAAGGAGGATTTGTCGTTTAGTCCTTAAATCTATTCGCGACCAAATGATATGTTATTACCAAGGATGATAATGTTGATCAAGCATAGGTCGTTGTGTGCCATATAGGTTGGTTGTCCTCTTAACCAATGAGTGTGGAGACACTGGTATGGCATACAGGTGAGATGTAAGGATACATCTGCACTGAACGTGACCGACTCCGGAGCTATTTCTGCTGTCAAAATTTGCTCCGATGGAATATGGGTATAAATATCCCTCTGATCTGAGACTGCCACGGTGTCTTGCAAGCAACTCACTGCACTTAGGCACTGGACTACCTGAATTTCTAATTCAGTGATGGAAGGCTGCTGGGTGTAGTCAAGTACATGATTTGTGGAACATGTGTCAAGATGGGATTGACCACTTCAGTTTAGGAGCTGTGTACAGTCGTGTTTCAATCTAGTAAAACCTTGGCCAGGGTAGTCCTTGTGAGGAGTCACAGGACTGTTTGAGTTGAGCATGATTCGGATGATCTAATCAGGGTTGACAGTTTTAACCCTGAGTCATCCTAAACACAGGGGTCAAAAAGATGAATTATACAGTAACCATATTCATGTAGGTTTTGAGTGTTGTGATTAGACTATTCGATCTATCTAGACGTCGGATACCATTGCTAGATGGTCACTTCGATTAGTACAGGAATTGGTTCCTGTGCTACCAGCTTAGGTTTGAACCTGTGGGGTCACACACATTAGAGATTCCTATCTGATCTGATGGCTGGTGTAGAATCCTTCATGTTTGAGACTCAGTGATCGAGAATCAGGATTCTCTGATCATGAGTTCCACACATTAAGGGTACCGGGGTCAAGAGTCCCACTGGTTGGGACTTTTCGATCAGGGTTACATATCGATGAATTTCGATGCCCGATTGCCCATCGGATTTGGACTCAATATTTTTATGAGAGATTTAATTAGTGATTTAATCATTAATTAACTTAATTTGATTGAGTAATTATTTTTGGATCAAGTCCAATTGAATTGGATTCAGTTGGGTTTGACCCGATTAGGTTAAGAGTTGACCTAATCGTCGAGATGGTTTGGTCCCTGATTTGATCAGGGGTTGGGCTTAGTCAATTCCTGATTTGATTAAGATTTTATTGAGCCTAATTAAGCCTAATTTAGTTGGGTTTAAATTAGTCTAATTGGACCTAAATTATTTGGTTCAATTAGGTTGGTTTAAATAATTAAACCACCTTGACCCAATCTCCATGCGCCACCTCACTTCCATTGCACCCATTTGAATTCATGAGAAGGAACTTCTCATGAATTATTTCCTCACGCCAAGCCCTCTCCATGCCCCACTTTAATGTGCAATATGAATGGATAAGGGTGATTGATTGGCCATTCAAATTCAAAATAAAGTTTGAATTTGAATGGGCAATCAATCTTTGCACCTTATCCCTTTTTTTACGCCCCATTGATTACATGAGAAAAGATTTCTATTGAAATCACTCCATGCACAATTTAAGCCACACCTTATGCCTTTAGTGGATAAGAGATGAGTTGGTGTCCATTTGAATTCAAAATTTGATTTGAATTCAAATGTGCAATTACTCATCTTTATCCTTTCTTTTGGATAAGATGTTTGATGTGGTTATAAAAGGAGGAGAAGAGTGGGGCATGCAAGAAGAAGATTTTTGAAAAAAAAATTTGGGGTGTGAGTAGTCTTGTGCTGAGAAGGAAGTCCATATCCTTCCAAGCGAAAAAGAAAGAAAAGAAAGAAAAGTGGGTGCAAGGTTTTTGGTGAGTTCCCTAGAGTTTTAGCCTGGGGTTCGGAAAGAGAGAAAGTGAGCTACGAGTGTCGTGAGCCCACAAAATCTCAGGAAGATCTTCAACATCCTCTCAAGCATGTCTGTTGATGATCTAGAGCATCCAAAAAATCGACAGACATCGATCGAAGGAGTTCGATCAGCATCGGCCATCAAAAGGGCTCTACAACGAGCTAGCACTCGTGAGGAGTCGATCAGATCGGGAGCTTCGTGTGGATGATTCACAGAGGGCAGACACGCTATGTGGCTATGTCGCAATGATCAGACTCTTCCGACGGTGATCAGATTGCGGCGATCTACTACCCGCACAAAGGTATTGTGTTCTGAACACATTACAATAAAGTGTTTACTGTTTGAATTTGAAATTCAAATTTAAATGAATGCATGCTATATATCATATTTAGATCTTAGTGTAGGGTAAATTTATGTTAATTAATTAGATTAATTAATATTTTTCACTGTAAAATCATAATTTTGAAAAAGTTTTAAAATTACCATTTTACCCCTGCACTGAATTTTCCTCACAAATGGTATCAGAGCGGGTTCTTAGATATGATATATATATTTGCATGCATAGATTAAGTTGTAATCTAAAAGTTTAAATTTAAAATTTAAAATTTAAATTTTAAAATTTGAATTTTGAAAGTTGTTTGAAATTCAAAATTTAAAAATTTAAAATTCAAAATTTGAATTTTGAAATTTGAAATTTGAAATTCAAAATTCAAAAATTTGAAATTCAAAATTTGAAATTTAAAATTTAAAATTTGGTTGAAATTTCAAATTCGAAATTCAAAATTTAAAATTTGAAATTTGAAATTCAAAATTTGAAATTTAAAATTTTGAAAATTTGAAATTTGAAATTTGTTTGAAATTTAAAATTCAAAATTTAAAATTTAAAATTTAAATTTTGAAATTGATATATTTAGATATACTTGATCCAAGTAGCAAGTAATCGAATTGGGTTGGTTGCCATGGCTGTCCGGTCATAAGAGAAAAGTAGGGTTTAAAGGCCCTCTCCTCCCATTCGATGGGATCTCCTATGGCGGTAGGGGTGCCGCTGTAATTATATCCCATGCAGATGAAGCAGCGAAAGGAATTAATTATAAAGGTTCAATTGTGAAATTTATCATGAATTTGTTAGATTAGATCTAAAAGAATATTCATGATTTATTTTGATTGAGTTATTTTCTGTTATGTAATTAGCAATAGGATTGCTATTTATGAAATGTGCTGATCTATTTGTGAAATGAGTCAACATATTTGGTGAATAGAAAATAAAACCTTTCAAATTTGAAAATTATTTTCGAAATACCAAACCCTGACCCATCAGTCCAAATACTTAATTAAAAGAATTAAGTGTTGTCTAGTAGGTCTTGAAGTGTGAATTAAGACCTAAGATAATTGCATAAACTTGTGGGTCAATGGGTTAGATGGATTAGGTCCATAATTGGGTTAGACCTAAGGTTAGCTTAAAGAAATAGACTAAATTAGAGTAATTGATCAAATCTAATCAAAAATTGAATTAGATTAGGTCAAGGATACTCTAGACTCAACTCCAATAGTTGTAGTTGAATGGGTCCATGTCTTTAACTAGACGAAGATGGACTTAATTCATGGCTATGCGGTGGAACCCAATTTACTAAGTTGATCAAATTAAAACTAATGAATCGGTTGGTGTCTAAGGTAAGTTTGGCAGTTTGATCAGTGGTTTTTAAGTGGGAGCTACTCGCAGTGATTAGATCTCTGACGAGTTAATGGCATATCCCCACCACTGATCTCACTTACCTGGCCAACCTGATGAATTAGATTTTGATTAGATCACTGGTGATTAGGGCTCACCCATGTCATTAGGTAAATCAGTTTGACTGATTTAGGTGCTCCTAATGCCAGCTTTATTTAAATCTTTTTTTTTAATTTGACTTGGTGAAGTCAGTGGGAGGATTGAAATTGGCTAGATATTTTCTTCTCATCTATCTTTTAATAAAATCCTCAAAAATTATTAGGTCCCTAAAAATGATTAAGTTATATTGATAACTAAGTCATAGCCTCCCATTAAGTGAGTGATAATGAGTCCATTAGTTTAATAATCATTGGAGGCTCAAAGGCCTGGTGCTTATTGACTAATGGAATTATCATTCATAATATGATAATTGGTTTGAGTCTTTCTGATGGTGATCAGGTTGGCCGGCCAAAGTCGGGCCTGATCATTCACTGGTCCGATTCACCAAATCAAATCATGTTAATGGTTGGATCTAACCAGATCTTTTCAGTGGAGGCCAAAGCCTACTGATTAGGTTCTGGGGCAAAATCAATTACTAGAAGTTGTTTAGAGAAACAACTGGTTATGAACCTACCCATAGATGCACATGGGTTGACCAACCAAAGTTGGGCTCATGTGTAGTCTGTGTGGATTCTAGTACCCACTAAGGAATTAAAGTAATTCCTCGAATTGGAGGTTGAGGCTACCAATTCATAAAAATACTGGGAGAAACTTTAGACTAAAGTCCAAGTCTTTAGTATTTATAATTTATGTACTAATAGAGGTCTGGTTTTTCTTTATGCAGCTATGGCCACTACCCTGTCCCTCCAGTCATTATTAGATAATGACAAGCTCATGGGACCTAATTTCGATAGCTGGTATCAAAAATTAAAAATTATCCTTGAGCATGAGCGGATCCTTTATGTAGTAACGGATCTGGCACCTGAGGAGCCAGCCCCGAATGTTAGAGGAACGGTCTGAGACACTTACCAGAAGTGGCTCAACGATCGCACCACCGTTCGGTGCATTATGCTGGCGGCAATGAATGATGAGTTCAGCTGCAGGTTCAAGAATGCCCAGCCCCAGGAGATGCTTCAATTGTTGAACGACTCCTTTGGCACGCCTGATGACGTTGAAAGGCACAAAACTAGTTGTGCCATTTTTAATGCTCGGATGAGGGATGGAGCCTCAGTCACTGATTATGTACTGTACATGATCGAAATGATTGAGTGCCTAAGTAAACTGGGCTTTCCCTTGCACGAGCAGCTCGGTAAGGATGCGATCCTTAATTCATTGCCCAAGTCCTTCCTCTCCTTCTTTACTCATTTTCTGATGACAAATCCTACAGCGAACTACCACGGCTTGTTGGGGTTGCTGCAGAACTTTGAGAAGGATCACCAGCTACATAAGGAGTCGGTGAATGTTGTGGGAGGGTCTTCTTCTGGTCGTCGACCCTTTAAGAAAGGGAAGAAGAAGAACAAGAAGAAGAAGAATAAGAAGTTGCAGCTGCATGCTGGGACATCTGCACAGGGTCAGACCAAGAAGTGCAAGCCCGACCAGAGCCAGGTGAGTGCTTCTTTTGTAAGAAGCAGGGGCACTGGAAGAGGAACTGTCCTCTATACATTGCCTCCTTGGACCCGAACAGCCGAAGAAGAAGCAAGGTACTTATATGATAACACCTTGCAACTTTTCATTTGTGATACTACTGCCTGGGTATTGGATACCAGAAGCTCTTATCATATTTGCAATTCGATGCAGGGTCTGCAGGTCAGTAGGAGATTTGATGAAGGCGAAAGGTTCCTGAACGTTGGAGATGGAAGCAAAGTTCCAGTTCTAGCATTAGGAATCATGAACCTTGTAATCAATTCTCAAAATATAATTCTGAGTGAATGTCACTATTGTTCAAGCTTTTTATTAAATATTATTTCTATAGGCCTTTTGGCCATGAACGGTTATCAATTTTTAATAAAAAAAAATGTTTGCAATATCATTTTGAATGGTGTTACAATGTTTGTTGGACAACTTAATAATGAAATTTACTTTCTATCACAACCTGTTAATGTGGTTCAAACCTCTGGTAAACGTTCTAGAATAGATAATGTGTCAGAAGTCTACCTTTGGCACTGTAGGCTAGGTCATATCAATAAGAACAAGATAAACAAGTTGGCTCAAGAAGGAATTCTTGAAGTAGGTGATTATGAATCACTTCCAACTTGTGAGTCCTGTCTTCTTGGTAAAATGATCAAGTCACCTTTTATTGAAAAAGGTGAGCGAGCCAGTAAACTCTTAGCTCTGGTACATTCTGATGTATGTGGACCCATGAGCTCAAGTGCAAGAGGTGGATATTTCTACTTCATAACCTTCACAGACGACCTATCAAGGTATGGGTATGTCTATTTAATGAAGCATAAGTCGGAGTCGTTTGAAATGTTCAAACTATTCCGAAATGAGGTAGAAAAAAAACTGAAAAGTATATTAAAACTCTTCGATCTGATCGAGGAGGTGAATACCTTTTCAATGATTTTCTGACATATCTTGGGGAGAATGGGATTCTCTCTCAATGGACACCTCTTGGAACACCACCGCATAATGGTGTGTCTGAAAGGAGGAATCGGTCCTTGTTGGACATGGTTCAATCCATGATGGGGTTTGCTGGTTTGTCAATCTTCCTCTGGGGATATGCGCTCGAATCAGCTTGTTATCTTCTACATAGAGTTTCGAGTAAGTCTGTAACCAAAATGCCATTTGAGATATGGATAGGACGTAAGCCAGTACTCTCGCACCTTAGGGTTTGGGGGTGTCCGACTTATGTTAAACGTTTAATTACGGACAAGCTTGGACCTAGGTCTGACAAGTATAATTTTATAGGGTACCCAAAAGAGACCAAAGGGTATTACTTCTACCTAGCTGATGAGCAAAAAGTGTTTGTCAGCCTTAAGGCAATCTTTTTGGAAAAGAAGTTCTTGGTGAAGGGACTATTGCCTCTAAGGTCGAACTTGATGAAGTTCGACAGGTGAAAAAACCGACACAAGTTGCTGAACCTGAACCAGATTTGATTAGATCAGATTCGGAGCCCATTGTTCAAGCACCCTTAAGGCGATCTGGTAGAGTACCATGTCAACCAGACAGATACTATGTTTCTTGATCCGGGATGACGATCCTATCGAACTTGATGAAAATGATGAGAATCCGATCACCTACATGGATGTAATGCAGAGACCTGACTCTGAGAAATGGCTATAGGCCATGAAATCCGAAATGGAGTCCATGAAGGTCAACGATGTGTGGACATTGGTTGACCCACCCGAAGGAGTAAAACCCATAGGGTGTAAGTGGGTCTTCAAGAGGAAGAGGGGCGCAGACGGAAATGTAGAAACCTATAAAGCCCATCTAGTTGCCAAGGGATATCGTCAACGTTATAGTATAGACTATGACGAAAATTTTCTCCTGTGGCAATGCTCAAATCCATTCGGATTATGCTTGCAATAGCTGCCCATCTGGACTATGAAATCTGGCAGATGGATGTGAAGACACTTTTCTAAACAGAGAGCTGGATGAAGAGGTGTATATGATACACCTTGAAGGATTCATATCCACAGATGAGTCTAAGGTGTGCAGGCTACAGAGGTCCATTTATGGACTTAAGCAGGCATCACGGAGTTGGAACATACGTTTTGATAAGATGATCAAGACGTATGGCTTCGTTAAGAAGGAGAAGAGCCATGCATTTATAAATGGGCTAATGGTCCAGTAGTAGTTTTTCTTGTATTGTATGTGGATGACATTCTCTTAATCGAAAATGATGTCCCTGCATTACAGGGAATAAAGATTTGGCTGTCGTCATAGTTCTCCATGAAGGATCTGGGAGAAGCTTCCTACATCCTAGGGATGAGGATCTATAGGGATAGATCTAAAAGGTTGCTTAGTTTATCTCAGTCCACGTACATTGATACTATGCTGAAGAGGTTCAGCATGGAGAATTCTAAGAAAGACTATCTTCCATAGGCCATGGAATTTCTCTCTCGAAGAGGGATTGTCCGACAACACCTCAAGAGAAAGAGCGTATGGGTAGGATTCTATATGCTTCGACAGTGGGATCTATCATATACGTCATGACATGTACACGACCAGATGTGGCATACTCACTAGGGATAGTGAGTAGATACCAATCTGATCCAGGAGAGAATCACTGGAAGGTTGTTAAAACCATCTTGAAGTATTTAAGAAATACTAAGGACCCGTGGCTTGTTTATGGTGAATCGAACTTGAGACTTATAGGGTTTACAGACTCTAGTTTCCAGTCTAATCATGATGACAGCAAAAGTGTGTCGGAATTTATTTTTACCCTTAATGGTGGGGCTATCTGCTGAAAAAGTTCCAAGCAGCACACAGTGGCTGATTCAGTTTGCGAGGTGGAGTATGTCGCTGCATCAGATGCTGCCAAAGAAGCAATGTGGCTGAGGAAATTCATCACCAAGCTCGGAGAAGCACCCTCTATTATTGGTCCAGTTCTGCTCTACCGTGATAGCTCTGGAGCCATTACTCAGGTGAAGGAACCAAAGGAACACCAGCGGACGAAGCATATTCTGCGCCGCTACCATCTCATCCGAGAAATTGTGGATCGAGGTGATGTCGATCTTCAAAAGATCGACGGGAAGGAGAACCTGACTGACCCATTCACTAAAGTCATTGCGGTGAAGGAGTTCGACAACTACAAGTCAAAGATGGGTATTAGATACTGCACCGATTGGCTTTAGGCCAAGTGGGAGATTGTTGGAAATAGTGTCCCAAAGCCAATCGTCAGCCTGTTGACGGTTGTGCTCATTTTTGTATATGTACATGAATTATGAATTAATAAAAAATATTTTGATATTTTTTCATCACAAAATGTTTCATCTTCTAATGAACTCCTATGTTGTGGTGAAGTCCTTAGGACTATTTAGACTCGACAAAGGAGGATTTATCGTTTAGTCCTTAAATTTGTTCGCGACCAAATGATACATTGTTACCAAGGATGACAACGTTTATCAAGTATAGGTCGTTGTGTGCCATATAGGTTGGTTGTCCTCTTAATCAATGAGTGTGGAGACACTGATATGGCATACAGGTGAGATGTAAGGATACATCTGCACTGAACGTGATCGACTCTGGAGCTATTTCTACTATCAAGATTTGCTCCAATGGAATATAGGTATAAATGTCCCTCCGACCTGAGACCGCCACGGTGACTTGCAAGCAACTCACTGCACTTAGGCACTGGACTACCTAAATTTCTAATTCAGTGATGGAAGACTGCTGGGTGTAGTCAAGTACTTGACTTGTCGGTGCATGTGTCAAGATGGGATGACCACTCCAGTTTAGGAGTCATGTACAGTCATATTTTAATTTAGCAAAATATTGGCCAGGGTAGTCCTTGTGAGGAGTCACAGGACTGTTTGAGTTGAGCACGATTCAGATGATCTGATTAGGGTTGACAGTTTAACCCTGAGTCATCCTAAACACAGGGTCAAAAGGATGAATTATACAGTAACCATATTTATGTAGGTTCTGAGTGTTGCGATTGTGACTATTCAACCTATCCGATGTCGGGTACCATTACTAGATGGTCACTTCGATTAGTATAGGAATTGATTTCTGTGCTACTAGCTTAGGTTCGAACCTGTGGGTCACACACATTAGAGGTTCCTATCGATCTGATGGCTGGTGTAGAATCCTTCATGTTTGAGACTCAGTGATCGAGAATCAGGATTCTCTGATCACGAGTTCCACACATTATGGGTACCGGGGTCAAGTGTCTCACTGGTTGGGACTTTTCGATCAGGGTTACATATCGATGAATTCTAATGCTCGATTGCCCATCGGATTTGGACTCAGTATTTATGAGAGGTTTAATTAGTGATTTGATCACTAATTAACTCAATTTGATTGAGTAATTATTTTTGGATCAAGTCCAATTGAATTGGATTCAGTTGGGTTTGACCCGATTAGGTTAAGAGTTGACCTAATTGTCGAGATGGTTTGGTCCCTGATTTGATCAAGGGTTGGGCTTAGTCAATTTCTTAATTTGATTAGGATTTTATTGAGCCTAATTAAGTCTAATTTAGTTAGGTTTAAATTAGTCTAATTGGACCTAAATTATTTGGTTCAATTAGGTTGGTTTAAATAATTAAACCACCTTGACCCAATCTTCATGCGCCACCTCACTTCCATTGCACCCATTTGAATTCATGAGAAGGAACTTCTCATGAATTATTTTCTCACGCCAAGCCCTCTCCACGCCCCACTTAATGTGCCATATGAATGGATAAGGATGATTGGTTGGCCATTCAAATTCAAAATAAAGTTTGAATTTGAATGGGCAATCAATCTTTGCACCTTATCCCTTTTTTTATGCCCCATTTATTATATGAGAAAAGTTTCTCATGAAATCACTCCACGCATAATTTTAGCCACGCCTCACACCTTTAGTGGATAAGGGATGAGTTGGTGTCTATTTGAATTCAAAATTTGATTTGAATTCAAATGTGCAATTACTCATCTTTATTCTTTCTTTTGGATAAGACGTTTGACGTGGTTATAAAAGGAGGAGAAGAGTGGGGCATGCAAGAAGAAGTTTTTTGGAGAAAAATTTTGGGGCATGAGAAGTCTTGTGCGTGAGAAGGAAGTCCCTATCCTTCCAAGAGAAAAAGAAAGAAAAGAAAGAAAAGTGGGTGCAAGGTTTCCGGTGAGTTTCTAGAGTTTTAGCCTGGGGTTCGGGAAGAGAGAAAGTGAGCTACGAGTGTCGTGAGCCCACAAAATCTCAGGAAGATCTTCAACATCCTCTCAAGCACGTCTGTTGATGATCCAGAGCATCCAAAGAATCGATAGACATCAATCGAAGGAGTTCGATCAGCATCGGCCATCAAAAGGGCTCTACAACGAGCTAGCACTCGTGAGGAGTCGATCAGATCGGGAGCTTCGTGTGGATGATTCACAGAGGCCAGACACACTGTGTGGCTATGTCTCAATGATCAGACTCTCCCAACGGTAATCAAATTATGGTGATCTACTACCCGCATAAAGATATTGTGTTCTGAACACATTACAATAAAGTGTTTACTGTTTGAATTTGAAATTCAAATTTAAATGAATGCATGCTATATATCATATTTAGATCCTAGTATAGGGTAAACTTATGTTAATTAATTAGATTAATTAATATTTTTTCATCGTAAAATCATAATTTTGAAAAAGTTTTAAAATTATCATTTTACCCCTGCACTGAATTTTCCTCACAGATAGCCTTTCTTGAAATTCTCCATGCTGAACCTCTTCAGTATAGTATCAATGTACGTGGATTGAGATAAACCAAGCAACCTTTTAGATCTATCCCTATAGATCCTCATCCCTAGGATGTAGGAAGCTTCTCCAAGATCCTTCATGGAGAACTGTGACGACAGCCAAATCTTTATTCCCTGTAATGCAGGGACATCATTTTTGATTAAGAGAATGTCATCCACATACAATACAAGAAATACTACTACTGGACCATTAGCCCACTTATAAATGCATGGCTTTTCTCCGTTCTTAACGAAGCCATACATCTTGATCGTCTTATCAAAACGTATGTTCCAACTCCGTGATGCCTGCTTAAATCGATAAATGGACCTCTGTAGCCTGCACACCTTAGACTCATCTGTAAATGTGAATCCTTCAGGTTGTATCATATACACCTCTTCATCCAACTCTCCATTTAGGAAAGTTTTCTTCACATCCATCTGCCAGATTTCATAGTCCAGATGGGCAGCTATCGCAAGCATAATCCGAATGGATTTGAGCATTGCCACAGGAGAAAATATCTCGTCATAGTCAATACCATAATGTTGATGATATTCCTTGGTAACCAGATGGGCTTTATAGGTTTCCACCTTTCCGTCTGCGCCTCTCTTCCTCTTGAAGACCCATTTACACCCTATGGATTTTACTCCTTCGGGTGGGTCAACCAATGTCCACACATCGTTGACCTTCATGGACTCCATTTCGGATTTCATGGCCTATAGCCATTTCTCAAAGTCAGGTCTCTGCATTGCATCCATGTAGGTGATCGGATCCTCATCATTTTCATCAAGTTCGATAGGATCGTCATCCCGGACCAAGAAACCATAGTATCTGTCGGGTTGACGTGGTACTCTACCAGATCGCCTTAAGGGTGCTTGAACAATGGGCTCCAGATCTGATCTAATCAAATCTGATTCAGGTTCAGCAACTTGTGTTGATTTTTCCACCTGTCGAACTTCATCAAGTTCGACCTTAGAGGCAAAAGTCCCTTCACCAAGAAATTTCTTTTCCAAAAAGATTGCCTTAAGGCTGACAAACATTTTTTGCTCATCAGCGAGGTAGAAGTAATACCTTTGGTCTCTTTTGGGTACCTATAAAATTACACTTGTCAGACCTAGGTCCAAGCTTGTCCGTAATTAAATGTTTAACATAAGTCGGACACCCCCAAACCCTAAGGTGGAGAGTACTGGCTTACGTCCTATCCATATCTCATATGGCATTTTGGTTACAGACTTACTCGAAACTCTATTTAGAAGGTAACAAGTCGATTCGAGCGTATATCCCCAGAGAGAGATCGGCAGACCAACAAACCCCATCATGGATCGAACCATATCCAACAAGGTCCGATTCCTCCTTTCAGACACACCATTATGCTGTGGTGTTCCAGGAGGTATCCACTGAGAGAGAATCCCATTCTCCCCAAGATATATCAGAAAATCATTGGAAAGGTATTCACCTCCTCGATCAGATCGAAGAGTTTTAATACACTTTCCAGTTTATTTTTCTATCTTATTTCGGAATAGTTTGAACATTTCAAACGACTCCGACTTATGCTTCATTAAATAGACATACCCATACCTCGATAGGTCATCTGTGAAGGTTATGAAGTAGAAATATCCATCTCTTGCACTTGAGCTCATGGGTCCACATACATCAGAATGTACCAAAGCCAAGAGTTCACTAGCTCGCTCACCTTTTCCAGTAAAAGGTGACTTGGTCATTTTACCAAGAAGATAGGACTCACAGGTTGGAAGTGATTCACAATTACCTACTTCAAGAATTTCTTCTTGAGCCAACCTATTTATCCTATTCTTATTGATATGACCTAGCCTACAGTGCCAAAGATAGAATTCTGACACATTATCTATTCTAGGGTGTTTACCGGAGGTTTGAACTACATTAATAGGTTGTGATAGAAAGTAAATTCTATTATTAAGTTGTCCAACAAACATTGTAATACCATTCAAAATGATATTGCAAGCGTTTCTTTTTATTAAAAATTGATAACCGTTCATGGCTAAAAGGCCTACAGAAATAATATTTAATAAAAAGCTTGGACAATAGTGACATTCACTCAGAATTATATTTCGAGAATTGATTACAAGGTTCATGATTCCTAATGCTAGAACTGGAACTTTGCTTCCATCTCCAACGTTTAGGAATCTCTCGCCTTCATCAAATCTCCTACTGACCTACAGACCCTGCATCGAATTGCAAATTTGATAAGGGCTTCCAGTATCCAATACCCATGCAGTAGTATCACAAATGGAAAAGTTACAAGATGTTATCATATAAGTACCTTGCTTCTTCTTCGGCCTGTTCGGGTCCAGGGAGGCAATGTATAGAGGACAGTTCCTCTTCCAGTGCCCCTGCTTCTTACAAAAGAAGCACTCCGCCTGGCTCTGGTCGGGCTTGCACTTTTTGGTCTGACCCTGTGCAGACGTCCAAGCATGCAGCTGCACCTTCTTATTCTTCTTCTTCTTGTTCTTCTTCCCTTTCTTAAAGGGTCGACGACCAGAAGAAGACCCTCCCACAACATTCACCAACTCTTTATGGAGCTGGTGGTCCTTCTCAAAGTTCTGCAGCAACCCCAACAAGCCGTGGTAGTTCACTGTAGGCTTTGTCATTCGAAAATGAGTAAGGAAAGGAAGGAAGGACTTGGGCAGAGAATTAAAGATCGCATCCTTACCGAGCTGCTCACGCAGGGGAAAGCCCAGTTTACTTAGGCGCTCAATCATTTCGATCATGTACAGTACATGATCAGTGACTGAGGCTCCATCCCTCATCCGAGCATTGAAAATGGCACAACTAGTTTTGTGCCTTTCAACATCGTCAGGCATGCCAAAAGAGTCATTCAACATTTGAAGCATCTCCTGTGGCTGGGCATTCTCGAACCTGTGACTAAACTCATCATTCATTGCCACCAGCATTATGCATCGAACGGTGGTGCGGTCGTTGAGCCACTTCTGATAAGTGTCTCGGACTATCCCTCTAACATTCAGGGCTGGATCCTTAGGTGCCGGATCTGTTACTACATAAAGGATCCGCTCATGCTCAAGGATGATTTTTAATTTTCGATACCAGCTATCGAAATTAGGTCCCATGAGCTTGTCATTATCTAATAGTAACTGGAGCGACAGGGTAGTGGCCATAGCTGCATAAAAAAAAACCAGACCTCTATTAGTACATAAATTATAAATACTAAAGACTTTAATTCCTTAGTGGGTACTAGAATCCACACAAACTACACATGAGCCCAACTTTGGTTGGTCAACCCATGTGCATCTATGGGTAGGTTCATAACCAGTTGTTTCTCTAAACAAATTCTAGTAATTGATTTTGCCCCAGAACCTAATTAGTAGGTTTTGGCCTCCACTGAATAGATCTGGTTAGGTCCAACCATTAACATGCTTTGATTTGATGAATCGGACCAATAAATGATCAGGCCCGACTTTGGCCGGCGAACCTGACCACCATCAGAAAGACTCAAACCAAATTATCATATTATGAATGATAATTCCATTAGTCAATAAGCACCAGGCCTTTGGGCCTCCGATGATTATTAAACTAATGGACTCATTATCACTCACTTAATGGGAGGCTATGACATAGTTATCAATATAACTTAATCATTTTTAGGGACCTAATAATTTTTGAGGATTTTATTAAAGGATAGATGAGAAGAAAATATCCAGCCAATTTCAATCCTCCCACTGACTTCACCAAGTCAGATTAAAAAAAAAGATTTAATTAAAGCTGGCATTAGGAGCACCTAAATCAGTCAAACTGATTTACCTAATGACATGGATGAGCCCTAATCACCAAGTGATCTAATCAAAATCTAATTCACCAGGTTGGCCAGGTAAGTGAGATCAGTGGTGGGGATAAGCCATTAACTCGTCAGAGATCGAATCACTGCGAGTAGCTCCCACTTAAAAACCACTGGTCAAACTGCCAAACTTACCTTAGACACCAACCGGTTTATTAGTTTTAATTTGATCAACTTAGTAAATAAGGTTCCACCACGTAGCCATAAATTAAGTCCATCTTGGTCTAGTTAAAGACATGGACCCATTCAACTACAACTATTGGAGTTGAGTCTAGAGTATCCTTGACCTAATCTAATTCAACTTTTGATTAGATTTGATCAATTACTCTAATTTAGTCCATTTCTTTAAGCTAACCTTAGGTCTAACCCAATTATGGACCTAATCCATCTAACCCATTGACCCACAAGTTTATGCAATTGTCTTAGGTCTTAATTCATAATTCTAGACCTACTAGACAATACTTAATTCTTTTAATTAAGTATTTAGGCTGATGGATCAGGGTTTGGCATTTCAAAAATAATTTTTAAATTTGAAAGATTTTATTTTTTATTCACCAAATATGTTGACTCATTTCACAAATAGATCAGCACATTTCATAAATAGCAATCCTATTGCTAATTACATAATAGAAAATAACTCAATCAAAATAAATCATGAATATTCTTTTAGATCTAATCTAACACATTCATGATAAATTTCATAATTGAACCTTTATAATTAATTCTTTTCACTGCTTCATTTGTAAGGGATATAATTACAGCGGCACCCCTACCATCATAGGAGACCCCATCGAATAGGAGGAGAGGGCCTTTAAACCCTACTTTTCTTCTATGACTGGACGGCCATGGCAACCAACCCAATTCGATTACTTGCTACTTGGATCAAGTATATCTAAATATACCAATTTTAAAATTTAAATTTAAATTTTAAATTTTAAATTTTAAATTTTGAATTTTAAATTTCAAACAAATTTAAATTTCAAATTTCAAATTTTTGAATTTCAAATTTTGAATTTTAATTTTGAATTTTAAATTTTGAATTTAAATTTAAAATTTCAACCAAATTTCAAATTTCAAATTTCAAATTTTGAATTTCAAATTTTTTGAATTTTAAATTTTGAATTTCAAATTTTAAAATTCAAATTTTAAATTTTGAATTTCAAATTTTTTGAATTTTAAATTTCAAATTTTAAATTTAAAATTTAAATTTTGAATTTCAAATTTTTAAATTTTGAATTTTGAATTTCGAACAACTTTCAAAATTCAAATTTCAATTTTTTAATTTTAAATTTTTAATTTAAACTTTTAGATTATAACTTAATCTATGTATGCAATATATATATCATATCTAAGAACCCGCTCTGATACCATTTGTTTGAAAATTCAGTGCAGGGGTAAAATGGTAATTTAAAACTTTTTTAAAATTATGATTTTATAACAAAAAAATATTAATTAATCTAATTAATTAACATAAATATATCCTACACTAGGATCTAAATATGATATATAGCATGCATTCATTTAAATTAAATTTCAAATTCAAACAGTAAACACTTTACTGTAATGTGTTCGGAATACAATACCTTTGTGTGGGTAGTAGATCACCGCATTCTGATCACCGCCGGAAGAGTCTAATCATTGTGATGTAGCCACACAATATGTCTGGACTCTACGGATCATCCACACGAAGCTTCCGATTTGATCGACTCCTCACGAGTGCTAGCTCGTTGTAGAGCCCTTTTGATGATCGATATTGATCGAACTCCTTCGATCGATATCTGTCAATTCTTTGAACACTCTGGATCATCAACAGATGTGTTGAGAGGATGTTGAAGATCTCCCTGAGATTTTGTGGGCTCACGACACTCGTAGCTTACTTTCTCTCTTCCCGAACCCCAGGCTAAAACTCTAGGGAACTCACCGGAAACCTTGCACCCACTTTTCTTTCTTTTCTTTTTTTTTCTGCTGGAAGGATATGGACTTCCTTCTCATGCACAAGACTTCTCACACCCCAGAATTTTTCTCCAAAAATCTTCTTCTTGCACGCCCCACTCTTCTCCTCCTTTTATAACCACATCAAACGTCTTATTCAAAAGAAAGGATAAAGATGAGTAATTGCACATTTGAATTCAAATCAAATTTTGAATTCAAATGGACACTAACTCATCCCTTATCCACTAAAGGTGTGAGGCATGGCTTAAATTGTGCATGGAGTGATTTCATGAGAAATCTTTTCTCATGTAATAAATGGGGCGTAAAAAAAGAGATAAGGTGCAAAGATTAATTGTCCATTCAAATTCAAACTTTATTTTGAATTTGAATGGCCAACCAATCATCCTTATCCATTCATATGGCACATTAAAGTGGGGCGTGGAGAGGGCTTGGCATGAGAAAATAATTCATGAGAAGTTTCTTCTCATGAATTCAAATGGATGCAATGGAAGTGAGGTGGTGCATGGAGATTGGGTCAAGGTGGTTTAATTATTTAAACCAACCTAATTGAACCAAATAATTTAGGTCCAATTAGACTAATTTAAATCCAACTAAATTAAGCTTAATTAGGCTCAATAAAATCTTAATCAAATCAGGAATTGACTAAGTCCAACCCCTGATCAAATCAGGGACCAAACCATCTCGACGATTAGGTGAACTCTTAACCTAATCGGGTCAAATCCAACTGAATCCAATTCAATTGGACTTGATCCAAAAATAATTACTCAATCAAATTGAGTTAATTAGTGATCAAATCACTAATTAAAGCTCTCATAAATACTGAGTCCAAATCCGATGGCAATCGGGCATCAGAATTCATCGATATATAACCCTGATCGAAAAGTCCCAACCAGTGGGACTCTTGACCCCGGTACCCATAATGTGTGGAACTCATGATCAGAGAATCCTGATTCTCGATCACTGAGTCCCAAACATGTAAGATTCTACATCAGCCATCAGATCAGATAGGAACCTCTATTGTGTGTGACCCTGCAGGTTCGAACCTAAGCCAGTAGCACAGGAACCAATTTCTGTACTAATCGAAGTGACCATCTAGCAATGGTACCCGATGTTAGGATAGGTTGAAGAGTCACAATCACAACACTCAGAACCTACATGAATATGGTTACTGTATAATTCATCCTTTTGACCCCTGTGTTTAGGATGACTCAGGGTTAAACTGTCAACCCTGATCAGATCATCCGAATCGTGCTCAACTCAAACAGTCTTGTGACTTCTCACAAGGACTACCCTGGCCAAGATTTTGCTAAATTAAAACACGACTATACACAACTCCTAAACTGGAGTGGTCAATCCCATCTTGACACACGCACCGACAAAGTCAAGTACTTGACTACACCTAGCAGCCTTCCATCACTGAATTAGAAATTTAGGTAGTCTAGTACCTAAGTGCAGTGAGTTGCCTGCAAGTCACCGTGGCGGTCTCAGGTCGGAGGAACATTTATATCCATATTCCATCGGAGCAAATCTTGACAACAGAAATAGCTCTGGAGTCGGTCACGTTCAGTGCAGATGTACCCTTACATCTCACCTGTATGCCATACCAGTGTCTCCGCACTCATTGGTTAAGAGAACAACCAACCTATATGGCACACAATGACCTATGCTTGATAAACGTTGTCATCCTTGGTAACAACGTATCATTTGGTCGCGAACAAATTTAAGGACTAAACGACAAATCTTTTTTGTCGAGTCTAAATAGTCCTAAGGACTTCACCACAACACAGGAGTTCATTAGAAGATGAAACATTTTGTGATGAAAAATATCAAAATAATTTTTATTAATTTATAATTCATGTACATATATAAAAATGAGCACAACCGTCAACAGACTGACGATTGACTTTGGGACACTATTCCCAACAGAAGCAACAGGAGGACTGGAAGAAGAGGTTAAGTACTTAAAGCAATCCTCGATGATGGCTGGAACTGAGAGTTCAAAGTCTAAAGAAGCCGAGCTTCCTTAGAGCTTTTTTACCTTTTATTCTATGTATTCATTTCTTTCTTGTTGCTCTTTTTTTTTGACCTTCAAAGGCTTTGTAACGTGCACTTTACTAATGAAATGAAAAGAAAATTTTTCATTACCTTGTCCATTCTTGCGTTTAGTTGTCGTTTGCCAAACTTCTTTTATCTTCTATCTTATTCGATGTCGATGTTGTTTGAAGATTCCTGATCATTGCCGTATTGACTCGTCCTTAGGGACTGAAGATTTTTTATAAGGATTTTCTTCTTCGTTGAGATGAGGTTCCTTGAACCTTGGATGTAATTCATTTTTTTTTTTATCTCTGGTGTAGCTCGTCACTTTTTCTTCTTTTTTGTATTAGGGCGAGGGTTTTTCTTCTGCTCCTAACGGGATTGTAGGGGTGTAGAGGAGTTGCTGAGGAGCTTTTTCCTTCATCCGATCTCAAACGATCAGATCTTTGTTTGTGTCAGGATGAGGTTCTCCTCCTATTCCCGACACAATCAATTTCAGCTCAGGTTAGGATGAGGTCTTCCTCCTACTCCTAACAGGACTGCGGGGGCACATAAGGGCCATTGCAAGGGCCTCTCCCCCATCCGATCTCTAAATAACCGGGCCTTCGACTTTGCTCATGTTAGGATGAGGTTCTCCTCCTGTTCCTAATAGGGCTGTGGGGGCGCATAAGGGCCATTGCAAGGGCCTCTCTCTCCATCTGATCTCTAAATAACCGGGCATTCGACTTTGCTCATGTTAGGATGATGTTCTCCTCCTATTCCAAACATGGCTGTGGGGGCACATAAGGGCCGTTGCAAGGGCCTCTCCCCCCATCAGATCTCTAAATAATCGAGTCTTCGACTTTGCTCATGTTAGGATGAGGTTCTCCTCCTATTCCTAATATAGCTGTGGGGGCACATAAGGGCCGTTGCAAGGGCCTCTCCCCCCATCCGGTCTCTAAATAATCGGGCCTTCGACTTTGCTCATGTTTGGATGAGGTTCTCCTCCTGTTCCTAACATGGCTGTGGGGGCACATAAGGGCCATTACAAGAGTGTCTCCCCCCATCCGGTCTCTAAATAACTGGGCCTTCGACTTTGCTCATGTTAGGATGAGGTTCTCCTTCTGTTCCTAACATGGCTATGGGGGTGCATAAGGGCCATTGCAAGGGCCTCTCCCCCCATCCGGTCTCTAAATAACTGGACCTTCGTTCATGTCAGGATGAGGTTTTTCTCTTGTTCCTGACATGCTTAATTTCGATTATCTGAAGGAGCTACTTCCTGTCATCATAAGCTCATACCAAAAGAAAAGATATGTGAATATGAAAGAAATTTTTATTTAAGACAAAGTTATCGGTAATACATTCGTAGATTTTTTGAATTCCATGGTCGCGGAAGGTCTGCTCCTCCGAGCTCTTTTAAATAGTATGTTCCGGGCTGAACCACCTCCCTAACTTCATACGGACCTTCCCAGTTAGGGGCGAGTTTTTCTTGATTCTGAGGTTGTGAAACAGTGGCTCACCGAAGTACTAAGTCCCCCGCTCTGAAGGCCTTGCTTTTGACTCGGGAGTTGTAGTAGCGGGCCACTTTCTGCTTGTAGGTAGCCATCCGAACTTGAGCTGTCTCCCACTTTTCTTCTAACAAGTCGAGGTTGGCCTTGAGATCCTGTGAATTACGCTGCTCGTCGAATGCCACAACTCATGCCGATGGAAGCTTGAGTTCGATCGGGATCACGGCTTTTGTTTCGAAGGCTAAGGCAAAGGGGGTCTCCCCCATGGGCAGTCTCTGGGTAGTTTGGCCGGAGCCAGTGTAGCCAACTTGGAGAGAAAATCAGCCCTGGTATTTTTTGCTCTTAGAATCTGCTTGATGTCAAAGCTACTGAAGGCAGGGACGATCTCTTTTACCTTTTGAGATACTTGGCCATACTGTCTTCCCAAGCTTCATAGTTTTTACTGACTTGTCCCACCATCAATTGGGAGTCACTGTAGACTTGGAGCCAATCTACTTCTAACTCTTTGGCGATCCTTAGTCCTACAATCAGAGCTTTATATTCTGCTCCATTATTCATTGCAGGAAACTCGAAGCACAGCGCATACTCCACAATAATTTCTTCTGGATTGACCAAGATCAGGCCTGCACCTGCGCTGACATGTTGGAGGAACCGTCTACGTAGAGGGCCCAAAAATCATCAGGGAGATCTGTTCTTTCTTCAGGGGAATTCAACAGGAGCCCTAAGTTGTCGGCTTCACCTTGTTCAAGCTCGGCCTCTTCTAGAATAGTGCACTCCACTATGAAGTCTGCTAATATCTGGGCTTTAATCGTCGGTCGAGGTTGATAGTTGATGTCAAATTTTGTGAGCTCGACTGTCCATTTTGCTATCCTTCTGGAAGCATCCGCTCGATGCAGAACCACCTTGATCGGCTGGTCGGTGAGCAGTGTTATGGTGTGCCCTTGAAAGTAAGGTTGGAACCTTCGAGCTGCAATCAACAAGGCGTAAGTTAGTTTTTCTAACTTAGTATTTCTGGTTTCGGCGTCTCTCAATACTCGGCTAATATAGTAGATCGGCTGTTGAATTTTTGCTTCTTCCTTAACCAGAACTGCTGCGAGAGCCACAGGGAAGACTGCCAGGAACAGGAATAACTTCTCTCCAGGTTCGGGCTTTGCCAATAGTGGAGGTGAGCCAAGGTAGCTCTTCAATTTTTTGAATGCTTGCTGGCATTCAGTGGTCCAACAGAAGTTCTTCGGCTGCTTGAGGGTCTGAAAGAAAGGTAGGCATCATTCGGCTGACCTTAAGACGAAGCGATTCAGAGCTGCTACTCTCCCAGTAAGGCACTGAACTTCCTTTATTGACTTTGGGGTGGTCATTTCCTGGATGGCATGAATCTTTTCCGAATTTGCTTCGATCCCGTGCTCCGATGCCATGAAGCCCAAGAATTTTCCTGAGGTTACTCCAAAAGTGCACTTGGCTGGGTTCAGCTTCATCTTATATTTTCGGAGGGTGCTAAAGGTCTCCTCAAGGTCGACGACATGGTTCTTTATGGATTTTCTTTTTACAAGCATATCATCCATGTAGACCTCCATATTACGGTCGATCTGCTCTTTGAAGATCTTGTTTACCAACCGTTGATAGGTCGCCCCTGTATTTTTGAGGCCAAAAGGCATGACCCTGTAACAATAAAGATCGTGGTTAGTAATAAAAGTAGTTTTTTCTTCATCCTTCGGTGCCATCCTGATTTGATTGTAGCCAAAAATTGCATCCATGAAAGTGAGAAGCTCATGGCTCGAGGTTGGATCCACTAATTGGTCGATTCTGGGCAGAGGGTAACTGTCCTTCGGGCAAGCTTTGTTTAGCTTTTGAAGTCTATACACATCCTCCACTTACCGTTCGCCTTTTTGACGAGAACCACATTGGAGACCCAGTTCGGGTAGTTGACTTCTCTGATGAACCCGACTTTCAGGAGTTTATCAACTTCCTCAGCTAGTGCCACTTGCCTTTTCAATGCATGACTTCAGATTTTTTCCTTCATCGATCGATGTTTGGGATCAACAGCCAGACGGTGTTCCATGACTCCCGCATCAATCCTTGGCATGTCCGTCGGAACCCAAGCGAAAACATCCACATTCTTTTGTAGAAAATTGATGAGCTGTGTCTGTACCTCTTCTCCTAGGTTAGAGCCGATCTTTACCACATGCTCCTCATTCCCATCGTTCAAAGAAATTGAGACAAGATCTTAAATTGGCTCACCCCATTCTTCAGCAAGGTCGTCGCGGGTGTCCAATCCATCAACCGGATAGGGGTCGGACTGACCATTTCTTTGAAGGGCTATGTTGTAGTAGTGTCTTGTCAGGGCTTGATCTCCTCTGACCTCTCTGACTCCTTGGCTAGTAGGAAATTTTAGCTTCAAATGGAAGGTCGATACCACAGCTCGGAGGGCGTTGAGGCCAGGTCGGCCGAGTACTGCGTTGTAGGCAGACGGCGCCCTTACTATCAAAAAATCCACTTGCGCTCTTGATTGCTTTGGGTACCGACCTGCAACCATGGTTAAAGTTATTACCCCTTCCACTGGCATAGCATCGCCAGTGAACCCTACCAATGGAGAGTTTATCAGCCCTAATCGACCATCCGAAATGGATATTTTCGAGAATGCATCGTAAAACAGAATGTCGGTCGAGCTTCCACTATCAATAAGAATGCGACGTACATCATAGTTAGTAATATTTAAAGAAACTACAACCGCATCATTATGGGGGAATTGAATCTCTCGGGCATCTTCTTCAGTAAAGGTTATAGACTCTTCAGTCCTCTATCACTTGGGTGGCACGACTGATCCACTGGCTGCTCCCCATCGGGGTCCTCTAGAGATGGTGTCGACGATCCTGATTGGAGGCCGATCTTCAGGCTGTTCCTTCTTCTTTGGTGGCTCTGACTGTGGTAGGACCTCGATCGATCCTCCCTACCTTCAGGTCGACGTCAGATGAATCTATCAAGCCGACCTCATCTGATGAGCTCCTCGATCCGCTGATTCATCTCTTGAAACCTTTGATCCTGGAGATCTTCTTGACTGTGAGTCTTGAGGGTCTCATGGTGGAACGGAGGTAGGGACCCTCCGGGGGTGGAATCGTGATTGGGCGGAGGGCTCTCCGCCTTCTGCTTCCCCCTTCCGGGGAAGACAGGGCGATTGGCCCAAGTGGCCCACCCGATCGTCGGATTCTGAAACTTTGACGATGCTCTTTCCAGCCGCACTGATGCCTGCGGCTGCTGCTGCATGGCTGCACTACTTCGGTGAGACCTCTGACCTGCTGAACTAGCAAGTCGAATTGCTCCATGCCGACTACCGTTGCCGGAGGAGGAGCCTGGAAAACTGGAGATGAGGCCAGAGCTTGCAGATCTCGCTGAGATCCGGCCACGGAGGTCGTAGATCGCTTAGTGGATGCCTTTTAGGGAGGCATCAGGTGGAGATCTGGCAGGAGAAGAAAGAGAAAATGTCGAAGAAGATGACCAAAGATAATCCCACTGAGTACTCCTTTAAGAACAAGGGTACTGCGAAGACACAGCCCCTTCCTCTAGTGCCAATTTTGTTAGTGCAGAATTCCATCGATGCCGGAGAAGCTGGAGTCGAGGGGATCGCTTCCCCCGTCGAGACCTACAAGAGAAGTCTAAATCAGAGTTGGAGGTGCTCCGGCAAGATCCTCCGATGCTCAAGTCAGTACTCTGCCTCAACAAAAATGGAGCACTCAAATAGAATTTTAGCAAAATTTGAGATAGATTTTTTAGCTTAGAAAAGAACATATCTGGGGGTCCCCTTTTTATAGATGGAGAGCATAACTGATTGACAGCGACATCTGTAACCGTCTGGAAGTGGGCCATTCGTGGCCATACGGAGTTTGTTGCGGAGAGTAGTAGCGTCAGTAGGCCGTTCAGAGCCACATGGAGTTTGTTATAGAGAGTGGAGTGGTGTCCGTTGTCGGACTTGCCAGAGAGTGGTGGGGCCACGTGAAATCTGTTACTGAGAGTGGAGCGATGTAGTGGCCATTATCGTGACTTGCCAAAGAGTTCGGGCTTGACGGTTGAAGCTTGACTGGGACGTCTGATGGAGTGGAATGGCTCTCTGTCTCTGCAATCTAAGAGAGGTTCGGATGTTTTCGAGGTTACTGACGAGTCCACTATTGTCGGGTGCCTAGAGCGCTGATGCTGCAGGCGGAAGTCATCTACTGTAGAAGCTCGGACGGAAATTTTTTGTTGGAGAAGTCTAGTTTCATGAGGAATCCGATAGAGGGTTGACCGACAGTGGAGTTCGGGTGGCGTTGTGGAGGTTCGTCCGCTGGAGGAATCTTGAGGGCACTGTGAAAGGTCGAACGTTGGAGGAGTCCGAGATTCAATTCTGTTGTAGAAGTTCGGACGAAGACCAGTTGCCGTGGAAGTTCAGATGGAGACTTCTTATTGTAGAAGCTCAGACGAAGACCAATTGTCATAGAAGCTCGGAAGGAGACTTCTTATTATAGAAGTTCCACTGTTAGAGAAGCTCAGTCATTGACAAAGTTTGGAAGAAGTTCGGAGTAGAGATCCGACTGGTGGAGCCCATCTGTTGTAGGAGTTCGTCTGGAATCCATCCATTGTAGAAGTTCGGCTGGGATCCGACTCTTGTTGGAGCTCGGATGAAATTTGGAAGGCGGTCGACCGTCGTAAAAATTTGGATGGAGTCTGATTATTGTAAAAGTCTTACTATTGGAGAAGCTCAGACATTAACGAAGCCCGAAAGAAGTTTAAAGTAAAGTCATTCATGGCCGGAAGAAGTCTAGGCTGAGATTCAGAGAATAGTCGATCACTGTAGAAAATCGGCTGATAGTGAAGCTCAGAGTGCGTTTAGAGTAGTCCGATAGATGAATGGAGGAGCCCATTATTGGAGAAGTCCGGATGGTATTATGGAAGCTCGGACGGTCGGGGAAGTTCAGAAAGATGCCGCGCAAGGTCGGAAGCTGGAAGAGCCCTAGGAGGGTCGGCCTTTTACGAACTTTGGCTGGGGTCATTTTATACCCAACACGATGGTTATCATCACAGTTCTCTATGAAGGACTTAGGAGAAGCATCCTACATTTTAGGGTTGAAGATCTATAGGGATAGATCTAGAAGGTTGCTTGGATTGTCCTAATCCACATACATTGACATCTTATTGAAGTGGTTCAATATGAATAATTTCAAGAAAGGCTATCTTCCGATATGCCATGAAATTATTTTTTCCAAAAAAGATTGTTCGACAACTCCTGAGGAGAGAGAGTGCATGAGTAGAATACCATATGTTTCGATAGTGGGATCTATCATGTACACTATGACATGTACAAGGCCGGATGTGGCCTATTCACTAAGGGTAGTGAGTAGGTACTAGTCAGATCTAGGTGAAAAGCTTTGAAAGATTGCAAAAGCAATTCTTAAGTATTTGAAAAATACTAAAGACCAATGGCTTATCTATGAAGACTCTGATCTAAAATTTGTGGGATATACTAATTTTAGTTTTTAATCAGATTGTGATGATAGTAGAAGCGTGTCAGACTACGTATTTACCTTGAATGGAGGAGCTATTTGCTGAAAAAATTTCAAGTAACATACTGTGGCCAATTCTGTACGCGAAGCGGAATACACTGCTACATCGGATGCTGCAAAGGAGACAGTGTGGTTGCGAAAGTTCATTATCGAGCTGGGAGTTGTACCTTTCATTGATGGTCCTGTCCTGCTGTATTGGGATAGCTCCAGTGCCATAGCTTAGGTGAAAGAACCTAAGTTGCACCATCGCACTAAGCATGTTCTGCACTGCTATCACCTAGTGTGAGAGATCGTGAATCGAGGTGACATCGAGCTTCAGAAGATCGATAGAAAGGAGAACCTAGCTGACCCCTTCACTAAAGCTCTCAGGATCAAAGAGTTTGATGACTTCAAATGGAAGATGGGTTAAGATACTGCCCCGATTGGCTTTAGTTCAAGTGAGAGTTGTTGGGAATTGTGTCCTAAAACCAATCGTGTGATGATTGAGTTCATCCTTGTATATGAATTATTGATTATTGAATAATAGTTATTTTGATATTTTTTATCACAAAGTGGCATCTTCTTTGAACTCTTGTACTGTGATGAAGTCCTTAGAACTATGCTAGTGTATGATAAAGAGAGGATTTATCGTATAGTTCTCAAACAAGTTTGTGACCAAATGATATGTCATTACAAGATGATGATATTTATCAAGTGAAGGTCATTGTGTGCCATATGGGTTGGTTGTCCTCTTAACCAAAGTGTGGTGACACTGGTATGGCATACAGGTGAGATATAAGGGTATTCAAAGTGACTCACCTACTGAGCCTTCTACTATCAAGAGCTGCTCGCAAAACACATGGATATAAATGTCCTTCAGACCTGAGATCACCATAGTGACTTGCAAGCAACTCACTATGCTTTGGTGCTGAACTACCTAAATTTTTAATACAGTGACGGAAGGCTACTAGGTACAGTCAAGTACTTACGAAGTCTGTATGTGGATCAAGATGGGATTGACCCCTCTGGATTATTGGAGTTGATGTATCACTGTATTTTAATTTAGTAAAGCCTTGGCCAGGGTAATCTATGAGATAGATTTGAAAGGTTGAAATACAATATGGATGAAGCAATCTCAGTTGACAGTTAACCTGAGACCATCCAAGAGCATCCTGGGTCAAAAGGATGAATTATGCGGTAACCATGAGTATGGGTTTTAAAATATTTTTTTTCGATAATTCGACCTATCTGGACATCGAAAACCATTGCTAGATGGTATCTCGATTAGTGCAGAAATTGATTCCTGTGCTACCGGCTTATGTTTGAACCTATGGAGTCACGCATACAAGTCAGACAAAGTAGGAAGGAATTGACTTATATTTATATATCTAATCTGGAAGTACTTGACTTGATTGAATATATAAGCTAACTTGATTGAGAATTGGCTTATGGGTCAAACGAGAATAAAGAGTTGACTATGTCTAGCTAGCACTACACATGAGGTTTAGGTCCAATCCCAAGGATGAACAATTTCTATCTATGATCCATAGAACATATGAAAGATTGGATTTAAGTACTAATTAATTTTAGATTAGATCTGAATTAATTAGACTTAAATAGGTCTAAAATCTAAATTAGATTTGGTACAAAAGTCCTAAAGAGTTTAGGATTGACAATCTTTCAAAATTATTTCAAACTAGCTTTGAATCAAACTCGAATCGGATCTATTTTGGATGAGATATGAGTATTCCTACTTGCACTGAGAATATTCACTCATGAAGTATGATCAAAAATTGGTTTGGTGCTTATTTGGAGCATCCCAAGTGGGTGTGGGAGTGGGTGCAAAGTGGATGTCATAAGTGATGGCAATTATATCTCATGTAGGAGTTCTTCTTTCATGAGTATTGGATCAATTCAAATCAGATTTGAATAAAGAGTCCTACTCTCATTGGATCATGAGAATCATCTATAAATAGAGAGGGTCTCTACCTATGGATAAAAGAAGAGAATAGAATAGCAAACTAATCAAATTGAGAGAAGAGAAAAAGAGAGAGAGATAGGTGTGTGAAGAGAGAGGTCCTTCATCTTCTATATCTCTTCCTTTGTTGCCGCCTCCTCTCCTTGGGTGTGGATCCTTCTTGGGCATTCCACCTGCTAGTGTAAGGTGTCATACCATCACATCTCATCCCATAATTGATTGAGTTGCAATGTCTATTGGATTGGAGTTTATCCTGTTTTCCTACGACGTCTGACATGCATGCAAAGTAGAAGGTTTACATATCCAGACCTCCGTAAAGGTTTATATTAGACAATTTGAGATTTGATCTCTGGTTCTGCTGTGATCAGGTAAGAATTTGATCCTTAAATAAGTAGAACATTAGAAAAAATTTTTAGATGCAACCTGGGCATTCTGGAGGAAAACTATTTCCTTCCCTTTAATAGTGGCACACATGGACTATAAAATCTGACAAATAGATGTGAAAATAGCTTTTCTAAATGAAGAGCTGGAAGAAGAGATATATATGATACAGCCTGAAGGTTTCACATCCACAGATGAGTCCAAAGTGTGCAAGTTTTAGAGATCTATCTATGGATTGAAGCAGGTATCTAGGAGTTGTAATATATATTTTGATAAGATTATCAGAACGTATGGCTTCGTTAGGAATGGAGAAGAACCCTACATTTACAAATAGATAAATAACTTTGTGGTTGTATTTCTCATTCTATATGTGGATGATATTCTTTAAATCGGAATGACATCCCTATATTATAAAGAATAAAAGTTTGGTTATCATCACAATTCTTTATGAAGGACCTGGGAGAAGCATCCTATATCTTTGGGATGAAGATTTATAGAGATAGATCAAAAAGATTACTTGGATTGTCTCAGTTTACATACATAAATACCATGCTGAAATGATTCAGCATGAAGAATTTCAAGAAAGACTATCTCCTAAAGACAAAAATAAAAAAAAGAATTCAAGAAAGACTATCTCCTAATAGACCATAAAATTTCTCTCATAATGAAGGATTGTTCGACAACACCTCAAGAGAGAGCGCGTATGAGTAGAATTCCATATGCATCAGCAATGGATTCTATAATGTACGTCATGACATGTATAAGATCAGATGTGGCACACTCATTAGGGGTAGTGAGTGGATACCAGTCTGATCTAGGAGAGAACGACTGGAAGGCCGTAAAGACTATCCTTAAGTATTTGAGAAATACTAAGGAACAATGGCTTGTTTATGGTGAATCTGACTTGAAACTAGTGGGGTTCATCTATTTCAACTTTTAGTCAGAACATGATGATAGCAAGAGCATGTTGGGATATGTTTTTATTCTGAATGGTGGAGCAATCTGCTGAGAAAATTTCAAGTAGCAAACTATGACTGACTTTATTTGCGAGGCAGAGTATATTGTAGCATGCGATGCTGCGAAGGAAGTTGTGTGGCTATAAAAGTTCATCGATGAGCTCGGAGTGGCACCCTCCATCGATGGCCCTATCCTGTTATATTGTGAAAGCACTAGAGCCATTGCTCAAGCCAAAGAGTCGAAGTCCTATCAGTACACCAAGCATATTCTGCACCGCTACCACCTTATCCGTGAGATCATGGATCGAAGTGACATCGACCTTCAGAAGATCGACGAAAAGGAGAACCTGACCAACCCATTTACTAAAACTCTTAGAATCAAAGATTTTGATGATCACAAGTTGAAGATATACAATACTATACCGATTGACTTTAGTTCAAGTGGGAGTTGTTGGAAATTATGTCCCAAAATCAATCATCAGCCTATTGATGATTGTGCTCACATTTATAAATTATATATGAATTTTTATTAATAAAAGTTATTTGACTTATTCATCACATTTTGTCCATCTTATTTGAACTCCTACATTGTGATAAAGTCTTTAGGACTATAATTAATCGATAAAGGAGGGTTTATCATTTAGTCCTTAAAACGTGTTTCCGACCCAATGATATACTGTTAATAGGATGATAGCAATATCAAGTATAGGTCATTGAGTGCCATATAGATTGGTTATCCTCTTAATCAAAGAGTGTAAAGATACTGGTATGGCATGCAGATGGAATGTAGGAGTATATTCTCACCGAACATGATCATCTATCAAGCACTCTACTGTCAAAAGTAGCTCGTAAAGGGTATGGGTATAAGTGTCCCTCCGATCTGAGATCACCACAGTGATTTGTAAGCAACTTATTATACTTTGGTGTCAGACCATTTGAATTTTTAATTTAATGACGGATGGTTTCTAGGTGCAGTCAAGTACTTATCAAGTTGGTGCGTGAGTCAAGATGAGATTGACCCCTCTAAATAAGTAGGAGTTAATGCATTAGTATATTTTAATTTAATAAAATCTAGGTTAAGATAATCCATGTGATAGATTTGAAAGATTGAAATACAATATGGTTGACTATATTAGGGTTGACAGATAAACCTTAAGTCATCTTGAGCATTTGGATCAAAGAGATGAATTATATGGTAACCATATGCCAGTATGTTCTAGAATATTGCTTTGCAATCTTTTGGCCTCTTCGGACGTCGGGTCCCATTGCTAGATTGTTACATTAATTAGTATAACAAGTTATTTCTATGCTATCGATTTAGGTTTGAACCTATTGGGTCATACACATTAGAAGATACGGTCTGATCTGATGGCTGAAGAGTCTAATTGGATTGTGACTCTAATGAAGAGTCCCACTAGGACTGGGACTCTAGAGGAGAGTCCCACTAGATTGAGTCTCTACTATTAATTGAGAATTTATTAGCAATTAAATTACTGATTGACTTAATTTAATTGAGCAAAGATCTTTGGATCAAGTCTAATTGAATTAGATTCAGTTTGACTTAGATTGGGTTTGATTTGATCAAGCCTAGTTACAAAGAAAATTTGTTCCTGATTTGATCAAAACTTGGACTCAGTTAATTCTTAATTGAGTTAGATTGTTATTGAGATATTTTAGTTTTTAATTAGATTAGGTTTCTTCCTTTATTGGGTTCAAACTAGATTTAATTTGATTTGAAATCAAATTGAAAATGAAGAGTCCAAGCCAGCAGAGACTCTATCTCTCTCCCTTGCGCCATCCTGGACCCACCCTTTCTTCTCAACACCAAAAAAGTTTTGGCATGTGATTTTTGGGCATAAGGAGAGAGAGCGTAGATAGGGTGGGCGGCATGCATGATGAGTCATGATCCTTATCTCCTTCCTAACTTGAATGCGATCCGAATTAGAGATAAGGAGACAAGAAGGAAAAAGAACCATTATGTTTAGAAAGAAGGATGGTGCCAAATGAATTTTTTCTTGTTTTCTTTGAAGTGTTTATTGGCCTGAGAAAGATCAAATTTTTTTCTCATGCCATCACTTATTTTTAGGAAATTTGGGATGCCACAATTGGGTGTGGCGTGGAGTCTTTGGCACCCCTCTTCTTGACCTAAAACCCTGATGCCCATTATTTAAAGAGGGGTCCAATAGTTGGATCACCCATAGGTGTTCTTGGCTAAGATTTGTTTCTCCTCCAAAGCTCTCTTCTCTCTTTCCTTCCTCTATAGATTCTTTCTCTCCTTTGGAGCATCCAAGAGATTAAAGGAAGAAGAAGTAGATTACCCTTTGAAGATTCTTGCAAGCTAGCACTCTTGAGAAGCTTGATCAGCATCTGTTTTTCATGTGGATGATCTATAGAGACCGAACTCAGTGCGATTGTGACCAACCTGAAGAAACTCTTTCCTACATGAAATACTTATGGAGATCACCAACCCACAATCTAATAATGAGTTTTGAACTCATTAGATTAGTTTTGATAGATCTAAGGGTTAGATTAATCGATTTGATCAACAATAATTATATGATGTAAGACTTAATTGACCTAACTGTAATTAACATTTAATTTGATCAATTACTTAATTGAATTAGATCCATTATGTTCAAATCAAAAATCTTAGATGTAATCTAATTATATGACCTTATTTTTTTTTTACCCATGACAAAACCCTTATGCACAAACATAAATTTTAGATTCTAAAAGTAAATTTTAGATCTAAATTCTTTGAATGAAGGGAAGGTTTTAAATCATGAAATTAATTTTTAAATTTAACATACAAGCATATATCTCATATATGTATATAAAATTAAGATCTAAATAAAAATTCAGATCATAACATGATATCATATATCTCATATAAAAATCATGAATCTAATTGTATATGGATGACATGCTTATAGCATGCAAGAATAGAAAGGTTGTGTAAGAACTGAAGGCAGCCTTGTCTCAGGAGTTTTAGATGAAGGATTTAGGGCCTGCGAGAAAGATCTTAGATATGAAAATCTTCAAATATCGAACCAAGAGAGTGCTGTATTTATCTCAGGGAGGTTACATCAAGAATGTCTTAGAGAAGTTTGGGATGAAGGAAGCGAAACCAACAGAGCTGTCACTAGTCGGGCACTTTAGACTCTCGAAGACGATGTTGCCATAGATTGAGATGGAGGCTCAGCATATTGAAAGAGTACCATATGTCTCTGGTGTGGAGAGCCTTATGTATGCCATGATGTGTTATAGGCCGAATATCATCCACACAGTGAGCCAGATCAGCAGGTTTATGATGCAGCCTAGCAGGGAGCATTGGCGAGCACTGAAAGGGATCTTCAAGTTTTTGGCGGGTACTGTTGGAGTCGACATCTGCTACAGATAGTGAGGAGATGCTGAGAGACTCTCCAACACATCCAAAGAGGCTTAGAGGCTGATAAGAGGGTTCATGGATGCAGATTTCGATGGAGATGTGGACACCCGATGGTCGATGATAGATTTTGTATTTAGCCTATTTGGAGGTCCTGTTTCATGGAGATCGTGCTTGCAACCCATCACGGCCTTATCCATGATTGAGGTGGAGTACATTGGCATTATGGAGGTAGTGAAGGAGGCTCTATGATTGAAGAGCTTGGCATTGGAGATGGGCCTCGCACAGGAGGCCGTTAGGGTGCACTATGACAGTCAGAATACACTGTTACTTGCACAGAACTCTATCTACCATACGAGGATGAAGCACATCAGTATCAGGTATCATCAAATTAGAGAGCTTGTTGAAGAAGGTGAGGTGGAGCTGGTGAAGGTTTACATCAAGGAGAATCCAGTGGATGCACTGACAAAAGTACTTTCACGGGACAACTTTTAAAAATGTGTGACACTGATATACTTGATGGATAAGACAGAGTTGGTTGAGGCCTTGGGGCACCAAGGTAAAGATTGTTGGGCCTTAAGTGGTGCTCCCAAGGCTCAAGGGACCAAGGCTAAGGCCAAGGTCCAAAGTCCATGAGGTGGTCATAGGGTTTCTAGGGCTAATTTGGGCCCTAAGATAAAAGGCTATCAGCCTTTCGGGTCTTGAGGTTCAAGAGTTTTAAGCCTTAAGGGGCTAACTTATATTTGGAGTAGGATTGAGTCCAAGATTACGAGATTGGGTCAAGTCATAGGTGTACATAGACTTGGGTGAGTGCAATCTTATATTGAGTTAGTCAGGGGAGTTTTTGGGTTGGGTCATATTGACTCTGTATATAAAGATACATTGTATTCTGACTCGATGAAGTGAATGAATACTAAATCATTTTCTCCCTAACCTGCTCTCTTTTTCTTCCTCTCTCTCTGATCTTCTCCACATTCTAGTAGCAAGAAACTCTAAAATTTTTTGGCTACCAATCCCAAAAAGGAAAGAAAGATGGCATTAGGGTTTCTAGCACCCTCCTTTGTGCACACCCCCTTTTGTGTGCCCCTCTTGGCTACCCAAGAGAAGTTTCACATCCCCATATTTTATTTTTTGGAGGTCTCATCAAGGATGCTTCCAGATCTCAAAAGATAGATTTCAGATCTGGAAGAGAAAGAGTTTGAATTGTAGAAGAAAATTCTACTGACAGGATTTACAAGGCTTGTTGCCCAGCTATGCAACACAAGAGGGGGAGTGAATTGGGTTTTAAAAATTTTAAACTTAACCTATAACTATGAAGATTATTTAACAATGAGCAAGATAAGTATGGAGAGTGTAATTTATGCAAGATATAAAAGTTGAATGCAAGAATGCAAGAGGATAAAGAAATTCAAAAGGAGAGTAAGTAAGCACAACACAAACAAGAAGATTTATAGTGGTTCGGTGCCAACCTTGCACCTACATCCACTCCCCAAGCTCCTACTTGAGAATTTAAATCCACTAGACTGTATTCAACCCGAATACAACGTCGGAACCTCCGACTCTAGTTATCCCAAGCTAGAACACTTATTTTTTAGATACAAGCCAACCCAATACAATCCGATTCAAGGTTCGGATCAACCTTTCTACGTTTTGGATTCCTTCCAAAATAAACTAAATAACTCAAAAATAGAGTATAGGAGTTAATCATATAAAAGTATAGATGTAGCTCTTTTAATGAGTAAATATTGCTTTAAATATGCTTTACACAATTAGAAGGAAGCTCTTTCTGATTTTCTCAAGGTGGTTGGAGACTTGAATGAGCTCTTAAAGAGTTGGTGAACTTGAAATAAAGGCTTTTTTAACTTCAAGAGGGCTCTTGCTTAGGGTTGAAGTGAATGCTTGAAGAACTTTTTTCAAAAACTCTCTTTCTTATTTTTTTGATTTCCTCCTTTAAGTGCCTTTTATATCTTCAAATAATAGTGGAGAGTAATCTGGGCTGAAATAGAGCCATTAGAGCACATTAAATGAGCATTAAATGCAGCCAAAACGAGCTAAAAACTAACCGTTGTAGAATTTTTCCATCGCAAGGGTCGACTCATAGGGTCGACTCATGGGGTCGTCCTCTATGGAAAAGAGCAAAAAATGATTGTTCAGTAATTTTGGCCTACAGAGCAGTAGAGGTCGACTCATGCCAAGGGGTTGACTCATGGGGTCGACTCACAGAGTGTGCCAGCCAAAAATTTTGCGTGCTGTTCAGCCCTTTTAGCCATGAGTCGACTCATGGGGTCGACTCAAAAATATAAACCTGAATTTCTTACAAACTACACTTCCAAAAATGTTAAAATTACCTCCAATAGATTACACATCTTTTGTTCTTGCTCTTGAGGCTTCCAAATCAGGTCTGATAAAATTATGATTTTGCCTCTGAAGTACAATAAATCTTTTTTCAAGCCAAAATCATTAGTAACTCCTTAAATACTCTGTAATCATCAAAATCTATTCAAGGAGCAACAATCTTTCCTTTTTTGATGATGACAAAACACTTGAGCAAAAGCATATATAAAGTATTGAACATGAATTTTAAATTTATGAAGATGCATCACCTAAATATTATAGCTAAGTATTTGAACAAAATGCATCATAAGTAGTTTGAAGACAAATTTGAAATTTGCTAAAAATTTAAAATTTGAACAAAATGTATCATAAGTAGTTTGAAGATAAATTTGAAATTTGCTAATATTTAAAATTTGCTTATAAGTTTATTTGCTTGGAAAAAAAAAAAGCTGATGATTTTGATTCTTTGACACATGTGCCCATTTGCTTAACAATTTACTTATTGCTCATTCTTTATTGCTTATTGCTCAATCTTGATTTATTGCTTATTGCTCAATCTTGATTTTGATTCTCTACTCCTCCTTTTTGACAGCATCAACTAAGATTCTCTACTCTCTTTTTCTCTATTCCCCCTTTTTATGGGATCAATTTTACTTCTTTAGCCCCTTCTTTGATTGCTTATTTCTCTATTGCTTATTGTTTTACTCCTCCTCAATATAGTAAACATAAAAGATATACCAATTTGCTCATTTAGAAAATATTGCAATTCATAGTATTTCACAACACAAATATAAGTTATTTTTCATATCTCATAATTAAAAGCAATTCAATTTGATCACATTCATAGACATTCATTGAAGGTCAAAGTATCTATATATATATTCAAAAAGGTGACTGAATACATAGGTGTTTCAATACAAATGAGTCAACTTAGAGTACAAAATTTATGGATAGAAACTATCCAAGAGTCAATCAATCAACAAGATAGATCCTAAAAAAAAATAAAAGAAAGGACAGACTACACTAGATTTAATAGATGTCATGGCTGAAAGGATCGGAGTTTGATGAATCAGAGATAGGGTGAGGAGATGTAGGATCATGTCCACGAGCTCGACCTCGATCGTGCCTGCCTCGATCACGGGTAGAGGTGCCAGCATGAGTAAAGGAGTGAGAAGATCCTGAAGCCTGAGAAGCTATGGACTGAGCTACAAGTGAGAGTCTGATGGTGTCCAGAAGATTCAAAGCTCTCGAGACAGACTGCATCAGGGCACTGAACTGAGTAGAAGCATGTTCACTAGAGCCCCTGATCTCTCTCTCAAGAAGTCAAAATCACTCTCTAAGACTCCTCAAAGTCTGGCCACCTCTGCAGATAGGTCTGAGACCTCTATGATGTCCTCATGCGGCAGAGGATGGGCTAAAGTTAATACTTGCCCTGTAAATCCAAAACTCTGTCTGTCAGTCTCAATATACAACCCTCAAGCTGCTCAATGCGTACTAACTGATCAGTAATCATCTAAAAAATAGTGGAAATGTGAGGGATCAGTGTCTGATCAAATACATCCTGAGATGTCAATCCCTCTGCAAAGACTGAAGTACCAAACTGTCGAGATAGAATGGATGCTACACGTTGGGATATGATCTCAATCTGATCATCTGCAAATCTGAGCTCTGAAGGATGTGCCCTATTGTCCGGTTGTGGAACTAAAGTATGTCTCCTCGCAGACTCTGATGGGCCGACCTCGTGATCAGAAACAAACTGAATATCTGGTGATACTGCTCTGTGATCATGAAGGGGTGAGGATGGTCCTTCCTCCTCTGCTCTATCCTCAGCTCTCTCTTCCACACCTTTTGTCCAACCGCCATCAGTTTTAGAAAATCCCATGTGGTGCAATGTGTGGCGGTTGATAGTGTCGGAGTGGGATAGTCTCGCTACAGCCTCTCCCTCAAAACTAACTCCGAACCTCCTAAAAACTAAGGTGAGAGCCATACCAAAAGGCAAGTGTGCCTTGGACCTGTTCAAGGTCTCTCTCATGGCCTCAAACATCAATGCAGGGAGGTTCAGGGGGGTTTGTGTGATCACATGGTACATAATACAGATATCCCTACCAGAAAGAAGATCGTGTCTATCACTTCTAGGAAAAAATAATTTGATTACCATGTGGTGTAGCAGTCTCATCTCAATAAAAAGAATCTTTGCCTCTAATTTGTTTAGACTTCCAGTGAAGGTTCTCCCTAGGATAACATTTATTCCTTCCTCTTTAACTGGGAGCTCCATGTTGGTATATTTCTCACATGGTAAATGAAGTATCTGCCCCAAAAGCACAGGATCTAGGCTAATGTCTACACCCTTTACTGTGGATTTCACTGTTTCATTGCTGTACCCCAAATTTAGGTAAAATTCTCTGACAAGATCGACATATGTGTTTTCTTTTAAGGAGCAGTAAAATTTTCATCCTTGGTCCTTAATCTTTGATCCAATGGTGAACCCTTCTTTTTCAAAAAACCTAAAATCAATATTTTTCTCGGGTTCTACTTTTCTATCAGAGAGGGGTACCTTACTAGGGCTGATTGGTGATCGGGTTGAAGCTGAAGCTGAACCAGGAGCTGGGTCTGAAGCAGAAGTGTCTCGGTTGCTAGTCTCTTTCAGCGCACACTTTCCTCCAACCCGCGAACAGATTTCTTTTCTGTGGAAGCTTCATCTTGAGAGCCATTTGCACAGGCAGGACTAGTACAGAACTTAAGAGAGCAAATGTGAGGGAGAGATGAAGGGTTTTTTAGTGGAAGGATAAGGATTTTGGAGAAGTGATGTGCCAATTTGGAGGAGAAGGGTAGAGTCTAGGGTAAGCTCGAATCGCTCCAAATGAAGAAGGAGAAGGGGAGGAACTTGGTTCCTAAGTGGGCGATTTGGAGTGAGAGAGTCAGTGGGAGAGGAATTTTAAGGAAAGTCTTGGGTTTGAAAAAGAAGAGAGGGAGACCTTTGGTTCGGCGGAAGGAAGAAGGCGGAGTGTTGGGTCGGCTCTAAGAGAAATTCCCAATGAAAAGAGAGCGTCCGAAAGGTTTTGACATAATTACAAGTTTGCCCTAGGGTCGACCTTGGGGGTCGACTCATGGCATAAAAAAATTCAGAAAAATGATGAAACAATTTTGAAAGAAAAATTGAAACTTTAGGAGAAAGATGTTTATCCAAATATTGATCATGTGAATGATAATTTGAGCTTTTGAGTTCAAAACAAAAAGAAAATTGAGCTCTCAAAAATTGGTTCAATGAATTTTTGACATTAAGAATTTGGAATCAGAGAGATACTTAAGCTGATGGATCAAGGATTCCTAATTCTCTCCTAATTTCATAGAATCTATCTTCACTTAAGGCCTTGGTAAAGATGTCAGCCAATTATTTTTTAGTACAAACATAATTTAGAATTATGTCTTTATTTTGGATATGTTCTCTTATGAAATGATGTCTGATTTCAATATGTTTTGACCTAGAATGCTAAATTGAATTTTTAGTGAGATTTATAGCACTAGTGTTATCACATCTTATGGGAGTTCCATTGAGTTTGATACCAAAGTCTTCGAGTTGTTGCTTAATCCACAAGATTTGAGCACAACAACTTTCGACTGCAATGTATTCAGTCTCGACCGTAGATAGTGCTACCGAATTTTGTTTCTTGCTAAACCAAGAGATTAGGTTAACTCCAAAAAATTGGCAAGTTTCACTAGTACTTTTTCTATCTAATCTATATCCAACAAAATTGGCATCTGAATATCCTATTAAGTCAATTAATGAGTCCTTAGAGTATCATAATCTTAGAGTTTGTGTACCATTTAAATATTTAAGAATTCTTTTAACTGCATTCAAGTGTGATTCTTTTGGATTTGATTGAAAGCGAGCACATAGACAAACACTAAACATAATATCAAGTCTACTAGCAGTTAAATATAATAGAGAACCAATCATGCCTCTATAAAATTTTAAGTCTACACTTTTACCTTCTTCGTCCTTGTCAAGCTTACATAATGGGCTCATGGGTGTGTCAATTGCTTTTGAGTTCTCCATTTCAAATCTTTTGAGTAATTTTCTTGTGTACTTGCTTTGGGTGATGGAGATTCCTTCCTTCGTTTGTTTAATTTAGAGTCCAAGGAAGAATGTAAGTTCTCCCATCATGCTCATCTGGAACTTCCCCTACATGAGCTTTGCAAAATCTTGACAAAGAGTTTCAATAGTAGACCTAAAAATAATGTCATCAATATATATTTGTATAACTAATATATCATCTTGATTTCTTTTAATGAAAAGGGTTGTGTCTATATTTTCTCTTGAAAAATTATTATTAAATAAAAATTTGCTTAGCCTTTCATACCAAGCCCTGGGTGCTTGTTTTAAATCATATAGAGCTTTATTTAATTTAAAAATATGATTAGAAAAAGCATGATTTTCAAAATCTGGGGGTTGTTCTACATAAACTTCTTCAGCAATATATCCATTTAGAAAAGCACTTTTGACATCCATTTGAAATAACTTAAAATTTATAAAGCAAGCATATGCAAGTAGAAGTCTAATTGCTTCTAATCTAGCAACAGGTACAAAGGTCTCATCAAAATCAATTCCTTCTTCTTGATTATAATCTTTTGCAACCAATCTTGCTTTATTTCTTATTATATTTTCATGTTCATCCAATTTATTCTTATATACCTATTTTGTGCCAATTATTGAATAATTTTTAGGTCTTGATACTAAAATCCATACGTTATTTCTTTCGAATTGATTAAGTTCTTCTTGCATTGCATTAATCCAATTATAATCTTTTTCAGCTTTGTCTATGATTTTAGGTTCAAGATGAGAGATAAAAGCAAAATGATTGAATGCATCTCTAAGTGAGGAACGAGTTCTTACACCATGTGTAGGATCACCAATGATTAGTTTCTTGGGGTGATTGTGATCATACCTTCATTCTTTGGGTAGATCATTTGTACCTTGAGGTTGTTCTTGTTGTTCTTCACCTTTCTCATCCTGTTTATCTTCATATTCTTCATCATCTTGAATAGTTGAATCTTTTAGAGTGATTTTCTTCATTTCTTCTACAAGAGGATCTGCATCATCAATACCTTCATTCTTCCTTGAAGGAAGATCGTTAGTTTCATCAAAGACAACATGTATTGACTCTTCTACTACTAAGGTTCTTTTGTTGAAAACTCTAAAGATTTTACTAGAAGAGGAGTAACCAAGAAAAATTATTTCATCAGATTTTATATCAAATTTTTCTAGTCTTTCTTTACCATTATTTAACATAAAATATCGACAACCAAAAATATGAAAATATGCAATGTTTGGTTTTCTTCCTTTCCAAAGCTTATAGGGAGTTTTCTTTAAAATTTATCTAATTAAAGCACGGTTTAATATATAACATGCCGTGTTAATTACTTTCGTCCAAAAATATTTTGAAAGATTGCTTTTACATAGCATGGTATGGGCCATTTCTTCAAGAGTTCTATTTTTTCTTTCTACTATCCCATTTTGTTGGGATGTCCTAGGTGCCGAAAAGTTATGGCCAATTCCTTTTTCATCACAAAATCTTTCAAAATCTTGATTTTCAAATTCAGTTTCATGATCATTTCAAATATTTTGAATTGAAAAACTTTTCTCATTTGTGACTTTTTAATAAAATTTAGAGAAAACATGAAAAGTTTCATCCTTATGTGCCAAAAAGAAGATCCATGTAAAATGAGAGAAATCATCAATAATTACAAAATAATATCATTTTTCACCTAGACTCATAGTTCTAGTAGGTCCAAATAAATTCATGTGTAATAGTTCTAATGGCTTAGAAGTTGAAACAATATTTTTTGATTTGAATGAAACTCTTGTTTGTTTACCCAGTTGGCATGCATCACAAATTCTATCCTTTTCAAAGTTCAATTTGGGTAAACCGATAACCAATTCCTTCTTAATGAGTTTTGAAAGTAAATGTATGCTAATATGTGCAAGCCTACGACGCCAAAGCCTACTAGTCTCATTAATCTTGGCGTTCAAGGCTACTAGGCATTGTATGTTTATTTTGGATAGATCATTCAAATCTACCATATAAATATTACCATGTCTATGCCCAACAAGTTTAATGCCTTCATTAATAGGACTAGTTACTATGCAAACAGAAGATTCAAAAATAACTTTGTATCCTTTATCACAAAATTGATTGATGCTTAATAAATTATATTTTAAACCATCTACTAATAAAATATTTTCAATATACTTGGAGGGAGTGATACCAATGTTATCTATATCGATGATTTTTCCTTTGCCATTGTCTCCAAAGATGACCATCCCTCCATTCTTAGCATCAAGTGTGATGAATTGAGATTCATCACCAGTCATGTGTCTCGAGCATCAGCTATCAAGATACCATTTTCGGTTTGCTCCATGGGATGCTAGACACACCTGCAGGCAAAAGTCAAGTTTTTACTTTAGGTATCCAAGCTTTCTTGGGTCCTTTTTGGTTATCACAATGGTTCCTTTTAGAATCTATATTTTCTTTACATTAGAATTTATGGATTTGTTAGAGAAACAAGTATATGACTTATATTCTACTCTACCACATTTGAAGTAAGTAATGTTTGAAAACTTGTTGCTTAAAGAGTTTACATAGATATTTTTTAAAAACTTTTGTTTCTTTAAGGGGTTGTAGCCAAGACCAGCTTTATCATAAACGGCCTTTTAATTTTCAAGTATCATATTAAGTTTATTTAAACTTAAGGTGAATTTTTCAACCATTGGTTTTAGCTTGGCAATCTCATCTTTTAAGTTCAGATTTTCTTGAGATAGGATTGATTTTTCATTAGAAATACTCTCATTTTCTTTTAGTAAGTATTGATTCTTTGATTTTAACTCTTTGTTCTTTACCCCTAGCTTCTTTAGTTCATCAATTAAATCATAAAAGGCTTCATGAAGTTCTTCGAAGATAAAGTCAATAGGAGTTTCAGAATTTATCTCATTTTCATGTGCCATAAGGCACAAGTTGGCATGTTCATTTGAGTCTTCTTCTTCGGAGCTTGACTCATCACTTCCATTCCCTGTAGCCATCATGGCCTTCTTCTTGTACTTCTTGGGACCCTTCTTTAGTTGTGGGCATTCAGACTTAAAGTGTCCCGATTTCTTGCATTCATAGCAAATAAGGGGTTGCTCCTTATCTTTCTCTTTATTGTGTTTCCCTTTTGTGAGTGGCCTCTTCCTCATTCCTTGTTTTCTTTTCCTCAAAAACTACTTAAACCTTCTAGTAATGAGAGTCATTTCTTCATCCTGCTCCTTATTTTTTGTATCATCAGTTTCTTCATCAAGTTGAGCTGTGGATTTGAGGGCGATTGTCCTCTTCCTTTTGACTTCTTCTTGATGTTGTTTCATGCTCAGCTTATGTGTCATCAGTAATCCTAGAAGCTCTTCCAAGGATAGGATGTTCAGATCTTTGGCTTCTTGGATAGTGATCATTTTGGCTTCCCAAGTTCTTGGTAAGGACCTAAGAATCTTTCTCATGAGATCACTGTTAGAATAAGACTTATTAAGACTTTTAGACCATTTATAATATCAGTAAAATGAGTAAACATTTCAGTTATAGATTCATTATGCTCTATTTTAAAAAGTTCATATTTATGCACGAGCATGTTAATTTTAGATTCTTTCACTTGATTAGTTCCTTCATGAGTTACTTCTAATCTATCCCATATTTCTTTAGCAGACATGCATGTTGAAATACGATTGAATTCATTAGCATCTAGAGTACAATACAAAATATTCATGGCTTTAGCATTTAGTTGAGCCATTTTTTTATCATCTTCATCCTATTCTTTTTTAGATTTGATTGATTCCACACCATCAATTAATTTAGTGGGTATGTGTAGTCCGTTTACTATGATACTCTACATATCATAGTCAAGTACTTGAATAAAAATTTTCATCCGAGCTTTTCAATAGGTATAGTTTGACCCATTGAAAAGTGGAGGTCGATTTGTGGACTGCCCCTCGGCTAGAGAAGTGCCAACTTGAGTTGCCATAGATCTTTAGCTCTTTGATGGTTAAATCAAAGTAGGACTAGAGCACCGAGCTCTGATACCACTTGTTGCCCAGCTATGCAACCCAAGAGAGGGGGTGAATTGGGTTTTAAAAATTTTAAACTTAACTTACAACCATGAAGATTATTTAATAATAAGCAAGATAAGTATGGAGAGTGTAATTTATGCAAGGTGTAGAAGTTGGATGTAAGAATGCAAGAGGATAAAGAAATTCAAAAGGAGAGCAAGTAAGCACAACACAAACAAGAAGATTTATAGTGGTTCGGTGCCAATCTTGCACCTACATCCACTCCCTAAGCTCCTACTTGGGAATTTAAATCCACTAAACTGTATTCAACCTGAATACAATGTCAGAACCTCCGACTCTAGCTATCCCAAGCTAGAACACTTATTTTTTGGGTACAAACCAACCCAATACAATCCGATTCAAAGTTCGGATCAACCTTTTCATATTTTGGATTCCTTCCAAAACAAACTAAATATTGGGAATAGTATCCCAAAGCCAATCATCAGCCTGTTGACGGTTGTGCTCTTTGTTGTATTACTACATAAATTATAAATAAATAAAAATTATTTTAATATTGTTCATCATAAATTATTTCATCTTATAATGAACTCCTGTGTTGTGGTGAAGTCCTTAGGACTATTTAGACTCGACAAAGGAGGATTTATCGTTTAGTCCTTAAACCTGTTCGCGACCAAATGATACATTGTTACCAAGGACAACAATATTTATCGAGCATAGGTCGTTGTGTGCCATATAGGTTGGTTATCCTCTTAACCAAGGAGTGTGGAGACACTGGTATGGCATACAGGTGAGATGTAAGGGTACATCTGCACTGAACATGACCGACTCGGGAGCTATCTCTGCTATCAAGATTTGTTTCGATGGGATATGGGTATAAATGTCCCTCCAACCTGAGACCGTCACAATGACTTGCAAGCAACTCACTGTACTTAGGCACTGGACTATCTGAATTTCTAATTCAGTGACGGAAGGCTGCTGGGTGTAGTCAAGTACTTGACTTGTCAATGTGTGTCAAGATGGGATTGACCACTCCAGTTCAGGAGCTGTGTACAGTCATATTTTAATTTAACAAAATCTTGGCCAGGGTAGTCCTAGTGAGGAGTCACAGGACTGATTGAGTTGAGCACGACTCGGATGATCTACTCAGGGTTGACAGTTTAACCCTAAGTCATCGTAAACACAAGGGTCAAAAGGGATGAATTATACAGTAACCATATTCACGTAGGTTCTGAGTGTTGTGATTGCAACTATTCGACCTATCCGGACATTGAGTACCATTGCTAGATGGTCACTTTGATTAGTACAGGAATTGGTTCCTGTGCTTCTGGCTTAGGTTCGAACCTGCGGGGTCACACACATTAGAGGTTCCTATCTGATCTGATGGCTGATGAAGAGTTCTAATGTTTGTGAACTATGTGTCCTACATGTCTGGGACTCTGTGATCAAGAATCAAGATTCTCTGATCATGAGTCCCACACATTTTGGGTACCGGGGTCAAGAGTCCCACTGGTTTGGGACTTTTCGATCAGAATTTCATATCGATGAATTTTGATGCCCGAATGCCCATTGGATTTGGACTCAATATTTATGAGAGCTTTAATTAGTGATTTGATCACTAATTTACTCAATTTGATTGAGTAATTATTTTTGGATCAAGTTCAATTGAATTGGATTCAGTTGGGTTTGACCCGATTATGTTAAGAGTTGACCTAATCATCGAGATGGTTTGGTCCCTAATTTGATCAGGGGTTGGGCTTAGTCAATTCCTGATTTGATTATGATTTTATTAAGCTTAATTAAGTTTAATTAAGTTAGATTTAATTTAGTCTAATTGTGCTTAACCTATTTTAATTAAATTGGTTCAATTTGGTTAGTTTAAAATGAGAAACCACCTTGACCCAAACTTCCTGCGCCACCTGATATCTCTGCGCCCATTTGAATTCACGAGAAGCAACTTCTCATGAATTTTCTCTCACGTAAATCCCTTTCCACGCCCACATTTGTGCGCCATATAGGTGGATAAGGATGGTTGGTTGGCCATTCAAATTCAAAAGAAACTTTGAATTTGAATGAGCAACCAATCCATGCACCTTGTCCTTATCCTCTTTAGCGCCCCATATCTTACATGAGAAAGAGTTTCTTGTAAAACCTTTTCATGCACAAAGTAGCCACGCACCTTCTCTTCTCATGCCCAAGTGGATAGGAATGAGTTGGTTTGCATTTGAATTCAAATTTGATTTGAATTCAAATGTGCAACCACTTATCTTTATCCTCTCATGCGGATAAGACACATTTTGAATTGTTTTAAAAAGAGGAGAAAGCTGAGGCATGTGTAGAAATTTTTTGAGAGAAAAAGTGGGGTGTGAGCAACCCTTGTGCATGAGTAGGAAGTCTAAAACTTTCGAGAGAAAAAGAAAGAAAAGAAATAAAAGTGGGCGCAGGTTTTTCAGTGTGTTCCCTAGGGTTTCAGCCTGGGGTTCGAGAAGTGAGTTAGTGAGCTACGAGTGTCGTGAGCCCACTAAATTCAATGGATAGCATCATCTACCTCTCAAGCATGTTTGCTAACTATCTGAAGTATCTGTGGAATTGGCAGACATCGATCGAAGGAGTTCAATCAGCATCGATCGTTGAAAGGGCTCGACAACGAGCTAGCACTCGTGAGGAGCCGATCAGATCGGGAAGCTTCTTGTAGATGATCTACAGAGGCTAGACACACTGTGTGGCTATATTGTGACAATCAGACCCTCCGACGGTGATCAGATTATGGCAATCGACTACCCGCACAAAGGTATTGTGTTCTGAACACAGAACTATAAATTGTTTACTGTTCAAATTTGAATTTCAAATTTAAATGCATGCATACTGTATATCATATTTAGATCCTAGTGTAGGGTAAATACATGTTAATTAATTAGATTAATTAATAATTTCTACTGTAAAATAATAATTTTGAAAAAGTTTTAAAATTACCATTTTACCCCTACACTCAAATTTCTCTTCAAATGGTATCAGAGCAGGTTCTAAGATATGATATATAAATTTGCATGCATAGATTAAGTTATAATCTAAAAATTTAAATTTAAAATTAGAAATTTAAAATTTGAAATTTGAATTTTGAAAGTTGTTCGAAATTCAAAATTCAAAAATTTAAAATTCAAAATTTGAAATTTAAATTTTGAAATTTGAAATTTGAAATTCAAAATTTAAAATTTGAAATTTGGTTGAAATTTCAAATTTGAAATTTAAAATTTAAAATTCAAAATTTGAAATTCAAAATTTAAAATTTGAAATTTATTTAAAATTTGAAATTCAAAATTTAAAATTTGAAATTTGAAATTTGAAATTTGTTTAAAATTTGAAATTCAAAATTTGAAATTTGAAATTTAAAATTTGAAATTTAAATTTTAAAATTGATATATTTAGATATACTTGATCCAAGTAGCGAGTAATCTAATTGGGTTGGTTGCCATGGTCGTCCGGTCATAGGAGAAAAGTAGAGTTTAAAGGCCCTCTCCTCCCATTCGATGGGGTTCTCCTATGGCGATAGGAGTACCGCTGCAATTATATCCCATGCAGATGAAGCAGCAAAAGGACTTAATTGTAAAGGTTCAATTGTAAAATTTATCATGAATGTGTTAGATTAGATCTAGAGGAATATTCATGATTTATTTTGATTGAGTTATTTTCTGTTATGTAATAAGCAATAGGATTGCTATTTATGAAATGTGCTGATCTATTTGTGAAATGAGTCAACATATTTGATGAACAGAAAATAAAACCTTTCAAATTTAAAAATTATTTTTGAAATGCTAAACCCTGACCCATCAGCCCAAATACTTAATTAAAAGAATTAAGTGTTGTCAAGTTGGTCTAGAATTGTGAGTTAAGACATAAGACAATTGTATAAACTTGTGGGTCAATGGGTTAGATGGATTAGGTCCATAATTGAGTTAGACCTAAGGTTAGCTTAAAGAAATGGACTAAATTAGAGTAATTGATCAAATCTAATCAAAAGTTGAATTAGATTAGGTCAAAGACACTCTAGACTCAACTCCAATAGTTGTAGTTGAATGGGTCCATGTCTTTAACTAGACCAAGATGGACTTAATTCAAAGCTATGTGGTGGAACCCTATTTACTAAGTTGATCAAATTAAAACTAATGAACCGGTTGGGGTCTAAGCTAAGTTTGGCAGTTTGACCAGTGGTTCTTAAGTGGGAGCTACTCGCATTGATTTGATCTCTGACAAGTTAATAGCATATCCCACCACTGATCTCACTTACTTGGCCAACCTGATGAGTTAGATTTTGATTTGATCACTTGGTGATTAGGGCTCACCCATGTCATTAGGTAAATCAGTGTGACTGATTTAGGTGCTCCTAATGCCAGCTTTAATTAAATCCTTTTTAATCTAACTTGGTGAAGTCAGTGGAAGGATTGAAATTGGCTGGTTAATTTCTTCTTTTCTATCCTTTAGGAAATCCTCAAACATTATTAGGTCCCTAAAATGATTAAGTTATAGTGATAACTAAGTCATAGCCTCCCATTAAGTGAGTGATAATGAGTTTATTAGTTTAATAATCATTGGAGGCCCAAAGGCCTGTGCTTATTGACTAATGGAATTATCATTCATAGTATGATAATTTGGTTGAGTCTTTCTGCTGATGGTCAGGTTGGCCGACCAAAGTCGGGCCTGATCATTTATTGGTCTGATTCACCAAATCAAGTCATGTTAGTGGTTGGACCTAACCAGATCTTTTCAGTGGAGGCCAAAGCCTACTGATTAGGTCATGGGGCAAAATTAATTACTAGAAGTTGTTTAGAGAAATAACTGGTTATGAACCTACCCATAGATGCACATGGGTTGACCAACCAAAGTTGGGCTCATATGTAGTCTATGTGGATTCTAGTACCCACTAAGAATTAAAGTAATTCCTCGAATTGGACGTTGAGGCTATCAGTTCGTAAAAATATTGAGAGAAACTTTAGACTAAAATCCATGTCTTTAGTATTAATACTTTATGTACTAATTAAGGTCTGGTTTTCTTTTATGCAGCTATGGCCACTACCCTGTCACTCCGGTCATTATTAGATAATGACAAGCTCATGGGAACTAATTTCGATAGCTGGTATCAAAAATTAAAAATCATCCCTGAGCATGAGCGGATCCTTTATGTTGTAACGGATCCGACACCTGAAGAGCCAACCCCGAACGCTAGAGGGACGGTCGAGACACTTACCAGAAGTGGCTCAACGATCAGACCACCGTTCGATGCATAATGCTGGCGGCAATGAATGATGAGTTCGACCGCAGGTTTGAGAACGCCCAGCCACAGGAGATGCTTCAAATGTTGAGCGACTCCTTTGGCAAGCCTGACGATGTTGAAAGGCACAAAACTAGTTATGCCTTTTTCAATGCTCGGATGAGGGATGGGGCCTCAGTCACCGATCATGTACTGTACATGATCGAAATGATTGAGCGTCTAAATAAATTGGGCTTTCCCCTGCACGAGCAGCTCGGTAAGGATGCGATCCTTAATTCATTGCCCAAGTCCTTCCTCCCCTTCCTTAATCATTTCCAAATGACCAAGCCTACAGTGAACTACCACGACTTGTTGGGGTTGTTGCAGAACTTTGAGAAGGACCACCAGCTCCATAAGGAGTCGGTGAATGTTGTGGGAGGGTCTTCTTCTGGTCGTCGATCCTTTAAGAAAGGGAAGAAGAACAAGAAGAAGAAGAATAAGAAGGTGCAGCCACATGCTAGGACGTCTGCACAGGGTCAGACCAAGAAGCACAAGCCCGACCAGAGCCAGGCGGAGTGCTTCTTTTGCAAGAAGCAGGGGCACTGGAAGAGGAACTGTCCTCTATACATTGCCTCCCTGGACCCAAACAGGCCGAATAAGAAGCAAGGTAATTATATGATAACACCTTGCAACTTTTTCATTTGTGATACTACTGCCTGGGTATTGGATACTGAAAGCCCTTATCATATTTGCAATTTGATGCAGTGTCTGCAGGTCAGTAGGAGATTTGATGATGGCGAGAGGTTCCTGAATGTTGAAGATGGAAGCAAAGTTCCAGCTCTAGCTTTAGGAATCATGAACCTTGTAATCAATTCTCGTAATGTAATTTTAAGTGAATGTCACTATTATCTAAGCTTTTTATTAAATATTATTTCTGTAGGCCTTTTGGCCATGTACGGTTATCAATTTTTAATAAATGAAAACATTTGCAATATCATTTTGAATGGTGTTACAATGTTTGTTGGACAACTAGATAATAGAATTTACTTACTGTCACAGCTGTTAATGTGGTTCAAACCTCCGGTAAATGCCCTAGAATAGATAATGTGTCAGATGTCTACCTTTGGCACTGTAGGCTAGGTCATATCAATAAGAACAGGATAAACAGGTTGGCTCAAGAAGGAATTCTTGAAGTTGGTGATTGTGAATCACTTCCAACCTGTGAGTCCTGTCTTCTTGGGAAGATGACCAAGTCACCTTTTATTGAAAAAGGTGAGCGAGCCAGTGAACTCTTGGATCTGGTACATTCTGATGTATGTGGACCCATGAGCTCAAGTGCAAGAGGTGGATATTTCTACTTCATAACCTTCACAGACGACCTATCGAGGTATGGGTATGTCTATTTAATGAAGCATAAGTCAGAGTCATTTGAAATGTTTAAACTATTCCGAAATGAGGTAGAAAAATAAACTGGAAAGTGTATTAAAACTCTTCGATCTGATCGAGGAGGTGAATATCTTTCCAATAAGTTTTTGACATATTTAGGAGAGAATGGGATTTTCTCTCAGTGGACTCCTCTTGGAACACCACAGCATAATGGTGTGTCTGAAAGGAGGAATCGGACCTTGTTAGACATGGTCCGATCCATGATGGGGTTTGCTGGTCTGCCGATCTCCCTCTAGGGATATACACTCGAATCGGCTTGTTACCTTCTAAATAGGGTTTCGAGTAAGTCTGTAACCAAAATGCCATATGAGTTATGGATAGGATGTAAGCCAGTACTCTCACACCTTAGGGTTTGGGGGTGTCCGGCTTATGTTAAACGTTTAATTATGGACAAGCTTGGACCTAGGTCCGACAAGTGTAATTTCATAGGGTACCCAAAAGAGACCAAAAGATATTATTTCTACCTAGCTGATGAGCAAAAGGTGTTTGTCAGCCTTAAGGCAATCTTTTAAAAAAGAAGTTCCTTGGTGAAGGGACTGTTGCCTCTAAGGTCAAACTTGAGGAAGTTCGACAGGTGAAAAAATCGACACAAGTAGCTGAACCTGAATCGGATTTGATTAGATCAGATTCGGAGCTCATTGTTTCTACATCCTTAAGGCGATCTGATAGAGTACCACGCCAACCGGACAGATACTATAGTTTCTTGGTCCGGAATGGAGATCCTATTGAACTTGATGAAAATGATAAGGATCCGATCATCTACATGGATGCAATGCAGAGACCTGACTCTGAGAAATGGCTAGAGGCCATGAAATCCAAAATGGAGTCCATGAAGGTCAACGATGTGTGGACATTGATTGACCCATCCGAAGGAGTAAAACCCATAGGGTGTAAGTGGGTCTTCAAGGGAAGAGGGGCGCAGACGGAAAGGTGGAAACCTATAAAGCCTGTCTAGTTGCCAAGGGATATCATCAACGTTATGGTATAGACTATGACGAGATGTTTTCTCCTGTGGCAATGCTCAAATCCATTCGGATTATGCTTGCGATAGCTGCCCATCTGGACTATAAAATCTAGCAGATGGATGTGAAGACAGCTTTCCTAAACAGAGAGCTGACGAAGAGGTGTATATGATACAACCTGAAGGATTCATATCCATAGATGAGTCTAAGGTGTGCAGCTACAGAGGTCCATTTATGGACTTAAGCAGGCATCCCGGAGTTGGAACATACATTTTGATAGGACGATCAAGATGTATGGCTTCATTAAGAATGGAGAAGAGCCCTGCATTTATAAGTGGGCTAATGGTCTCGTAGTAGTATTTCTTGTATCGTATGTGGATGACATTCTCTTAATCAGAAATGATATCTTTGCATTACAGGGAATAAAGATTTGGCTATCATCACAATTCTCCATGAAGGATCTGGGAGAAGCTTCCTACATCCTAGGGATGAGGATCTATAGGGATAGATCTAAAAGGTTGCTTGGCTTATCCCAGTCCACGTACATTGATACTATGCTGAAGAAGTTCAGCATGAAGAATTCAAGAAAGGCTATCTACCGATAGGCCATGGAATTTCTCTCTCGAAGAGGGATTGTCCGACAACATCTCAAGAGAGAGAGTGTATGGGTAGAATTTCATATGTTTCAGCAGTGGGATCTATCATATACGCCATGACATGTACACGACCAGATGTGGCATACTCACTAGGGGTAGTGAGTAGATACCAATCTGATCCAGGGGAGAATCACTGGAAGGTTGTTAAAACCATCCTAAAGTATTTAAGAAATACTAAGGACCAGTGGCTTGTTTATGGTGAATCGGACTTGAGACTTATAGGGTTTACAGACTCTAGTTTTCAATCTGATCACGATGACAGTAAGAGTGTGTCGGGATTTATTTTTACCCTTAATGGTGGGGCTGTCTGCTGGAAAAGTTTCAAGCAGCACACAGTAGCTGATTCAGTTTGCGAGGTGGAGTATGTCGCTGCATCAGATACTGCCAAAGAAGCAGTGTGGCTAAAGAAATTCATCACCGAGCTCGGAGTAGCACCCTCCCTTGTTGGTCCAGTTCTGCTCTACTGTGACAGCTCTGGAGCCATTGCTCAGGCGAAAGAACCAAAGGCAAACCAGCGGATGAAGCATTTTGTGTGCCGCTACCATCTCATCCAAAAAATCAAGGATCGAGGTGACGTCGACCTTCAGAAGATCGATGGTAAGGAGAACCTAGCCGACCCATTCACTAAAGCTATTGCGGTGAAGGAGTTCGATGACTTCAAGTCAAAGATGGGTATTAGATACTGCACCGATTGGCTTTAGGCCAAGTGGGAGATTGTTGGGAATAGTATCCCAAAGCCAATCGTCAGCCTGTTGACGGTTGTGCTCTTTGTTGTATTAGTACATAAATTATAAATAAATAAAAATTATTTTGATATTTTTCATCATAAATTGTTTCATCTTCTAATGAACTCCTGTGTTGTGGTGAAGTCTTTAGGACTATTTAGACTCAACAAAGGAGGATTTATCGTTTAGTCCTTAAACCTGTTCGCGATCAAATGATACGTTGTTACCAAAGACAACAATGTTTATCGAGCATAGGTCATTGTGTGTCATATAGGTTGGTTGTCCTCTTAACCAAGGAGTGTGGAGACACTAGTATGGCATACAGGTGAGATGTAAGGGTACATCTGCACTGAACATGATCCACTCCGGAGCTATCTCTGCTGTCAAGATTTGCTCTGATGGGATATGGGTATAAATGTTCTCCAACCTGAGACCGCCACGGTGACTTGCAAGCCACTCACTGCACTTAGGCACTGGACTACCTGAATTTCTAATTCAGTGACGGAAGGCTGCTGGGTGTAGTAAGTACTTGACTTGTCGGTGCGTGTGTCAAGATGGGATTGACCACTCCAGTTCAGGAGCTGTGTACAGTCGTATTTCAATTTATCAAAATCTTAGCCAGGGTAGTCCTAGTGAGGAGTCACAGGACTGATTGAGTTGAGCACGACTCGGATGATCTACTCAGGGTTGACAGTTTAACCCTGAGTCATCCTAAACACAGGGGTCAAAAGGGATGAATTATACAGTAACCATATTCATGTAGGTTCTGAATGTTGCGATTGTGACTATTCAATCTATCCAGATGTCGGGTACCATTGCTAGATGGTCACTTCGATTAGTACAGGAATTGGTTCCTGTGCTACCAGTTTAGGTTCGAACCTGCGGGGTCACACACATTAGAGGTTCCTATCTGATCTGATGGCTAATGAAGAGTCTTAATATTCATAGACTATGAGTCCTACATGTCTGGGACTCTGTGATCAAGAATCAAGATTCTCTGATCATGAGTCCCATACATTTTGGGTACCGGGGTCAAGAGTCCCACTGGTTTGGGATTTTTCGATCAGAATTTCATATCGATGAATTCTGATGCCCGAATGCCCATCAGATTTAGACTCAATATTTATGAGAGGTTTAATTAGTAATTTGATCACTAATTAACTCAATTTGATTGAGTAATTATTTTTGGATCAAGTTCAATTGAATTGGATTCAGTTGGGTTTGACCTGATTAGGTTAAGAGTCGACCTAATCATCGAGATGGTTTGGTCCCTGATTTGAACAAGGGTTGGGCTTAGTCAATTCTTGATTTGATTAGAATTTTATTGAGCCTAATTAAGTCTAATTAAGTTGAGTTTAATTTAGTCTAATTGTGCTTAACCTATTTTAATTAAATTGGTTCAATTAGGTTAGTTTAAAATGAGAAACCACCTTAACCCAACTCCCTGCGCCACCTGATATCTCTGTGCCCATTTGAATTCACGAGAAGCAACTTCTCATGAATTTTCTCTCACACAAAGCCCTTCCCACGCCCCATATTTGTGCACCATATAGGTGGATAAGGATGGTTGGTTGGCCATTCAAATTCAAAAGAAACTTTGAATTTGAATGAGCAACCAATCCATGCACCTTGTCCTTATCCTATTTAGTGCCCCATATCTTACACGAGAAAGGGTTTCTCATGAAACCTTTCCATGCATAAAGCAGCCATGCACCTTCTCTTCTCACGCCCAAGTGGATAGGAATGAGTTGGTTTGCATTTGAATTCAAATTTGATTTGAATTCAAATGTGCAACCACTTATCTTTATCCTCTCATGCGGATAAGACATGTTTTGAATTGTTTTAAAAAGAGGAGAAAGCTGGGGCATGCGTAAAAATTTTTTGAGAGAGAAAGTGGGGTGTGAGGAACCCTTGTGCGTGAGTAGGAAGTCTAAAACTTTCGAGAGGAAAAGAAAGAAAAGAAATAAAAGTGGGTGCAGGTTTTTCAGTGTGTTCCCTAGGGTTTCAGCCTGGGTTCGGGAAGTGAGTTAGTGAGCTACGAGTGTCGTGAGCCCATCAAATTCAAGGGAGAGCATCATCTACCTCTCAAGCAAGTTTGCTGACTATCTGGAGCATCCATAAAATCGACAGACATCGATCGAAGGAGTTCGATTAGCATCGGCCATCGAAAGGGCTCTACAACAGCTAGCACTCGTGAGGAGCCGATCAGATCGGAAGCTTCGTGTGGATGATCTGCAGAGGTCAGACACACTGTGTGGCTATATTGCGATAATCAGACCCTCTCGACGGTGATCAGATTGCGGCAATCGACTAACCGCACAAAGATATTGTGTTCTGAACACAGAACAGTAAATTATTTACTGTTCAAATTTGAATTTAAAATTTAAATGCATGCATACTGTATATCATATTTAGATCCTATTGTAGAGTAAATATATATTAATTAATTAGATTAATTAATAATTTTCACTGTAAAATAGTGCTTTTGAAAAATTTTTAAAATTATCATTTTACCCCTGCACTCAAATTTTTCTTCACTAAACAACTCAAAAATAGAGTATAAGAGTTAATCACATAAAAGTACAGATGTAGCTCTTTTAATGAGCAAATAATACTTTAAATATGCTTTACACAATTAGAAGTGTTGGTGCAAAAATCCGCTCGCACCGGAGAAGCTGGAGTCGAGGAAGTCGCGGTCGCCGTCGGACCTGCAAAGGAAGTCTAAACCGGAGGTGGGGTTGCTCCGGCAAGACCCTCCGACGCTCAAGTCAGTTCTCTGTCTCAACAAGAATGGAGTACTCGAATGGAGAATTTAGCAGAGTTTTTAGATGAAAGATGAAAGCTTATAGAATAACGTATCTGGAGCCCCCTTTTATAGGCGGAGGGGGCAGTAGCCTGATAGCGACATCTGTAACCGTCTGGCAGTGGGATGTCCAGGGTCAGGCGGAGTTTGCTGCGAAGAGTAGTGGAGTGGACCCGTGGCTATCATCGGGGTGTGCCACGTGGAGTCAGTTATGGGGAGTGGAGCGGCGTTCGCTGTCGTGACTCGTCATGGAGTGGTGGGATCGCACAGGATCCGTCGCAGGGAGTGGAGCAGAATCGTGGCCGTTAATCGGCCTGTCAGGGAGTAATGGAGCTGCGTAGGGTCCGCCGCAGGGAGTGGAGCAGTGTTGTCCGTTACTGTGGCCTGCCAGGGGGTCCAGACTTGTCGGTCGAAGTTCGGTTGGAGTCGGTAGCGAGGTCCGGTATCCGTAGGGGTTTGGGCGAGGTCTTCCCGCAGTCGGAATAGAAGACGAAGTCTGGCTTCCGTAGGAGTCCGGATGAAGTCTACTTGCAGTTAAAGTTAAAGGCGAAGTCTGACTCCTGTAGGAGTCCGGACAAGGCTTACCGACAGCTGATGTTGAGGACGGAGCCCGGCTCCCGTAGGAGTCCGGGCGGAGTCTACTTGCGGTTGAAGTTGTTGGCGGAGTCTGGCTCCCGTAGGAGTCCGGACGAAGTCTGTCTGCAGCCGTTGGAGTCGAGGATGAAGCCCGGCTCCCGTAGGAGTCCGGGCGGAGTCTTCCTGCAATTAAAGTTAAAGGCGAAGTCTGGCTCCCGTAGGAGTCCGGACAAGGCTTACCGACAGCTGATGTTGAGGACGGAGCCCGGCTCCCGTAGGAGTCCGGGCGGAGTCTACTTGCGATTGAAGTTGTTGGCGGAGTCCGGCTCCCGTAGGAGTCCGGACAAGTCTGTCTGCAGCCGTTGGAGTCGAGGACGAAGCTCGGCTCCCGTAGGAGTTCGGGCGGAGTCTTCCTGCAATTAAAGTTAAAGGCGAAGTCCGGCTCCCGTAGGGGTCCGGACAAGGCTTACCGGCAGCTGATGTTGAGGACGGAGCCCGGCTCCCGTAGGAGTCCGGGCGGAGTCTACTTGCGGTTGAAGTTGTTGGCGGAGTCCGGCTCCCGTAGGAGTCCGGACGAAGTCTGTCTGCAGCCGTTGGAGTCGAGGACGAAGCCCGGCTCCTGTAGGAGTCCGGGCGGAGTCTTCCTACAATTAAAGTTAAAGGCGAAGTCCGGCTCCCGTAGGAGTCCGGACAAGGCTTACCGGCAGTTGATGTTGAGGACGGAGCCCGGCTCCCGTAGGAGTCCGGGCGGAGTCTACTTGCGGTTGAAGTTGTTGGCGGAGTCTGGCTCCCGTAGGAGTCCAGACGAAGTCTGTCTGCAGCCGTTGGTGTCGAGGACGAAGCCTGGCTCCCGTAGGTGTCTGGGCGGAGTCTTCCTGCAATTAAAGTTAAAGGCGAAGTCCGGCTCCCGTAGGGGTCCGGACAAGGCTTACCGGCAGCTGATGTTGAGGATGGAGCCCGACTCCCGTAGGAGTCCGGGCGGAGTCTACTTGCGGTTGAAGTTGTTGGCGGAGTCTGGCTCTCGTAGGAGTCCGGACGAAGTCTGTCTGCAGCCGTTGGAGTCGAGGACGAAGCCCAGCTCCCGTAGGAGTTCGGGCGGAGTCTTCCTGCAATTAAAGTTAAAGGTGAAGTCCGGCTCCCGTAGGAGTCCGGACAAGGCTTACCGGTAGCTAATGTTGAGGACGGAGCCCGGCTCCCATAGGAGTCCGGGCGGAGTCTACATGCGGTTAAATTGTTGGCGGAGTCCGGCTCCCGTAGGAGTCCGGATGGACCTTACCGGCGGTTGACGTTGGCGACGAAGCCCGGCTCCCGTAGGAGACCGGGCGGCGCTCGCAAGGGCTAATCCTGCTGAGAACTTCGGCCGTGGGTATTTTGTACCCAACACTAATCCTCCTACTTTCGAGTTTGAAGTTCAAATGTAGGAAGTACAGAGAGATGGCCGAAGTTATCCCCTCGAATCCTGCGCATAACCGCCCTCGGATATGTTGGCATTTAATGTGCGCACGTCAGAGCCCTTTTTTCGGTTAAGGTGACCTGAAGTGTCTTTTCGGAACTCCCGTCGAAACGTTTCCCAAGCATCACGTTACGGAAATTTGCGAACAGTCAATCCTCGATAGCGGCGAGTGGGACACGCTGGACACGTGGCACGCACCAGTTGGCCTAGGGACGCCCGCCGCCATAACTGCGCTAAGATTCGTTGGCTATTTAAACCCCCTGCTCTTCCTTCGGGGCTTCATCCTGCCGAGAGGATGGCACCTTTCTTCCGTCTGAGAGCCTAGCTACTCAGCCACTTCCTCCGCACCGGTCCTTGCCATCTTCAGCTCCTCGATTCTTCTCTAAGGGGTTCCCACATCATGTCCTCCACCCCGGAGGCCATCCTCGAAGGGATGTCTAGGGCTTGGAGGAAGGCGAGGAGGAGAACAGCGGCCGGTGAGTTCTTCGGTCATCAAGTGGCCGCTGAGGATACCCGTCGTCTCAAAGGGTGCTCAAGGAAGAATTCCTTCAACAATAGGGGTTTAATAACGGGGGCCGCTGGTAAAGGTATTCTGTCCGAGAATTTCGGAGTAGCAAGGTGGGGTGATACCGGTCAAGAGGGCAGAGCTGTCGTCACAAGCTGTGGAGGGATCCTTGATGCCGTCGGGGCCGAGGGACCAGAAGCGGTCGACGTCGACGGTGGGGCAGTAAAGCTTGTTGCGGGGGCGGTGGAAGTAGCGCATGCCGACCTTGCCGGAGCATTCTGGACAGTGGCCACCACGGAGTATTCGGTGATGACGCATATTTCTGGCACCACCGTTGCCCCCAAGGTGACTCCGGTTCTTCTTGAAACAGGTCTTCGTCGCCGCTACCGTTGCCCTTACCGCCCCCGAAAATCTATCCCATCCTTTTCCCCCTGAGGTTGGGACTTCGGAGGTGGGGCGAAGCAAGGCGGGATGAAAGCCGATAGGCCCGCCACACGCACTGGACACGAAATGGGAAGAGAAGTTTGCAGCTTGAAGCGGCTTCCGGCGTATCCTTTCCAAACCGTGTTCTCGATGTCATCGATGATGTATTTATATATATATATTTTTTTTTATTTTTATTTTTTATTTTTATTTTTTTTTTGGCCCACCGGGTCTTGTAACGTACACCTTGTTGGTTGAAAAATGAAAAGGAGATTTTGTTATCTCGTCTGCATCTTGCATCGAATAGTCATCCATCGAACTTCTTTATTCTTCTTTCTTCTCTCTTCCTCCTTTTCTTCTTTTCTTTTTCACATCGTCCTAAGGTCATCGACGACCTCTTTTATTCGTGTAGGATTGTCATTTGTCGAGCTTCTTTTCGACTTTTACGTCGTTCGAAGATACCCGATTGTCATTTTTCCGTCAATGGCTGCAGGCTCGCTTGGGGCCATTCGGGCCTGGGGTCCCTCCCAGGGCTTGAATTTGGGGATCCGAGCTTCTGTCACCCTAAGTAAATTGTCCTATTTTGTGTTGAAAACTTTCCCAAAAGCTGGGACTCTCGATGGGAGCCCAGTCCTTGCGGTGATAGAGTTTTCTGTACCTCGATCGTGTCCGTTTTCCAACCGTAGCTGTCCTGGTCCGTTGCCTTCCTTTTTCCTTTTCGCTCAGAAATTTTCTCCACTGAAGTCAAGGCGAAGTTCGGCTCCCGTGAGAGTCCGAACGGAACCCTCTTGTGATTGGGGTCGTGGGCGGAGTCCGGCTCCCGTAGGAGTCCGGGTGGCGTCTTTCTTGGCGTCGAGGATGAAGCCCAGCTCTCGTAGGAGTCTGGGTGGAGTCTTCCTTGGTGTCGTGGATGAAGCCCGGCTCCCGTAGGAGTCTGGGCCTTCCACTTTGCTCGAACCAGGGTGAGGTTCTCTTTCCATTCCCAGCCCGACTGTGGGGGCGCGTTAGGACGCTGTAAGGCCTTTCCCCCCATCCGGTCTAAAAGAATCGGGCCTTTGACTTTGCTCATGTCAGGATGAGGTTCTCCTTCTGTTCCTGACACGGCTGTGGGGCACATTAGGGCGCTGTAGGGCCTCTCCCCCCGTTCGGTCTAAAAGAATCGGGCCTTCGACTTTGCTCAAGTTAGGGCGAGGTTCTCCTCCTGTCCCTAACAGGGCTGTGGGGGCGCATATGGGCATTGTAGGGCCTCTCCCCCCATCCGGTCTAAAAGAACCGGGTCTTTGACTTTGCTCATGTCAGGATGAGGTTCTCCTCCTGTTCCTGACATGGCTGTGGGGGCACATTAGGGCGCTGTAGGGCCTCTCCCCCCATCCGGTCTAAATGGAACCGGGCCTTCGACTTTGCTCAAGTTAGGGCGAGGTTCTCCTCCTGTCCCTAACAGGGCTGTGGGGGCACATTAGGGTGCTGTAGGGCCTCTCCCCCCATCCGGTCTAAATGGAATCGGGCCTTCGACCTTGTCGGGATGAGGTTTCCCTTTCGTTTTTGATACAGTTTGTTCGCATTGTCCAAGGACATATAGGTATGTGATTTTCAATTGAAATGAAATTATTGATAGTACATCCGCAAGTTTTTCGAGCTCCACGATCGTGGGAGGTCGGCTCCTCCGAGTTCCTTAAGATAATAAGTTTCGGGCCGGACTACTTCTTTGACTTCATACGGTCCTTCCCAGTTTGGGGCGAGTTTCCCCCGGTCTTGAGGTTGCGAGACAGCAGCTCGTCGAAGTACTAGATCTCCTGCTTTAAAGGCTTTGTTCTTGACCCGGGCGTTGTAATATCGAGCAACTTTCTGTCTGTAGGCTGCCATTCGAACCTGAGCGATCTCCCGTCTTTCTTCCAGCAGGTCGAGGTTGGCTCTAAGACTTTGTGAATTTTGATGTTCGTCGAATGCCATGACTCGTGCCGACGGGAGTTTAAGCTCGATTGGGATGACGGCTTCCGTACCGAAGGCTAAAGCAAAGGGGGTCTCCCCCATAGGTAACCTCTGGGTAGTTCGATATGCCCATAGCACATGATAAAGCTCATCCGCCCAAGTTTCCTTTGCTTTTTCAAGCCTTGTCTTAATCCCCTGCAAAAGGGTTCTGTTAGTCACCTCAGCTTCGCCGTTCGCCTGGGGATGGGCTACTGATGTGAAGTTGTGGGAGATGTTTAGATCTTCACAGAATTCGATGAATTTTGCTCCCGCGAATTGCCGTCCATTATCAGTGATTAGGGTTCTAGGCAAACCGAACCTGCACACGATCGATTTCCAGATGAAATCTTGCACTTTCGCTTCTGTGATTTTCGCTAGTGGTTCGGCTTCAACCCATTTGGTGAAGTAGTCGATCGCTACAAGGAGGAACTTCTTTGTCCAGACGCCATGGAAAAGGGGCCAAGGATATCCATCCCCCATTGTGCAAAAGGCCATGGGCGCTCAAGGGTGTGAGCTTGGTGGCGGGCTGTCTTTGGACATTAGCGTATCTCTAGCATCGATCACACTTTTTGACATATTCAATCGAATCACGATGCATCGTTGGCCAGTAATATCCCTGGCGGAGCAGCTTGTGGGACAAAGATCTAGCCCCCAAATGGTTTCCGCAAATCCCCTTGTGTACTTCCCACAAGGCGTAGTCAGCTTCCGAGGGCCGAAGACATTTCAAGAGGGGCAAGGAGTATGATCTTTTGTACAATTTGCCTCATAAAGGATGTACCGGGAGGCTTGATTTCGGAGCTTCCAAGCCTCCTTCGCATCCTGGGGGAGAACTCCATCCTTAAGATAGGTTATCAGCGGGTCGACCCAGCTGGGCTCGTGGTCGATCTCCATTACGGGCCGTGATTCTTCTGTACTCGGGTGTTTTAGAACTTCGAAGCGGATGCCTCTGGGCAATTCGGCCGGAGCCGATGTTGCCAGCTTGGAGAGAAGATCGGCCCTGGTATTCTCCAGCTTGGAAATCTGTCTAATGTTGAAGCTGCTGAAGGCGGGGGTGAGCTCCTTTACCTTCTCAAGGTATCTGACCATACTGTCCTCCCGCACTTCATAACTCCCACTGACTTGCCCCACCACCAGTTGAGAGTCACTGTGCACCCGGAGCTGACTTATTCCCAGCTCTCTGGCGATCCTTAGTCCTGCGATCAGAGCTTCATATTTCGCTCCATTGTTTGTTGCGGGGAACTCGAAACGCAGAGCGTACTCCGCTATGACTCCCTCCGGACTGACCAAGATCAGGCCTGCACCTGCGCCCGACATGTTGGAAGATCCATCCACATAGAGGGTCCAAAAGCGATCGGAGGGATTGGCCTCTTCGTTGGGGGAGTTCGGTTGAGACTTCAGGTCGTCAACTTTGCTTTGCTCAAGTTCGACCTCCTCTGGGATGGTGCACTCTACTATGAAATCTGTCAGTATTTGGGCATTTACTACTGGTCTGGGTCTGTAGTTGATGTCGAATTCCATGAGCTCGATCGCCCATTTTGCCATTCTTCCAGAGGTGTCAGTCTGATGCAAAACCACCTTGATCGGTTGATCGGTGAGTAGCATTACTGTGTTCCTTGAAAGTAGGGTCGGAGCCTCCGAGCTGCAATCAACAAGGCGTAGGTCAGTTTTTCTAATTTGGTGTACCTGGTCTCGGCGTCCCTCAGCGCGCGGCTAATGTAGTAGACTGGTCGCTGGACTTTCGCTTCTTCTTTGACAAGGACGGCCACGAGGGCCATGGGAGAGACCGCTAGGTACAAAAATAGTTCCTCCCCAGGTTCAAGCTTTGCCAACAGTGGGGGTGAGCTAGGTAGCTTCTTAACTCCTCGAACGTCTGTTGGCACTCAGAGGTCCAACAGAAGTTCTTCAGCTGCTTGAGGGTTTGAAAGAAGGGCAAGCACCGTTCGGCCGACCTTGCGACGAAGCGATTAAGAGCCGCTATCCTCCTGTGAGGCACTGAACCTCTTTGATCGACTTTGGGGCGGTCATCTCCTGGATGGCGCGAATTTTCTCTGGATTGGCCTCAATCCCGCGCCCTGATACCATGAAGCCCAGGAACTTTTCTGAGGTTACTCCGAAAGCGCATTTAGTTGGTTCAGCTTCATTCTATACTTTCGGAGGGCGTCAAAGGTCTCCTCGAGGTCGACGACATGATTCCTGGAAGACTTGCTTTTTATGAGCATATCGTCCACGTAGACCTCCATGTTTCGGCCGATCTGCTCTTTGAAGATTTTGTTCACCAACCGTTGGTAGGTTGCGCCTGCATTCTTGAGGCCGAAAGGCATGACCCTGTAACAGTAAAGGCTACGATTAGTGATGAAAGCTGTCTTTTCTTATCTTCCGATGCCATTCTAATTTGATTATAGCTGGAGAACGCATCCATAAAGGTGAGGAGCTCATGGCCCGAGGTCGCGTCCACCAGTTGGTCGATTCTGGGGAGGGGGTAGCTATCCTTTGGACAAGCCTTATTCAGCTTTTTGAAGTCTATACACATCCTCCACTTGCCGTTTGCTTTTTTGACCAGAACAACATTGGAAATCCAATCAGGATAATTGACTTCCTTAATGAATCTGGCCTTGAGAAGCTTATCCACTTCCTCGGCTATCGCCTTCTGCCTCTCCGGGGCATGACTCCGGATCTTTTCTTTTGTCGGTCGATGCTTCGGATCGACTGCCAGATGATGCTCCATGACTTCCGTGTCAATCCCCGGCATGTCTGCTGGAACCCAAGCGAAAACATCCGCATTCCTTCGGAGGAAATCATAAGACGCATCCGCACCTCCTCCCCCAGGTTGGAGCCAATCAACGCCACATGCTCCGTGTTCCCATCATTCAAAGGGATTGGTACCAGATCTTCGATTGGGCCGCCCCTTTCTTCGGTGAGGTCATCGCGAGCATCGAGTCCATCGACGGGACAGGGGTCAGCCTGATCGCTTCTTTGCAAGGCGATGTTGTAGCAGTGTCTGGCCAGGGCCTGGTCTCCCCGGACCTCTCCGATCCCCTGGTTGGTGGGGAACTTCAACTTCAAATGGTAGGTCGAAACGACAGCTCGGAGGGCATTGAGGTCGGGTCGGCCAAGGATTGCATTGTAGGCGGATGGCGCCTTCACAACCAAGAAATTCACCAGAGCCCTGGATTGCTTTGGATATTGACCCGCGGCCACAGTCAAAGCTATCATTCTTTCCGTCAGAACGGCGTCACCGGTAAACCCTACCAGGGGGAGCAAATCGGCCTCAGATGACCGTCAAGAGCGGACATTCTTGAAAAGGCATCGTAGAACAAGATGTCGGCCGAACTTCCGTTGTCGACAAGAATGCGACGGACGTCATAATTTGCTATATTCAAGAAAACTACGACCGCATCATTATGAGGAAATTGGACTCCCTGGGTGTCTTCTTCAGTAAAGGTTATGGGATCTTCAACCTTTTGCCGCTTGAGGTATACAGCCGGTATGTTGGTTGCCTCCCGCCGGGATCCCCCCAAAATGGTGTTGACGAAATCTGATAGAGGCCGATCGTCCGGCCACTCCTTGTCGGCGACCATATCGGAGGTAGTTGTGCGAATGCCTCACGAGAAGGCATCAGATGAGGGAAGGAGGAGTGGATGCCGGATAAGATGACCGGAGGTGGATCCGTTGAGCGCTCCTTTAAGAACAAGGGTATTGCGAAGACACAGGCCCTTCCTCTAGCGCCAATCCTGTTGGTGCAAAAATCCGCTCGCACCGGAGAAGCTGGAGTCGAGGAAGTCGCGGTCGCCGTCGGGACCTGCAAAGGAAGTCTAAACCGGAGGTGGGGTTGCTCCGGCAAGACCCTCCGACGCTCAAGTCAGTTCTCTGCCTCAACAAGAATGGAGTGCTCGAACGGAGAATTTAGCAAAGTTTTTAGATGAAAGATGAAAGCTTATAGAATAACGTATCTGGAGCCCCCTTTTATAGGCGGAGGGGGAGTAGCCTGATAGCGACATCTGTAACCGTCTGCAGTGGGCTGCCTAGGGTCAGGTGGAGTTTGCTGCGAAGAGTAGTGGAGTGGACCCGTGGCTATCACCGGGGTGTGCCACGTGGAGTCAGTTACGGGGAGTGGAGTGGCGTTCGCTGTCGTGACTCGTTATGGAGTGGTGGGATCGCACAGGATCCGCCGCAGGGAGTGGAGCAGAATCGTGGCCGTTAATACGGCCTGTCAGGGAGTAATGGAGCTGCGTAGGGTCCGCCGCAGGGAGTGGAGCAGTGTTGTCCGTTACTGTGGCCTGCCAGGGGGTCCAGACTTGTCGGTCGAAGTTCGGTTGGAGTCGGTAGCGAGGTCTGGTATCGGTAGGGGTTTGGGCGAGGTCTTCCCGCAGTCGAATAGAAGACGGAGTCTGGCTTCCGTAGGAGTCCGGACGAAGTCTACTTGCAGTTAAAGTTAAAGGCGAAGTCCGGCTCCCATAGGAGTCCGGACAAGGCTTACCGACAGCTGATGTTGAGGACGGAGCCTGACTCCCGTAGGAGTCCGGGCGGAGTCTACTTGCGGTTGAAGTTGTTGGCGGAGTCTGGCTCCCGTAGGAGTCCGGACGAAGTCTGTCTGCAGCCGTTGGAGTCGAGGATGAAGCCCGACTCCCGTAGGAGTCCGGGCAGAGTCTTCCTGCAATTAAAGTTAAAGGCGAAGTCCGGCTCCCATAGGAGTCGGACAAGGCTTACCGACAGCTGATGTTGTGGATGGAGCCCAGCTCCCGTAGGAGTCCGGGCGGAGTCTACTTGCGGTTGAAGTTGTTGGCGGAGTCCGGCTCCCGTAGGAGTCCGGACGAAGTCTGTCTGCAGCCGTTGGAGTCGAGGATGAAGCCCGGCTCCCGTAGGAGTCCGGGTGGAGTCTTCCTGCAATTAAAGTTAAAGGTGAAGTCCGGCTCCCGTAGGGGTCCGGACAAGGCTTACCGGCAGCTGATGTTGAGGACGGAGCCCGGCTCCCGTAGGAGTTCGGGCGGAGTCTACTTGCGGTTGAAGTTGTTGGCGGAGTCCGGCTCCCGTAGGAGTCCGGACGAAGTCTATCTACAGCCGTTGGAGTCGAGGACGAAGCCCGGCTCTCGTAGGAGTCCGGGCGGAGTCTTCCTGCAATTAAAGTTAAAGGCGAAGTCCGCTCCCGTAGGAGTCCGGACATGGCTTATCGGCAGCTGATGTTGAGGACGGAGCCCGGCTCCCGTAGGAGTCCAGGTGGAGTCTACTTGCGGTTGAAGTTGTTGGCGGAGTTTGGCTCCCGTAGGAGTCCGGACGAAGTCTGTCTGCAGCCGTTGGAGTCGAGGATGAAGTTCCGCTCCCGTAGGAGTCCAGGCGGAGTCTTCCTGCAATTAAAGTTAAAGGCGAAGTCCGGCTCCCGTAGGGGTCCGGACAAGGCTTACCGGCAGCTGATGTTGAGGACGGAGCCCGGCTCCCGTAGGAGTCCGGGCGGAGTCTACTTGCGGTTGAAGTTGTTGGCGGAGTCCGGCTCCCGTAGGAGTCCGGACGAAGTCTGTCTGCAGCCGTTGGAGTCGAGGATGAAGCCCGACTCTCGTAGGAGTCCGGGCGGAGTCTTCCTGCAATTAAAGTTAAGGGCGAAGTCCGGCTCCCGTAGGAGTCCGGACAAGGCTTACCGGCAGCTGATGTTGAGGACGGAGCCTGGCTCCCGTAGGAGTCCGGGCGGAGTCTACTTGCGGTTGAAGTTGTTGGTGGAGTCCGGCTCCTGTAGGAGTCCGGACGGACCTTACCGGCGGTTGACGTTGGCGACGAAGCCCGGCTCCCGTAGGAGACCGGGCGGGGCTCACAATGGCTAATCCTGCTGAGAACTTTGGTCGTGGATATTTTGTAGCCAACAAGAAGGAAGCTCTTTCTGATTTTCTCAAGGTGGTTAGAGACTTGAATGAGCTCTTGAGGAGTTGGTGAACTTGAAATAAAGGCTTCTTTTAACTTCAAGAGGGCTCTTGATTAGGATTGAAGTGAATGCTTGAAGAACCTTTTTCAAAAACTTTCTTTCTTATTTTTTTGATTCCCTCCTTTAAGTGCCTTTTATATTTTCAAATAATAGTGGAGAGTAATCTGGACTGAAATAGAACCGTTAGAGCATATTAAATGAGCATTAAATGCAGCCAAAATGAGCAAAAAACTAGCCGTTGGGAAACTTTTCCATCACAGGGGTCGACTCATAGGGTCGACTCATGCTCATGGGTCGACTCATAGGGTCGACCTCTGTGAAAAAGAGCAAAAAATGACTATTGTATAATTTTGGCCTATAGAGCAGCAGAGGTCGACTCATAAGGTCGACTCATGCCAAGGGGTCGACTCCTGAGGTCGACTCACAGAGTGTGCTAATCAAAAATTTTACGTACCGTTCTGCCCTTTTAGCCATAAGTCAACTCATGAGGTCGACTCAAAAATATAAACCTGAATTTCTTACAAACTACACTTCCAAAAATATTGAAATTACTCCAATAGATTACACATCTTTTGTTCTTGCTCTTGAGACTTCTGAATCAGGTCTGATAAAATTATGATTTTGCCCCTAAAATATAATAAATCTTTTTTCAAGCCAAAATCATTAGTAATCCCCTCAAATACTTTGTAATTATCAAAATCAATTCAAGGAGCAACAAGGCTGCTGAAATCTTGAAGGCTATTTTTTGTGTTGCTTTGTTGCTGGCCTTCATGGACCTCCATGACCTGATCCTTGCTGTTTTCTAATATCCACAATCTAGGAAAGTTGCTCCAATAGATAGATCTGAGAGGGTGTTTGGATTGTCTCAATCCACGTACATCGACACCATGCTGAAATGATTAAACATGAAGAATTTTAAGAAAAACTATCTTCCGACAGGCCATAGAATTATCCTCTCTAAGAAGGATTGTCTGATAACTCCATAAAAAAGGGAGCATATGAGTAAAATCTCATATGCTTTGGTAGTGGGAACTATCATGTATGCCACGATATGTATAAGGCCGGATATGGCACACTCACTAGGGGTAATGAGTAGGTTCCAATCTGATCTGGGTGAGAATCATTGGAAGGTTGTAAAGATAATCCTTAAGTTGTAAAGGACCAATGGTTTATCTATGGAGACACTGACTTGAAACTTAGTGAATATTCTGATTCCATCTTTTAGTCAGATCATGATGATAGCAAAAGCATATCAGGTTATATGTTTACCCTAAATGGAGGAGCAATCTGTTGAAAAAGTTTCAAGCAACACACCATAGCTGATTCAACATGTGAGGTAGAGTACATTGCGGCATCCGATGCTGCCAAGGAAATGATCTGATTGAGAAAGTTCATCAGCAAGCTTGGAGTTGCATCCTCCCTTGATAGTCCTGTTCTGTTGTACTATGACAGCACTGGAGCCATAGCTTAAGTGAAAGAACCAAAGTCCCATCAGAGAACAAAGCATATTCTGCATTGCTATCACTCGATTTGGAAGATCATAGATTGAGGAGACATCGAGCTTCAGAAGATCGACAAAAAGAAGAAATTAGCCGACCCATTTACTAAAGCCCTCAAAATCAAAGAGTTCAACGAACACAAATGAAAGATGGGTATTACATACTGTATCGATTGACTTTAGTTCAAGTGTGAGTTGTTAGAAAATGTGTCCTAAAGTAAATCATTTGGACGATTGTGCTCTTTGTAATTGTATATGAATTATACATAAATAAAAGTTATTTTGATTTTTTTATCACAAGGTGTACATCTTTCTTATTAGAACTCTTATGTTGTGATAAAGTCTTTAGAACACTATGACAATCGATAAAGAAGAATTTATCGAATAGTTCTTAAATATGTTCGTGACCAAATAATATGTCATTAAGGGATGATGACGTTTATCAAGTGTAGGTCGTTGTGTGCCATATAGATTAGTTGTCCTTGTAACCAAAGAGTGTGAAGATACTAGTATAGCATACAGATGAGATGTAGGGGTACATATCATTGAACAAGTAACTCACCTATGGAATGCTCTACTATCAAGAGCAGCTCGCGAAGCATATGGGCATAAGTATCTTTCAGACCTGAGATCATCATAGTAATTTGCAAGCAACTCACTGTGCTTTAGTGCTAGACTATCTGCATTTTCCATGTAGTGATAGAAGACTACTGGGTACAGTCAAGTACTTATGAAGTTTGTGTGTAGATCAAGATGAGATTGACCCTTCTGGATTATAAGAGATAATACTGTGGAAAAATTCAGTGTAGGAGTAAAATGATAATTTTAAATTTTTTTCAAAATTACTATTTTATAGTAAAAATTATTAATTAATCTAATTAATTAATAAAAATTTACCCTACACTAGGATATAAATATGATATATAGCATGGATGCATTTAAATTTGAAATTCGAATTTGAACAGTAAATACTTTACTCTAATGTGTTCAGAACACAATACCTTTGTGCGGGTAGTAGATCACCGTAATCTGATCACTGTCGGGAGAGTCTGATCATCATGATGCAGCCACACAATGTGTCTGGCCTCTGCGGATCGTACACACGAAGCTCCCGATCTGATCGACTTCACACGAGTGCTAGATCATTGTACAGCCCTTTCGACGGTCGATGCTGATCGAACTCCTTCGATCGATGTCTATCAATTTTTTGGATGCTCCAGATCATCAACAGACATGCTTGAGAGGATGATGAAGATCTCCATGAAATTTGGTGGGCTCACAACCCTCGTAGCTCACCTTCTCACTTCCCGAACTCCAGGCTGAAACCCTGAAGAACTCACTGAAACCCTACGCATACTTTTTCTTTCTTTTCTTTCTTTTTCTCTCAGAAGGATATAGACATTCACCTTGCACACAAAGATTTCTCACACCTAGATTTTCTTCCAAAATTTTTTTTTTACACGCCCCACTCTTCTCCTCCTTTTAAAACAACAACCAAGGTCTTATCCACGTGAGAGGATAAAGATGAGTAATTGCACATTTGAATTCAAATCTAATTTTGAATTCAAATGGAAACTAATTTATTCCTATCCACTAGAGGCATGAGAAGAGGAGGGTGTGGCTTAATTTGTGCAAGAGTGATTTTGTGAGAAATATTTTTTCATGTAATAAATAGGGCATTAAAAGAGGATAAGGTCAAGGTGCTAAGATTGGTTGCTCATTCAAATTCAAACTTTATTTTGAATTTGAATGGCCAACCAATCATCCTTATCCACTCATATGGCGTATTAAAATAGGGTGTGAGGAGGGCTTTGTGTGAGAAAAAATTCATGAGAACTTTTTTCTCATGAATTCAAATGGGCGCAGAGAAAGTGAGGTGGCGCAGGGAGAATGGGTCAAGGTGGTTTCATTATTTAAACCAACCTAATTGAACCAAATAAGTTAGGCTCAACTAGACTAATTTAAACCCAACTAAATTAGGCTTAATTAGCTCAATAAAATCCTAATCAAATCAGGAATTGATTAAGCCCAACCCCTGATCATATCAGGGACCAAACCATCTCGACGATTAGGTCAACTCTTAACCTAATCGGGTCAAACCCAACTGAATCCAATTCAATTGGACTTGATCCAAAAATAATTACTCAATAAAATTGAGTTAATTAGTGATCAAATCACTAATTAAACCTCTCATAAATATTGAGTCCAAATTCGATGGGTAATCGGGCATCAGAATTCATCAATATGTAACCCTGATCGAAGAGTCCTAAACCAGTGGGACTCTTGAACCCGGTACCCAAAATGTGTGGAATTCGTGATTAGAGAATCTTGATTCTCGATCACAAAATCCCAGACATGAAGGACTCTTCACCAGCTATCAGATCAGATAGGAACTTTTAATGTGTGTGACCCCACAGGTTCAAACCTAAGCCGGTAGCACAGGAACCAATTCCTGTACTAATCAAAGTGACCATCTAGCAATGGTACCCGACGACCGGATAGATCGAATGGTCACAATCGCAACACTCAGAACCTACGTGAATATGGTTACTGTATAATTCATCCTTTTGACCTCTGTGTTTAGGATGACTCAAGGTTAAACTGTCAACCCTGATTAGATTATCCGAATCGTGCTAAACTCAAATAGTCCTGTGACTCCTCACAAAGACTACCTTAGCTAAGGTTTTGCTAAATTGAATCATGACTGTACACAGCTCCTAAACTGGAGTGGTCAATTTCATCTTGACACACGCACAGACAAGTCAAGTACTTGACTACACCCAGCAGCCTTCCGTCACTGAATTAGAAATTCAGGTAGTCTAGTGCCTAAGTGCAGTGAGTTGCTTGCAAGTCACCATGGCGGTCTCAGGTCGGAGGGACATTTATACCCATATTCCATCGGAACAAATCTTGACAGCAGAAATAGCTCCAGAGTTGGTCATGTTCAGTGTAGATGTGCCCTTACATCTCACCTGTATGCCATACTAGTGTCTCCACACTCACTGGTTAAGAGGACAACCAACCTATATGGCACACAACGACCTATGCTTGATAAACGTTGTCGTCCTTGGTAACAACGTATCATTTGATCGCGAACAGATTTAAAGAGTAAACGACAAATCCTCCTTTGTTGAGTCTAAATAGTCCTAAGGACTTCACCACAATATAGGAGTTCATTAGAAGATGAAACATTTTGTGATGAAAAAATACCAAAATAATTTTTATTAATACATAATTCATGTACATATACAAAAATGAGCACAACCGTCAATAGACTGACGATTGACTTTGGGACACTATTCCCAACAATCTCCCACTTGGCCTAAAGCAAATCGGTGCAGTATCTAATACCCATCTTCAACTTGTAGTCGTCGAACTCCTCACCACAATGGATTTAGTGAATGGGTCGGCCAGGTTCTCCTTTCCATCGATCTTCTGAAGGTCGACGTCACCTCGATCCATAATTTCTCAGATGAGATGGTAGCGGTGCAGAATATGCTTCATCTACTGGTGTGTCTTGGGTTCCTTCGCTTGAGCAATGGCTCCAATGCTATCACAATAGAGCAGAACAGGACGAACAAGAAAGGATGCTACTCCGAGCTCGGTGATGAATTTTCTCAAACACACCACTTTTTAGGCAGCATCTGATGCAGCGACATACTCTACCTCGCAAACTGAATCAGCCACTGTGTGTTGCTTGGAACTCTTCCAGCAGATAGGCCCACCATTAATGGTAAAAATAAATTCCGACACACTTTTGCATCATCATGATCAAACTGGAAACTAGAGTCTGTAAACCCTATAAGTCTCAAGTCCGATTCACCATAAACAAGCCACTGGTCCTTAGTATTTCTTAAATACTTTAGGATGGTTTTAACAACCTTCCAGTGATTCTCCCCTGGATCAGATTGGTATCTACTCACTACCCCTAGTGAGTATGCCACATCTGATCGTGTACATGTCATGGCATACATGATAGATCCCACTGTCGAAGCATATGGAATCCTACCCATACACTCTCTCTCTTGAGGTGTTGTCGGACAATCCCTCTTCGAGAGAAAAATTCCATGGGCTATCGGTAGATAGCCTTTCTTAGAATTCTCCATGCTGAACCTCTTCAGCATAGTATCTATGTACATAGACTGGGATAAACCAAGCAACCTTTTAGATCTTTCCCTATAGATCCTCATCCCTAGGATGTAGGAAGCTTCTCCCAAATCCTTCATGGAGAACTGTAACGACAGCCAAATCTTTATTCCCTGTAATGTAGGGACATCATTCTTGATTAAGAGAATATCATCTACATACAATATAAGAAATACCACTACTAGACCATTAGCCCACTTATAAATGCAGGGCTCTTCTCCATTCTTAACGAAGCCATACATCTTAATCGTCCTATCAAAATGTATGTTCCAACTCCGGGATGCCTGCTTAAGTCCATAAATGGACCTCTGTAGTCTGCACACCTTAGACTCATCAGTGGATGTGAATCCTTCAGGTTGTATCATATACACCTCTTCATCCAGCTCTCCATTTAGGAAAGCTGTCTTCACATCCATCTGCTAGATTTCATCGTCCAGATGGATAGCTATTGCAAGCATAATCTGAATGAATTTGAGTATTACCATAGGAGAAAACATTTCGTCATAGTCTATACCATAACGTTAACGATATCCCTTGGCAACCAGATGGGCTTTATAGGTTTCCACCTTTCCGTCTGCGCCCCTCTTCCTCTTGAAGACCCACTTACACCCTATGGGTTTTACTCCTTCGGGTGGGTCAACCAATGTCCACACATCGTTGACCTTCATGGACTCCATTTCGAATTTCATGGCCTCTAGCCATTTCTCAGAGTCAGGTCTCTGCATTGCATCCATGTAGGTGATCGGATCCTCATCGTTTTCATCAAGTTCGATAGGATCGTCATCCTGGATCAAGAAACTATAGTATCTGTCCAGTTGACGTGGTACTCTATCAGATCGCCTTATGGGTGCTTGAACAATGAGCTCCGGATATGATCTAATCAAATCCGATTCAGGTTCAGCAACTTGTGTCAGTTTTTCCACCTGTTAGACTTCGTCAAGTTCGACCTTAGAGGCAACAGTCCCTTCACCAAGAACTCTTTTTCCAAAAAGATTGCCTTAAGGCTGACAAACACCTTTTGCTCATCAGCCAGGTAGAAATAATACCCTTTGGTCTCTTTTGGGTATCCTATAAAATTATACTTGTCAGACCTAGGTCCTAGCTTGTCCGTAATTAAACGTTTAACATAAGTCGGACACCCCCAAACCCTAAGGTGCGAGAGTACTGGCTTACGTCCTATCCATATCTCATATGGTGTTTTGGTTACAGACTTACTCGAAACTCTATTTAGAAGGTAACAAGCTGATTCGATCGCATATCCCCAGAGGGAGATCGGCAGACCAGCAAACCCCATCATAGATCGAACCATGTCCAACAAGGTCCGATTCCTCCTTTCAGATACACCATTATGCTGTGGTGTTCTAAGAGGAGTCCATTGAGAGAAAATTCCATTCTTCCCAAGATATGTCAGAAACTCATTGGAAAGGTATTCACCTCCTCGATCAGATCGAAGAGTTTTAATACATTTTTCAGTTTATTTTTCTACCTCATTTCGAAATAGTTTAAACATTTCAAACAACTCCGACTTATGCTTCACTAAATAGACATACCCATACCTCGATAGGTCGTCTGTGAAGGTTATGAAATAAAAATATCCACCTCTTGCACTTGAGCTCATGGGTCCACATACATCAGAATGTACCAGAGCCAAGAGTTCACTGGCTCGCTCACCTTTTCCAGTAAAAGATGACTTGGTCATTTTACCAAGCAGACAGGACTCACAGGTTGGAAGTGATTCACAATCACCTACTTCAAGAATTCCTTTTTGAGCCAACCTGTTTATCCTGTTCTTATTGATATGACCTAGCCTACAGTGCCAAAGGTAGACTTCTGACATATTATCTATTCTAGGGCATTTACCAAAGGTTTGAACCATATTAACAGGTTGTGATAGAAAGTAAATTCCATTATTAAGTTGTCCAACAAACATTGTAACACCATTCAAAATGATATTGCAAACGTTTTCTTTTATTAAAAATTGATAACCGTACATGGTCAAAAGACCTACAGAAATAATATTTAATAAAAAGCTTAGACAATAGTGACATTCACTCAGAATTATATTTCAAGAATTGATTACAAGGTTCATGATTCCTAATGCTAGAACTGGAACTTTGCTTCCATCTCCAACGTTCAGGAACCTCTCGCCTTCATCAAATCTCCTACTGACCTGCAGACCCTGCATCGAATTGCAAATATGATAAGGGCTTCCGGTATCCAATACCCAGGCAGTAGTATCACAAATGAAAAAGTTGCAAGGTGTTATCATATAAGTACCTTGCTTCTTCTTTGGCCTGTTCGGGACTAGTGAGGCAATGTATAGAGGACAGTTCCTCTTCCAGTGCCCCTGCTTCCTGCAAAACAAGCACTCTGCCTGGCTTTGATCGGGCTTGCACTTCTTGGTCTGACCTGTGCAGACATCCCAGCATGCAGCTGCACCTTCTTATTCTTCTTCTTCTTGTTCTTCTTCCCTTTCTTAAAGGGTCGACAACCAGAAGAAGACCTCCCATAACATTCACTGACTCCTTATAGAGCTGGTGGTCCTTCTCAAAGTTCTGCAGCAACCCCAACAAGCCGTGGTAGTTCACTGCAGGCTTTGTCATTCGAAAATGAGTAAGGAAAGGAAGGACTTGGGCAGAGAATTAAGGATTGCATCCTTACCGAGCTGCTCGTGTAGGAGAAAACCCAGTTTACTTAGGCGCTCAATCATTTCGATCATGTACAGTACATGATCAGTGACTGAGGCTCCATCCCTCATCCGAGCATTGAAAATGGCACAACTAGTTTTGTGCCTTCCAAAATCGTCAGGTGTGCCAAAAGAGTCGTTCAATATTTGAAGCATCTCCTGTGGCTGGGTGTTCTCGAACCTGCGGCTGAACTCATCATTCATTACCGCCAGCATTATGCATCGGATGGTGGTGCGATCATTGAGCCACTTCTGGTAAGTGTCTCAGACCATCCCTCTAGCATTCAGGGCTGGCTCCTCAGGTGCCAGATCCGTTACTACATAAAGGATCCGTTCATGCTCAAGGATAATTTTTAATTTTCGATACCAGCTATCGAAATTAGGTCCCATGAGCTTGTCATTATCTAATAATGACTGGAGCGACAGAATAGTGGCCATAGCTGCATAAAAAAAAATCAGACCAATATTAGTACATAAATTATTAATACTAAAGACTTGGACTTTAGTCTAAAGTTTCTCTCAGTATTTTTATGAATTGATAGCCTCAACCTCCAATTCAAAAAATTACTTTAATTGCTTAGTGGGTACTAGAATTCACAAAGACTACACACGAGCCCAACTTTGGTTGGTCAACCCATGTGCATCTATGGGTAGGTTCATAACCAGTTGTTTCTCTAAACAACTTCTAATAATTGATTTTGCCCCAGAACCTAATCAGTAGGCTTTGGCCTCCACTAAAAAGATCTGGTTAGGTCCAACCATTAACATGATTTGATTTGGTGAATCGAACCAATAAATGAGCAGGCCCGACTTTGAATGGCCAACCTGACCACCATCAGAAAGACTCAAACCAAATTATCATATTATGAATGATAATTCCATTAGTCAATAACCAGGCCTTTGGGCCTCCAATGATTATTAAACTAATAGACTCATTATCACTCACTTAATGGGAGGCTATGACTTAGTTATCAATATAACTTAATCATTTTTAGGACCTAATAATTTTTGAGGATTTTATTAAAGAATAGATGAGAAGATAAATTACCAGCCAATTTCAATCCTCCCACTGACTTCACCAAGTCACATTAAAAAGGATTTAATTAAGCCAGCATTAGGAGCACCTAAATCAGTCAAACTGATTTACCTAATGACATGGGTGAGCCCTAATCACCAAGTGATCTAATCAAAACCTAATTCATCAGGTTGGCCAGGTAAGTGAGATCAGTGGTGGGGATAAGCCATTAACTCGTCAGAGATCGAATCACTGCGAGTAGCTCTCACTTAAAAACCACTGGTCAAACTGCCAAACTTACCTTAGACACCAACCGGTTCATTAGTTTTAATTTGATCAACTTAGTAAATAGGGTTCCACCACGTAGCCATGAATTAAGTCCATCTTGGTCTAGTTAAAGACATGGACCCATTCAACTACAACTATTGAAGTTGAGTCTAGATTATCCTTGACCTAATCTAATTCAACTTTTAATTAGATTTGACCAATTACTCTAATTTAGTCCATTTCTTTAAGCTAACCTTAGGTCTAACCCAATTATGGACCTAATCCATCTAACCCATTGACCCACAAGTTTATGCAATTGTCTTAGGTCTTAATTCACAATTCTAGACCTACTAGACAACACTTAATTCTTTTAATTAAGTATTTGGGCTGATGGGTCAGGATTTGGCATTTCAAAAATAATTTTCAAATTTGAAAGGTTTTATTTTCTGTTCATTAAATATGTTGACTCATTACACAAATAGATAAGCACATTTCATAAATAGCAATCCTATTGCTAATTACATAACAGAAAATAACTCAATCAAAATAAATCATGAATATTCCTTTCGCTACTTCATCTGCATGGGATATAATTGCATCGGTACTCCTACCACCATAGGAGACCCCATCGAATGGAAGAGAGGGCCTTTAAACCCTACTTTTCTCCTATGACCGGACGACCATAGCAACCAACCCAATTCGATTACTTGCTACTTGGATCAAGTATATCTAAATATACCAATTTCAAATTTTAAATTTTAAATTTCAAATTTTAAATTTTTAATTTCAAATTTCAAACAAATTTTAAATTTCAAATTTCAAAATTTCAAATTTTAAATTTTGAATTTCAAATTTCAAATTTTAAATTTTGAATTTCAAATTTCAAATTTTAAATTTTGAATTTCAAATTTGAATTTTCAAATTTAATTCAAATTTTGAATTTCAAATTTTAAATTTCAAAATTCAAATTTTAAATTTTGAATTTCAATTTTTTTGAATTTTGAATTTCGAACAACTTTCAAAATTCAAATTTTAAATTTTAAATTTCAAATTTCAAATTTAAACTTTTAGATTACAACTTAATCTATGCATGCAAACATATATATCATATTTAAGAACCCGCTCTGATACCATTTGTGGGAAAATTTAGTGCAGGGGTAAAATGGTAATTTTAAACTTTTTTTAAAATTATTATTTTATAGTGAAAATTATTAATTAATCTAATTAATTAATAAAAATTTACTCTACACTAGGATCTAAATATGATATATAGCATGCATGCATTTAAATTTGAAATTCAAATTTGAACAGTAAATACTTTACTGTAATGTGTTCATAACACAATACCTTTGTGTGGGTAGTAGATTACCGTAATCTAATCATTGTCAGGAGAGTCTGATCATCATGATGTAGCTACATAGTATGTCTGGCCTCTGTGGATCATCCACACGAAGCTCCCGATCTGATCGACTTCACACGAGTGCTAGCTCGTTGTAGAGCCCTTTCGACGGCCGATGCTGATCGAACTCCTTCGATCGATGTCTGCTGATTTTTTAGATGCTCTAGATCATCAGCAGATGTACTTGAGAGGATGATGAAGATCTTCCTAAAATTTGATGAGCTCACGACACTCGTAGCTCACCTTCTCACTTCCCGAACTCCAGGCTGAAACCCTGAAGAACTCACTGAAACCCTGCGCATACTTTTTCTTTCTTTTCTTTCTTTTTCTCTCGGAAGGATATAGACCTTCACCTTGCACACAAAGATTCCTCACACCCAGATTTTCTCTCCAATTTTTTTTTTTTACACGCCCCACTCTTCTCCTCCTTTTAAAACAACAACCAAGGTCTTATCCACGTGAGAGGATAAAGATGAGTAATTGCACATTTGAATTCAAATCAAATTTTGAATTCAAATGAAAACTAATTTATCCCTATCCACTAAGGGCATGAGAAGAGGAGGGCATGGCTTAATTTGTGTGTGAGTAATTTCATGAGAAATATTTTCTCGTGTAATAAATAGGGCGTTAAAAGATGATAAGGTCAAGGCGCTAAGATTGGTTGCTCATTCAAATTCAAACTTTGTTTTGAATTTGAATGGCCAACCAATCATCTTTATCCACTCATATGGTGCATTAAAGTAGGGTGTGAGGAGAGATTTGCATGAGAAAAAATTCATGAGAACTTCCTTCTCGTGAATTCAAATGAGTGCAGAGGAAGTGAGGTGGCGCAGGGAGAATGGGTCAAGGTGGTTTCATTATTTAAACCAACCTAATTGAACCAAATAAGTTCGACCCAATTAGACTAATTTAATTCCAACTAAATTAGGCTTAATTAGTCTCAATAAAATCTTAATCAAATCAGGAATTGATTAAGCCCAACCCCTGATCATATCAAGGACCAAACCATCTCGACGATTAGGTCAACTCTTAACCTAATCGGGTCAAACCCAACTGAATCAAAAATAATTACTCAATCAAATTGAGTTAATTAATGATCAAATCATTAATTAAACCTCTCATAAATATTGAGTCCAAATCTGATGGGTAATCGGGAATCAGAATTCATCGATATGTAACCCTGATCGAAGAGTCCTAAACCAGTGGGACTCTTGACCCCGGTACCCAAAATGTGTGAAATTTGTGATCAAAGAATCCTGATTCTCGATCACAAAATCTCAGACATGAAGGACTCTTCACCAGCTATTAGATCAGATAGGAACTTCTAATGTGTGTGACCCCATAGGTTCAAACCTAAGCCAGTAGCACAGGAACCAATTCCTGTACTAATCGAAGTGACCATCTAGCAATGGTACCCAACGACCGGATAGGTCGAATGGTCGCAATCGCAACACTCAGAACCTACGTGAATATGGTTACTGTATAATTCATCATTTTGACCTCTGTGTTTAGAATGACTCAGGGTTAAACTGTCAACCCTGATTAAATCATCTGAATCTGCTCAACTCAAACAGTCCTGTGACTCCTCACAAAGACTACCTTGGCCAAAGTTTTTCTAAATTGAAACACGACTGTACACAGCTCCTAAACTGGAGTGGTCAATCCCATCTTGACACACGCACCGACAAGTCAAGTACTTGACTACACCCAACAACCTTCCGTCACTGAATTAGAAATTCAGGTAGTCCAGTGCCTAAGTACAGTGAGTTGTTTGCAAGTCATCGTGGCAGTCTCAGGTCGGAAGGACATTTATACCCATATTCCATCAGAGCAAATCTTGATAGTAGAAATAGCTCCGGAGTCGGTCACGTTCAGTGCAGATGTGCCCTTACATCTCACCTGTATGCCATACCAGTGTCTCCACACTCACTGGTTAAGAGGACAACCAACCTATATGGCACACAACGACCTATGCTTGATAAACGTTGTCGTCCTTGGTAACAACGTATCATTTGGTCGTAAACAGATTTAAGGACTAAACGATAAATCCTTCTTTATTGAGTCTAAATAGTCCTAAAGACTTCACCATAACATAGGAGTTCATTAGAAGATGAAATATTTTGTGATGAAAAAATACCAAAATAATTTTTATTAATACATAATTGATGTACATATACAAAAATGAGCACAACCGTCAATAGGCTGACGATTGACTTTGGGATACTATTCCCAACAAATGCATCACCGTATTTTAATTTAATAAATTTTAAGCCTGGATAATCCATGTGATGAATTTGAAAGATTGAAATACTATGTGGATGACTCATTCAGGGTTGACAGTTAAACCCTAGATCATCTTTGAGTATTCGAGATCAAAGGGATGAATTATATGGTAACCATATATGTAGGTTTTTGAATATTGCTTTGCATATATTCGACCTATCCAGATGTTGAGAACTATTGCTACATGATTACTTTGATTAGTAAAGAAAATAATTTCTCTACTACTGGCTTAGTATTCGAACCTATGGAGTCACGTACAAAGTCAGGCAGTGTAGAAAAGAATTGATTTAAGTCTATGAGTTCAATTTAGAAGTACGTAATTTGATTAAATGAATAAATTAGCTTAATTAAGAATTAAGTTAAAGATCATATGGGATTAAACAAATTTACTATGTCTAGCTAGTACTAGACATGAGGTTCAGATTTAATTTCGGAGATGATAATAATTTGATCAATGATTCAAAGAATTTATGAGAGATTGAATTCAAAGACTAATTAATTTTAGATTAGATCTAATTTAATTAAGCTTGAATTGAATTAAAAATCTAAGTTAGACTTAGACCAAAATCCTAATTAGATTAGGATTGACAAGCTCTTTGAATCTGGTTCGAATCAGATTTGAATCAAATCCAAAATGAGTCAAATTTGAACCCATTTGGTTTAGAATCAAAGAGACCCAATTACTTAGGACTCTCTTTCATAAGGTGGCCTACCAGAAGGGAAGGAGTGCTGAATTTTTTCCACCCCATATGGGAGCGCATGTGAACGGTTCTCATGTGGGTCATGTGGCCCTCTCCTTCTTTCATCCGATCTCCTATTTTGGATAAGGTTAGGACACCTAACGAACCAAGGAATTAGATCAGATTTGATACACCATAACTATAAGAAGGGAGCCCCTCTAACCACTAGGGAATAAGTGTTTTTGTGTGACAAAAAGAAAGGAAATTCATCAGTGAAAAGGGTGGTGTGTGTGACACAAAAGAAAAAGTCTTTTCTTTCTTACCGTGAGATATCTTGGGCACTCCTCTTGTGGGCGTGTGGACTCCTTTCTAGGTGTCCCTAAGGAAAGAAAATCAGATCTCCTCCCTCTCCTTATTTTCTTCTAAAGATTGCTGAAAAGAAAATCATCCCTCTTCCCTATGAAGCCTGATGTATGCACGAAGTAGAGGGCCTGTTCTTTCAGGCCTCGTGAGGCATCGGATTCAAGCAACCTCTAGAGATTTGATCTCTATTTCACTATGATCAAGATAATTCATAATTGTTATGTAAGCTTTTGAATAAAAAAATTTTTAAAACACACCCTGATAATCCAATCAGATTGGATACTTTTCCTTTAGTCTTGGTGTGTGCGACATATCAAGAGGAATAACCACCATAAGGAAGGGTGTGTGATAAATAAAGGAGGGCAGTTTTCTTTTGGCAAGGCATCTTCCTAGGTGCTAATTTCTTGGTGTGATGATTCCTATCCAGGATGCTCTCCTGCTACGAGATGAGATCTCCTTCCTTCTTTACTTTTCTTCTAAAGATTAATGCAAAGAAGACATCCCTCTTCCCCACGGAGCCGAGCATGTGCACAAAGTAAAGGGTCTGTATGTTCAGACCTCATGAGGCATCAAATCAAGCAACTCCCTTGGGATTTGATCCCTATTATGCTATAATTTAGATAATTTATACTGGTTATAAATTAATAGAATAAAAAAGTTTTTCAGATGCACTCTAGCGATCTGATCAGATCGGATAAATTTTTTCTTCAACTGGTATCAGAGCCAGACTGATTCATGGATGCATAAATAATTTTTTTTGATATACTTATATATTATATATAATCAAATTTTTATGTTAGATATTAAATCTGATTTGGACCTATAAATTAAAAATTTTTTGATCTGGTTTTGAGCAGATTTCAAGAACCTAATCAATGGTTGATGATGGTTTGTTATAAATCTGTTATAACAAATTTTTTTTGATATAGATTTTTGTTGGAATAATAATCCAATTAAATTTATTTTAAATCTATTTTAATAAAATTTTTATGATATTATTTTATATTAGACGTTAGACTTCATTAAGATCTAATCGAATCTATTTTGACAGATTTTCAGATCTGATTTTAAGCAAAATTCTACATAATATAAAATTAGATCTAAATAGTATTCTATTTCCATACGTTCTTGTGCGTATTTGAATTATTTTTTTATATAATTTTTGGTCTAAATTGATTATTTTATATGCTGTATAAATTTAGTTTTAGATCTAAAATAATGTATACGATACATTGATCTAATTAGATTAGATGTAAAATATGAATGATATGATCATGTTCATATTAGTGCACACCTAAATTTTGTTCATTGCATATGTAGATGCAATTAAATTTAAAAATTATATTTTTATTCTTAGTAGCCCAATACTCAAATTGAGATGATCACTAAACCATCTGGTCATAAAAAAAAATAGGGATTAAGTCCCTCTCTTGCCTATTCGATTGGTTCGCTTATGACGAGTAGGGGTGCCACTATGATCAAGTCTCATGAAGAAGAATAGCAAAAAGAATTTTAAAATTATTTTGATCATAAATATATTTAGATTAGATCTAAAGTAATTTATAATTCATCATAATTTTAATGAAATAAAATCAAATATTGCATATGATGTAATCGGTAGTGATGTAAAAGTTATCATGATACATGTGATATATATATATATATATATATATATTATATATTTTTTTTTTATATATATATATATATATATATGATATTTATATCAGATTTATGCATGTTTAATTATTAAACATGGATCTAAAAATTATATTTTAGGATCTAAAATTGTTGGGTTCTGATCACGTAGTAAAAATTAAATTTTAAATTTTTTTAAAATAAACAAACCAATAGTGTAACAATTAAAACTATCGAATAGAAATGCAAACCCTAGAATTATCTTGTCAATGTTGAACAAAATAAAAACAAGCATGCAAAGAGATAGAATTTTATACTCTCACCAAAAAGTAATATGGTATGATGGAGATCTCCACGAGATACTAAAGTAAAAATCCTCCAATGGTGATCCGTACGAAAGTTGGCCAAGATCCTTCCCAACCGGTGCGCTGCCGCAACCATGTCTACTCAAGAACACTACCGACTTCGAATTTAAAGTACGATCACATCAAAGCCCAATCATCTTTGATTTTGCTACCAAAATTATGCCGAGAGAACACTCTTTAGAAGTCTCACAACCTAGAATTTGATTTTGGGCTCCAACATGTAGAAAAATCAAATCCTAGGATAAACTAGCAGCACTTGCTAATTCTCTCACCACCCTTCTTACAACTTTTTCTCTCAATTTTTTCTTTCCATTTTTTTCAAATTTTTTCCAGAATTTTTTTTCTTTATTACATGCCAATTGGCTCTTATTTTCATTCAAAATTCAGTACTTAGCCTATATGGGATGCCCCATATATATAGGCTAAGAAGGGACATGAGGAAGGACCAAGGGGCACCAACTCTTGGCACTCCAATCTCTCACGTGGAGAAAAAAATCTCTGTGATGTATTTTTGGTATAGAAGATCCTTCACATAGAAGGACTCTTCCTCTTCTATGCCTTATAAATTTTTTACATAAATTCAGCATGTAATATTTAAGGATCTGGATGAGAACTGAAGAGATAAGATAAGAGTCTTCTTTAAAAAAGACTCTTTATATCTCAACGCAAATTAAGCGGGGGTGGCATTAAATTTTTAGTGAGAGACCTGATGGGCATAGAGGACTCTTTCCACACTTCAAATACTTTCAAGTTGGATAAGAACTAAATTAAAATATACCCAATCCCATTAGGTCAAAGGCAATTGGTCTAGTTTAGCTCAAACACTTTGAACTGAACCTAATTAGGAACTTGGATTAATATAATATGCTAGCATATCAAATTAACCCCTAGAATTTATATTAAATTTTAATTAAATCAGACCAAGACCAAATTCTAAAGTGTGTGACCCATTGGACTTCAAATCTAGCCAGCAGTGGACACAAATTCTTAACGTAACCCTAATCCAAACAGATTAGGTCAGCTCAAAAATCCCAATCAACCAGGACTCTTCCTAATTAATTCTTGAATTAAACTCTTTTAATTATGATGAGTTTATAAGTCAAGATTTATATCTAGTAATGTATCATGACTACCTAAAAAAATTAAAATTTTGATAAAAAATTATCAAAATATCCTTCAGTGGTAAGTTACTGTGTAATTCAATCCTTCAGTCAAACAACATCCTAGATGAGGTGTGAGCATGGAAACATGTCAAACCCAATTGCTCATCTATATATATCTCAATCAAAAGATGATAATTCTATTGGGTTTTGATGATGCAGTAGAATATGAATTTTAAAAAATTTTAACATGCATCCAACAGTTGAAATAATGTTTAACATTTAAACAAGACCACCGGAACACACAAACCCTAGGAACCCCTTGATGATTACAATCAAACCATAAAAGCATGTATATCGGGAGAAGACTAGAAGTCATATACCACCATGAAGATCATAAACTAATAATTTTAGATCTCCATGAGACTCCAAAGTAGAAGCCCTCCAACAGTGATCCACACAGCATTGATCAGGGTCCTTCCCAACTCGACATGGTGCTGCAGCCTTCTTCGTAAGTGCGCTGTCGATTGTTCTTTGCAAGAATAGGTTGCACCAATACTTGTATGCCTTCATGACCTCCACTAAGACCTCTCTAAGAACCCTTTCTCAAAAAATCTCATTATACACAAATCAGATTTTATGTTCAACACATGAACAATCTGATTTTTTGGACAAGCATCTTATGATTTCCATTTTCCTTCCTCTCTTTCTTACTATTTTTCTCTCCCTTTCCCTTTCTATTTTTACTTCAAATTTTTTTCACCTCATACTCATATAATCCCACATCCAAAACTATTTTTGGATAATTTTTATGCCATATGAGGCACTGCTTAAATAATGGATGAAGGGGCGCCACACAAGACATCAAGGGGTGCCAACTCTTGGCATCCCAACTCCCTTACACACTCCATATTAATTTTTTGCATGTAATCCCATAGGTTAAAGAATGGAAAATGAAGTGTTTTACCTAAAGAAGGACTCTTCCTCTATCAGAAAAAAATTGAATACCGTAATATGACATGTGGAAAGGGAGAATGCGTGAAATAATTAAGAGTCCTTAACTCTTAAGACTCTATCTTATCCAATGCATAAAAGTGGCATCCCATAATATTTGGCATTCAAACTCCTTCTAGAAGAAGGACTCTCCTTCCTCTTCTGCACTTATAATCCCAAAAGACATCTGATGTCATGAGAAAATAATAAATGCATAGAAATTAATGGAAGAAAATAAGAGTCCACATAGAAATGGACTCTTCCATTTCAATGCCAAAAATGGGGCGTCCCATATTTATTTTGGCATGGATTCCTTCCAAGAGAAGGATTCAACTTCCTCTTCCATGTCCCACATCCCAAGGCTCTATTTGATGGCACACAAAATTAAGGAATGCATGGAACATGTAAGAAAATTAAGAGGAGTGGAAGAGAAGGTTTCCTCTCCTTAAACCCAAAATTAATGTGACCCCACCTTTAATTTTTCAGGTGATTTTGATGTGGAGATGATGGATTTAAATGGAACTCTTCCATTAAAAACTAGATAAGCCATCTATTTAAAAATAGGTTCAAACCCAATCACATTAGGTCAAGGCAACAAGTCTAGGTTAGCACAAACATCTTTACACTGAATCCAATTGGGAACTTGAGTTAATTCATATGCTAGCAATTCAATTAACCCATTAAATTTATAATAAATTCAAATAGATTGGATCAAGATCAAATTTTTATTGTGTGTGACTCATTGAGTTTCAAATCTAGCTAGCAGTGGACCTAAACTCTCGACATAACCCTAATCCGATTGGATTAGGTCAGCTGGAGAGTCCCAATCAACTAAAACTCTTTCTAATTGATTCTTGAATTAAACTCTTTTAATTTTGATGAATCTATAAGTCAAAATTGATGTCTAACAATGTATCATAACTATCCGAAAGATTTGAAATTTAGTAGAAATACCAAAATTACTCTTTCGTGGTGAGTTACCATGCGATTCAATCTTTCAATCATACAACATCCTGAAAAGGCCATGGATATGAAAATATGTCAAATCTAAATATCTAACTATATGTATCTTGATCTGATAATGATGATTCAGTTGATGAATCAGTAAAAATTCTTTCTACTGTTCATCCCTGCTCTGGCCAGAGACTTTTAGAATCACCATCCTATGAGATCACATAGGATGTTCTCTCCTTTTACAAGTAGTAATCGATTCTTTGTTGACCACTCACAACCTCCATGCACACTTTGCCATACCCAGAATATCCCATACATATCTCAAAGTGGTGTGCTAGGGAACAAACCAGAGTAAGGGTCCATACACATAAGGTACCATGGTGATCTCAGGTCAAAGGATCACATACACTACTCCCACTGAAGAACCATCTGTCGATATACTGTAGGGCTCCATCAGATATTCTTCTTATGGATCAATTCAGTGAACTCATTCTTTAATAAGTACCTACATCCTTGTATTAGTGTCACCGCACAAGTGGTTGTGATATCAACCACCCTCTCCATTGAGCATACATAGGATATACCAGTCTTACCAGAATCATCGATCTTTGACTTGAAGATTCAACGACTGAAAATATTTTAGATTGAGGCTATCAAGATTTTAGATCTCACTGGTATGATCTCATCATAACCCTAAAATCATTGCCCTAATCTATGAGGTTTATCATAATCATAAGAATATGATACTGCAAATGATAAAACATAATACCTCATATAAATAAAATAATTAATGCCATACAAATGAGTAGGAAGATATCACAGAAAAGTCTCTTCGCATCCCCATATGATTGGCTTGTAGGGTACTATTCTTTCAATCTCTCACTTGCACTAAAGCCAATCGCCTCATACTTGATGCCCATGCAATCAGGATGCGGTTACACTGTTGCTGTGTAAGGCTTAGTGAACATGTCCGTTATGATGTTCTTAATAATAATAACTCATTTTATGATCATATCATGAATGAGGTGAAAGTACCTAGGATGTGCGTAAGTACCTAGTGAGATTACACCTAACTCAGTGATGAACCCTTTAATCTAGCAACTTTCCTAAGCAAACTTTACCAACAACATTTAACTGAAACAAATACAGTATGCTATTTGGAACTTTTCCAATCACTGCTCCTTTAGTACTTCTTAAGTACTTTGAGAATGCTTTTCACAGTTTTTATAAGATCCTATAATGGATCTACCTGAAATCAACAATTGCTCAAGATATAATCACATCAGGCTTGGTACATTGAATATATGGGTAAGTAAACACCTTTACACCCATTCATGTTGAACCCTTTCAACATTAATTCCATGTACCTGGACTGGGACAAGCCTGCATCCACTCACACCTATCCCTATAGATGCCAAGTATATTGGATGCTTAATCCAAGTCTTTTCATGAAAAGTTCTATGATAAGCAAGTTATTGACCGAGTGCAATATCGAGACTACCTTCCCAATATACTGTATGTCACCCACATACATAATCAAGAAGTTAGTGGAACTCTCACTTATCTTCTTGCACACACATATGATTCATCTATATTTGATAAAGTCAAACGTCCCATCAAAAATAGAAGTACCTACTCCTCATAAACTGCTTGAATTCTTAAAAGCATTTGCCCTTCCACTAGAGACTACTTCTCTAGATGGAGTATGGCAATAGCAAAAATCCGAATAGACATCTCTGATAGCAACCTGTTGGGACATACCCATAGGTGCTTCAACCATAGTCTAGACATGGTTGAAGTTCAGGGAGTTAATTTTGGATGTCAAGATTTCAGGCCAACTGTTAGAGTCTTACTCATAACAATCTCTGAATGGGTCAAGTAAAACATCATATACAATGATGTATGGTGTACTACCATTCACAATGACAAACCCATATTTGAGTGGTATATTACATACTCAAATTGACCTTTGGTGAGGAGATGTGTATCATGGTCGTGCCTCATCACTGGGCACATCTGGTTGAGGATTAACTTATAGACACTCCACAGGTTAAGATAGGATAGTTTACAGGTCTTGAACTTCTCAAGTTCAATTATCCTCCCACTGTCTCCTTTTAGAAATTTTTTTTTCCTAAAAAGTGGCATACCTGCTGACAAAACACCTTTCACATAAGCAAGCAATCTATCTTTTGTCCTTTTCATATCTTATATGGAGTGCTCGTAACAGATTTTGATAATATCTAACATATATAGTAATTTCAAAGATATATCCTCAGAATGAGACAATAATATTTGTAAGTATTTTAGAAAATATATCATTTCATATATGAAGTGTCAATCTCTGAGTTGAGATATTATTAATCTTCGAACATCCATATGTTCAAGACCTAATACCTAGCTTGCCCTAAGATATGTGACCGACACATATATATTTTTTATTCTCATCAATATGAAAAACAACATTATTAAGTGATAGAAACATAAGACTATAACCATAAAATTTATCAAAAGAATAGTAACTTTTACTATTAACATTAATTTCAAATCTATGTTACAATAACATAGGGATTGAAATAATATTTTTGATAAACAATGGTCTATTAGTTTCTAAATAAATAGGTTTCTGCAGTCTTAGCATGAATGGACTATCCATCAGTGCCAAAAGGCAAGTAGTCACCTCACTTCAGCTTTATAGGTCTAGCAACACTTTGCATATGAGGAACCTATAATAGGTATCACATACCTAAAAATTCTAAAGTTGAAACCCTCAATGATTATTAGTTTGTATCATATACAAACTATTAGCAGATGCAACTTTTGCATCCTGCTATAGCTTTACACTTGCAAGATAATTCTTACAATTATTGCTAATCAATGCTGCAACAATATTAGATACCTATAGTAAAGATATTTTTCACCTTCTATTCCTTAACCATTCATTTAAGTTTGATCAATTTTAAAAATATCCTAAGCAGTGAATATAAAGATCCAAATATGTGTATAAGAACATAAAAAGAGACTACTCATGATGACATGCACAAGTTAGATGAGGATTTTTATCTAATTATGTCTCCCACTATTTTAACAAATTTTATAGCCCTCAAGTATGAAATCGAGGAACCTTATCATAAAGTTCTTAGTGGGGTTGAGACTTCAATTGCTCATAAAAAGTCTTGTGGATAGCACAACAAGCTCCTATGAGTTTAAGGATAAGTAACTTTTTACTAATTATATCTCATGCAACTCTCAACATAATTTTTACCTCTAAAATACTTATAGCCTTGTGGATAGCATAACAAACTATAGTATTTTAGTTAAGTCATATCCTTCAGTCCTATATGGTCATATCTGGATAATACTACTCTTGTGGATAGCACAACAAGGCAGCACTACTAAATATGCCATAAACATCACTAGGTTAACATCATACCAATCACTATAGCAAGCTTTGTGGATAGCACAATAAACTTACTACAGTTTTTGATATACTTTATTGACCTAGTATGAGCTAAATACCATTAGTATTATTATGCACCAAGACAATATCAAATCAGTCCTCACAGAAAGCTTTGTGGATAGCACAACAAGCCTACTATGGTTATTGAGATAATACTGTCTTAGCATGAAAGAACGCATGGGTAGTATTCTTAACACTTCGCCATTATGACTTAATATAATTTATATGAAAGACTTAGGTCTCAAGCACATCCTTAACATATATATGCATCAAATGCTATGTAAAATTAAACTCCTAACTACCATTATGTAAAAGAAAATATAAAGGAAAACAAATAGTTATGGACTTTTGGAAAAATTATCTGAGCCACAGGATGATCTTTGGGTCTAACCCTATGTGTATCATAGATTAAATCATCTCATGATCAATCTTAATGCACCTCAACTCTCTAAAATCCAGATAGTCCAGTCTTCATCACCATGAAGACTATCATGAATGCTTGACCTTGATTTGAAAATAGTTAAAATAATTTCTATTTGTTCTCAAATAATTTTTTTCTATAATTTTACATCATTATGTAAAAATTCCAATCAATAGTTGAAAATATAGAAAAGAGAGGTTCAGCTGATAATATAATGCATCAAGGACAACCAACCCCTATTGCAACTCTTGCAAATGTATTAATATAATCAACTAGCATGTAAGCATTCATACATATATCCATCACATGGATGTTTCATAGTCCATAACAAATCAACATAATATTTTATAATAATTATAAAATATTATAACAAACAACTCATGTTATTTCAATTGTGATATCATTCAAACACATATCAATAAAGAAGTTCAAAATTATGGGTATAAGACCCATCTAGGATTTTTGATTCGAGTTCAACACTTGATCCAATAGTAACTTTTAAGTTAAATCTAATTCAATTAGGTTAATGCAGATTCGATCACCCATAACTCAGACCCTAATCAAATTAGGTAAATGATAAATTTGATTAACCAAAATGAAATATGGCTTCTAATCAAATTAGAACTATGAACTTGATTTAATCTATAATCATTAAACTCTAATCACATTAGAATAATGAATTATAGTTAAACCAATCCATCAGCACAAAAATTCTAATCCATTGTGTGATGCATCCTATCCATGACTAAAAATTTTTCGATCCCACACACACCTCAAACAACAATCAAAATGGTCAACCCATAATGGTAAGTGCCTGATAACATTGTGGTCGGCCCTTGGATCTTACATAAATATATCAAATGCAAAACCCTCAAGTCTTGATAATGTACATCCATATGTAACATTCCAAGACCCCCGCACATCACATGCACTGGATTTCAATTCTATCAAAAAATAGATCATAGGATCTAAATTAAACTTATCACACAATTCTATAAATCATGAAATTTTATATCCAAAGTTCGATCATGGATCGATAACATTTATCATTTGCAAAAATGCATCATAAACATCAACTAAACATCAATTAGAAAAACTGATTTTAACATAGTTTGAACTGGACCAATCCATATCACAATAATAACATGAAATTTGACTGAATCTATCAAAGATGACTCTGATACCACTATTAGGTTTCAATGACATAGTGAAATATGAATTTCAAAAAATTTTAACATACATCCAATAGTTGAAAACAATGTTTAACATTTAAACAAGACCACTGGAACACAAAAATCCTAGGAACCCCTTGGTGATTACAATCAAACCACAAAAGCATATATATCAGGAGAAGACCAGAAGTCATATACCATCATGAAGACCACAAACTTGTGATTTTGAGATCTCCATAAGACTCCAAAATAGAAGTCCTCTAATGGTGATCCACATAGGATTGATCAGGGTCCTTCCCAACTTGACATGGTACTATAACCCTCTTCATAAGTGCGCTGCTGATTGTCCTTCTCAAGAACAGGTTGCACCAACATTTATATGCCTTCATGACCTCCACTAAGACCTCTCTAGAAATCTTTTCTCAAAAGATCTCACTACACACAAATTAGATTTTATGTTCAACACATGAACAATCTGATGTTTTGGACAAGCATCTCATGCTTTACATTTTCCTTCCTCTCTTCCTTATTATTTTTCTCTCCCTTTCTCTTTCTATTTTTTCTTCAAATTTTTTCCACTTGTTGCTCCTTGAATTGATTTTGATGATTACAAAGCATTTGAGGGGATTACTAATGATTTTAGATTAGAAAAAGACTTATTGTATTTTAGGGGCAAAATTGTAATTTTGTCAAGACCTGATTTAGAAGCCTCAAAGCAAGAACTAAAGACGTACAATCTATTGGAGGAAATTTCAATATTTTTAAAAGTATATTTTATAAGAAAACTAGATTTTTATTTTTGAGTCGACCCCATGAGTCGACTCATGGCTTAAAGGGCCGAACGGCACGCTGAAATTTTGGCTGGCACACTCTGTGAGTCGACCCCATGGGTTGACCCCTTGGCATGAGTCGACTCTATGAGTCGACCTCTGCTGCTCTACAGGCCAAAATTATAGAATAGTTATTTTCTGCTCTTTTCCACAGAGGTCAACCCCATGAATCGACCCATGAGCATGAGTCGACCCTATGAGTCGACCCCTGTGATGAAAAAATTCTGCAACGGCTAGTTTTTAACCCATTTTAATTATATTTAATGCTCATTTAATGTGATCTAACGGCTCTATTTCAGCATAAAGGAGGAAATCAACAAGAGAGAAAGATTTGAAAAAGGTTCTTCAAGCATTCTTGTCAACCCTAAGCAAGAGCCCACAAAAAGAGTTCAAGAAGCTTTTATTTCAAGTTCACCAACTCCTCAAGAGTTCATTAAAGTCTCCAACCACCTTGAGAAAATCAAGAAGAGCTTCCTTCTAATTGTGTAAAGTGTATTTAAAGCTTTATTCGCTCATTAAAGGAGCTTCATCTGTATTTCTGTGCAATTAACTGTAATACTCTTCTTGAGTTATTATTTTTATTTTGGAAGGGTTTCAAAATGTGGAAAGGTTGATCCGAACCTTGAATTGAATTGTATTGGATTGGCTTATACCCAAAAAACAAATGGTCTAGCTTGGGATAGCTAGAGTCAGAGGTTCTGACGACTGTATTCAGGTTAAATACAGTTTAGTGGATTGGAATTTCAAGTAGGAGCTTGGGGAGTGGATGTAGGTGCAAGGTTGGTACCGAACCACTATAAATCCTCTTGTTTGTATTGTGCTTAATTGCTCCCTTTTAAACTTCTTTATTCTCTTATATTCTTGCATCCAACCATTACCCTTGCATCAATTACACTCTTCTTACTTATCTTGCTATTGTTAAATATTCTTCATAAGTTGTAAGTTAAGTTTAAATTTTTAGAAACCCAATTCACCCTCCCCCCTCTTAGGTTGCATAGCAGGGCAACAAGTGGTATCAGAGCCCAGTGCTCTAGCTCTACGTTGATTTAACCAATCAAAGAGCTAAAGATCTATGGCAACTCAAGTTGGCACTTCTCTAACCGAGGGGCAGTCCACTAACCGACCTTCACTTTTTAATGGGTCAAACTATACCTATTGAAAAGCTCGGATGAAAATCTTCATTCAAGCACTTGACTATGATATGTGGAATATCATAGTAAATGGACCACACACACCCATTAAAATTATTGACGGTATGGAATCAACCAAATCCGAAAAAGAATGGGATGAGGTTGATAAGAAAATGGCTCAACTAAATGCTAAAGCCATGAATGTCTTGTATTGTGCCCTAGATGCTAATGAATTCAATCATATTTCAACTTGCATGTCTACTAAGAAAATATGGGATAGATTAGAAGTAACTCATGAAGGAACTAATCAAGTGAAAGAATCCAAAATTAATATGCTCGTGCATAAATATGAATTTTTTAAAATGGAGCATGATGAATCTATAACTGAAATGTTTACTCGCTTTACTGATATTATAAATGATTTAAAAAGTCTTGGTAAATCTTATTCTAACAGTGAACTCGTGAGGAAGATTCTTAGGTCCTTACCAAGAACTTGGGAAGCCATAGTGACCGCTGTCCAAGAAGCCAAGGATCTGAACATCCTACCCTTGAAAGAGCTTCTAGGATCACTGATGACACATGAGCTGAGCATGAAACAACATCAAGAAGAAGTCAAAAAGAAGAGGACAATTCCCTTAAATCCATGACTCAACTTGATGAAGAAACTGATGATACAGAAAATGAAGAGCAGGATAAAGAAATGACTCTTATTACTAGAAGGTTTAAGAAATTTTTGAGGAAAAGAAAATAAGGAATGAGGAAGAGGCCACCCACAAAAGGAAAATATAGCAAAGAAAAGGATAAAGAACAACCCCTTATTTGCTACGAATGCAAAAAACCGGGATATTTTAAGTCTGAATGCCTACAAATGAAGAAAGGTTCCAAGAAGTACAAGAAGAAGGCCATGATGGCTGCTTGGAGTGGAAGTGATGAGTCAAGCTCCGAAGAAGAAGACTCAAATGAACAAGCCAACTGGTACCTTATGGCACATAAAAATGAGGTAAATTCTGCAACTCCTGTTGACTTTACCTTTGAAGAACTTCATGAAGGTTTTTATGATTTAATTGATGAACTAAAGAAGCTAGGGGTACAGAACAAAGAGTTAAAATCAAAGAATCAATCTTTACTAAAACAAAATGAGAGCATTTCGAATGAAAAATCTACCCTATTTCAAGAAAATCTGAACTTAAAGAGTGAAATTGCCAAGCTAAAACCAATAGTTGAGAAATTCACCTTAAGTTCTAATAAACTTAATATGATTCTTGAAAATCAAAATGCTGTTTATGATAAGGCTGGTCTTAGTTACAACCCCTTAAAGAAACAAAAGTTTCTAAAAAATATCTATATAAACTCTTCAAACAACAAGTTTTCAAACATTACTTGCTTCAAATATGGTAAAATAGGTCACAAGTCATACACTTATCTCTCTAACAAATTTTTAAATTCTAATGCAAAGAAAATATGGGTTCCAAAAGGAACCATTGTGACTAACCAAAAAGGACCCAAGAAAGCTTGGGTACCTAAAGTAAAAACTTGACTTTTGCTTGCAGGTGTGTCTAGCATCCCAAGGAGCAAACTGAAAATAGTATCTTGATAGCGGATGCTCGAGACACATGACTATTGATGAATCTCAATTCATCACACTTGATGCTAAAAATGGAGGGATGGTCACCTTTGGAGACAATGGCAAAGGAAAGATCATCGGTATAGGTAACATTGGTATCACTCCCTCCAAGTATATTGAAAATATTCTATTAGTAGATAGTTTAAAACATAATTTATTAAGCATCAGTCAATTTTGTGATAAAGGATACAAAGTTATTTTTGAATCTTGTATTTGCATTGTAACTAGTCCCGTTAATGAAGGCATTAAATTTGTTGGGCATAGACATGGCAATATTTATATGGTAGATTTGAATGATCTAACCAAAATAAACATGCAATGCCTAGTATCCTTGAATGCCAAGATTAATGAGACTAGTTAGCTTTGGCATTGTAGGCTTGCATATATTAGCATGCATTCACTTTCAAAACTCATTAAGAAGGAATTGGTTATTGGCTTACCCAAATTGAACTTTGAAAAGGATAGAATTTGTGATGCATGCCAACTAGGTAAACAAACAAGAGTTTCATTCAAATCTAAAAATATTGTTTCAACTTCTAGGCTGTTAGAACTATTGCACATGGATTTATTTGGATCTACTAGAACTACTAGTCTAGGAGGAAAATGATATGATTTTGTAATTATTGATGATTTCTCTCATTTTACATGGGTTTTCTTTTTGATACACAAGGATGAAACTTTTTAAGTTTTCTCTAAATTTTATCGAAAAGTCATAAATGTGAAAGGTTTTTCAATTCAAAATATTTGAAGTGATCATGGAATCAAATTTGAAAATCAAGATTTTAAAAAATTTTGTGATGAAAAAAGAATAGGCCATAACTTTTCGGCACCTAGGACACTCCAACAAAATGGAGTAGTAGAAAGAAAAAATAGAACCCTTGAAGAAATGGCCCGTACCATGCTATGTGAAAGCAACCTTCCAAGATACTTTTGGGCAGAAGCTATTAACACAGCATGTTACATATTAAATCATGCTTTAATTAGATAAATTTTAAAGAAAACTCCCTATGAGCTTTGGAAAGGAAGAAAACCAAACATTGCATATTTTCATGTTTTTGAGTGCCGATGCTTTGTATTAAATAATGGTAAAGAAAGACTAGAAAAATTTGATGCAAAATCTGATGAAATAAATTTTTTTGGTTACTCCTCTTCTAGTAAAGCCTTTAGAGTTTTCAACAAAAGAACATTAGTAGTAGAGGAGTCAATTCATATTGTCTTTGATGAAACTAACGATCTTTCTTCAAGGAAGAATGAAGGTTTTGATGATGCAGATCCTCTTATAGAAGGGATAAAGGAGATCAATCTGAAAGATTCAACAATTCAAGATGATGAAGAATATGAAGACAAATAAGATGAGGAAGGTGAAGAATGACAAGAACAACCTCAAGGTACAAATAATCTATCCAAAGAATGGAGGTATGATCACAATCACCTCAAGAAACTAATCATTGGTGATCCTACACATGGTGTAAGAACTCGTTCCTCACTTAAAGATGCATTCAATCATTGCACTTTTGTCTTTCATCTTGAACCTAAAACTATAGACGAAGCTGAAAAAGATTATAATTGGATTAATGCAATGCAAGAAGAACTTAATCAATTTGAAAGAAATAATGTATGGATCTTAGTATCAAGACCTAAAAACTATTCAATAATTGCACAAAATGGGTATATAAGAATAAATTGGATGAACATGGAAATGTGATAAGAAATAAAGCAAGATTGGTTGCAAAAGGTTATAATCAAGAAGAAGAAATTGATTTTGATGAGACTTTTGCACCTATTGCTAGATTAGAGGCAATCAGACTTCTACTTGCATATGCTTGCTTTATGAAATTTAAATTATTCTAAATGGATGTCAAAAGTATCTTTTTGAATGGATATATTGCTGAAGAAGTTTATGTAGAACAAACTTCAGGTTTTGAAAATCATGCTTTTCTTAATTATATTTTTAAATTAAATAAAGCTCTATATGGTTTGAAACAAGCACCCAGGGCTTAGTATGAAAAGCTAAGCAAATTTTTACTCAATAATGATTTTTCAAAAGAAAATATAGACACAACTTTTTTCATTAAAAGAAATCAAGATGATATATTAGTTATACAAATATATATCGATGACATTATTTTTGGGTCTACTAATGAAACTCTTTGTCAAGATTTTGCAAAGCTCATGCAGGGGGAGTTCGAGATGAGCATGATGGGAGAACTCACATTCTTCCTTGGACTCCAAATCAAACAAACAAAGAAAAGAATCTCTATCATCCAAAGCAAGTACATAAGAGAATTACTCAAAAGATTTGGAATGGAGAACTCCAAACCGATTGGCACACCCATGAGCCCAACATGTAAGCTTGACAAGGACGAAGAAGGTAAAAAGTAGACTTAAAATTTTATAAGGTATGATTGGTTCTCTATTATATTTAACTACTAATAGACCTAATATTATGTTTAGTGTTTGACTATGTGCTTGTTTTCAATCAAATCCAAAAGAATCACACTTGAATGCAGTTAAAAAAATCCTTAGATATTTAAATGGTACACAAACTTTAAGATTATGGTATTCTAAGGACTTACTAATTGACTTAATAGGATATTCAGATATCGATTTTGCTGGATATAATTAGATAGAAAAAGTACTAGTGGAACTTGCCAATTTTTTGGAGTTAACCTAATCTCTTGGTTTAGCAAGAAACAAAATTCAGTATCACTGTCTACAGCCGAGGCTGAATACATTGCAGCCGGAAGTTGTTGTGCTCAAATCTTATGGATTAAGCAACAACTCGAAGACTTTGGTATCAAACTTAATAAAACTTCCATAAGATGTGATAACACTAGTGCTATAAATCTCACTAAAAATCTAATTCAACATTCTAGGTCAAAACATATTGAAATCAGGCATCTTTTCATATGAGAACATGTCCAAAATAAAGACATAATTCTTGACTATGTTTGTACTAAAAAATAATTAGCTGACATCTTTACCAAGGCCTTAAGTGAAGATAGATTTTATGAAATTAGGAGAGAACTAGGAATCCTTGATCCATCTGCATAAGTGTCTCTCTGATTTCAAGGTATCATCACCAAAAATCCTTTTAGCTTAATTCTCATCTTTTTCTTTTGAGATCAAAAATCCAAAATTATCATTCTCATAATCAATTTTTGGATAAAATATCCTTCTCCTAATATTTTAAATTTTTTCGAAATTATTTCATCATTTTTCTGAATTTCTCTGTACCATGAGTCGACCCCCAGGGTCGACCTTAGGGTAAACTTGTAATATTGACTAAATCCTTTGGGCGCTTTCTTTTTGTTGGAAAACCTCCCTTGAGCCGACCCAACTCTCCGTCTTCTTCCTTCCACCAAGCCAAAAGACTCCCTCTCTTCTTCCTCAAACCCAAGTTTTTCTCCAAAACTCTTCTCCCACCATCTCTCACCCTCTAAATCGCCCTCTTAGAGCCAAGCTCCTCCCTTTCTCCTTCTTCATTTGGAGCGAGTTGAGCTTACCCTAGACTCTACCCGTCTTCTCCAAATCGGCACTCCACTTCTCTAAAATCCTTATCTTTCCACTCAAAACCCTTCATCTCTACCTCATATTTGCTCTCCTAAGTTTCTTGCTATTTCGGCCTGTGCAAATGGCTCCGAAGATGAAACTTCCATAGAGGAGGAAATCAGTTCGTGGGTTGGAGGAAAGTGTGCGCCGGAAGAGACAAGCAACCGAGACCACTTCTGCTTCAAACCCTACTCCTGCATCAGCTCCAGCTACAACCAGGTCTCCAATCAGCCCTAGTAAGGTACCCTCTCCGATAGGAAGGTAGAGCTTGGCAAAAATATTGATTTCAGATTTTTCAAAAAGGAAGGGTTCTCTATGGGATCAAAAATTAAGGACCAAGGTTGGAAATTCTACTGCTCCCTAAAAGAAAATACTTATGTGGATCTTGTTAGAGAATTTTATCTGAATTTGGGATACAGCAATGAAACAGTAAAATCCACAGTAAAGGGTATAGAAATTAGCCTAGATCCTATGCTTTTGGGAGAAATTCTTCATTTACCTTGTGAGGGATACACAAACATGGAACTCCCAGTTAAAGAGGAAGGAATAAATGTTATTCTAGGGAGGACCTTCACTGGAAGCCTAAACAAATTAGAGGCAAAGATTCTTTCCATTGAGATGAGGCTGCTACACCACATGATAACTAAGTTATTTTTTCCTAAAAGTGATAGACATGATCTCCTCTTTGGTCAGGACATCTGCATTATGTATCATGTTATTACTCAAACCCCCCTGAACCTTTCGGCATTGATGTTTGAGGCTATGAGAGAGACCTTGAATAGGTCCAAGGCACACTTGCCTTTTGGTATGGCTCTCATTTTAGTATTTAGGAGGTTTGGAGTTAGCTTTGAGGGGGAGGCAGTAGCTAGGCTATCTCACTCTGACACTATCAACCGCCATACTTTGCACCGCATAGGATTTTCCAAAACTGATGGTGGTTGGACAAAAGTTGTGGATGAGAGAGCTGAGGACAGAGCAGAGGAAAAAGGACCATCTTCACCCCTCCGTGATCACAGGGCTGTATCTTCAGATATTCAGTTTGTTTCTGACCATGAGGCTATGCTATCAGAGTCTGTGAGGAGGCATACTTTGGTTCAGCAACCAGCCAGCAGAGCACATCCTTCAGAGAATAGATTGGCTGATGATCAGATAGAGATGATATCTCAGCGTGTAGCCTCCATACTATCTCGTCAGATGGGCACTTCAGCTTTTGCTCAGGGATCGACATCTCATGATGTATCTGATCAGACACTGATCCCCCACATCTTCACTATTTTTTAGATATTTTTTGATCAGTCAGTACGCATCGAGCAGCTTGAGGGTTGTGTATTGAGACTGACTGGCAGAGTACTTGACTTGCAGAGGCAAGTGTTAGCTCTAGCCCATCCACAGCCGCATGAGGACATCACTGAGATCTCAGACCTATCTGCGGAGGCAGCCAGACTGCGAGGAGTCTAAGAGAGTGGTTTTGACTTTCTGAGGAGAGAGATCAGGGGCTCTAGTGAGCATGCTTCCACTCAGTTCACTGCACTGCTACAATCTATTTTGAGAGCTTTGAACCTTCTGGACACCATCAGACTCTCACTTGTAGCTCAGTCCTTTGCTTCTCAGCCTTCAAGATCTTCTCACCCCCTCCACTCGTGCTGGCACCTCTACCCATGGTACAGGCAGATGCGATCGAGGTCGAGCTCGTGGACATGATCCTTCATCTCCTCACCCTATCTCTGATTCATCAGACTCCGATCCATCCAGCCATGATATCTATTAGATCCAGTGTAGTCTGTCCTTTCCTTAGTTTTTGTCTAGGATCTATCTTAAGGGCCATGTAATGTAATGTTGACTGATTGACTCTTGGATAGTTTCTATCCATGTCTTTTGTACTCTAAGTCAACACTTATGTATTGAAACATCTATATTTTCAGTCATCTTTTGGATATATATATATACACTTTGACTTTCAATGAATATCTCTGAATGTGATCAAATTGAATTACTTTTAAATTATAAAATACTTGAATAACAATATCTGTTAAATGAGAAAATTGATATATCTTTTACGATTGCTATATTGAGGGGGAGTAAAACAATAAGCAATAAAGAAACGAGCAATAAAGAAGGAAGCTAAAGATGTAAAATTGATCCCATCAAAAGGAAGGAATAGAGAAAATATATTATTAAAAAAAAAGAGGGAAAGTAAAGAATCTCAATTGATGCTGTCAAAAAGGGAGAGTAGAGAATCGAGATTGAGATTGAGCAATAAGAGCAATAAAGATTGAACATTAAGTAAATTGTTAAGCAAATGGGTACATGTGTCACATGCCTTTTTCCTTCCAAGCAACTGCACTTATAAGCAAATTTCAAATTTATCTTTAAACTAATTATGATGTATTTCATTCCAATACTTGGCTATAATATCTAAGTGATGCATCTTCATAAATTTGAAATTTATGTTCAATGCTTTCTATATGCTTTTGCTCAAATATTTTGTCATCATAAAAAGGAAGAGATTGTTGCTCCTTGAATTGATTTTGATGATTACAAAGCATTTGAGGAGATTACTAATGATTTTGGCTTGAAAAAAGATTTATTGCATTTCAGGGGCAAAATCATAATTTTATCAAGACCTGATTCAGAAGTCTCAAGAGCAAGAACTAAAGACGTACAATCTATTAGAGAAAATTTTAATATTTTTGGAAGTATATTTTGTAAAAAAATTAAGTTTTATTTTTGAGTCAACCCCATGAATCGACTCATGGCTTAAAGGGCTGAACGGCACACTGAAATTTTGGCTGGCACACTCTGTGAGTCGACCCCTTGGTATGAGTCGACCCTATGAGTCGACCTCTGCTACTCTACAAGCCAAAATTACAGAACAGTCATTTTCTGCTCTTTTCCACAGAGGTCGACCCCATGAGTCGACCCATGAGCGTGAGTCGACCCTATGAGTCGACCCCTGTGACGGAAAAATTCCACAACGGCTAGTTTTTAACCCGTTTCAATTGCATTTAATGCTCATTTAATGTGCTCTAACGGCTCTATTTCAGCTCAGATTACTCTCCACCATTATTTGAAGTTATATAAAGGGACTTAAAGAAGGAAATCAACAAGAGAGAAAGATTTGAAAAAGGTTCTTCAAGCATTCTTGTCAACCCTAAGCAAGAGCCCACAAAAAGAGTTCAAGAAGCTTTTATTTCAAGTTCACCAACTCCTCAAGAGTTCATTAAAGTCTCCAACTACCTTGAGAAAATCAAGAAGAGCTTCCTTCTAATTGTGTAAAGTATATTTAAAGCTTTATTTGCTCATTAAAGGAGCTTCATCTGTATTTCTGTGCAATTAACTGTAATACTCTTCTAGAGTTATTATTTTTGTTTTGGAAGGATTCCAAAATATGGGAAGGTTGATCTGAACCTTGAATCGGATTATGTTGGGTTGGCTTGTACCCAAAAAATAAGTGGTCTAGCTTGGGATAGCTAGAGTCGGAGGTTCCGACGAGTGTATTCAGGTTGAATACAGTTTAGTGGATTGGAATTCCCAAGTAGGAGCTTGGAGAGTGGATGTAGGTGCAAGGTTGGCACCGAACCACTATAAATCCTCTTGTTTGTGTTGTGCTTAATTGCTCTTCTTTTAAACTTCTTTATTCTCTTGTATTCTTGCATCCAACCATTACCCTTGCATCAATTACACTCTTCTTACTTATCTTGCTATTGTTAAATATTCTTCATAAGTTGTAAGTTAAGTTTAAATTTTTAGAAACCCAATTCACCCCCTCCCCCTCTTGGGTTGCATAGCTGGGCAACACCACTTCATCCTCATCTAATCTCACATCAAAAACCATTTTTGGATAATTTTTATGCCATATGGGGCACCCCTTAAATAAAGGATGAAGGGGTGCCACATAAGACATCAAGGGGCGCCAACTCTTGGCATCCCAACTTCCTTACATGCTCCATATTAAATTTTTGCATGTAATCCCATGGGTTAAGGAATGGAAAATGTAGTGTTTTACTTATAGAAGGACTCTTTTTCTGATAGAAAAAATCTGAACACCGTAATATGGCGAATGGAAAGGGAGAACGCATGAAATAATTAAGAGTCCTTAACTCTTAAGACTCTATCTTATCCAATGCATAAAAGTGGCATCCCATAATATTTGGCATTCAAACTACTTCCAGAAGAAGGACTCTCCTTCCTCTTCTGTGTGTATAATCCCAAGAGACATCTGATGTCATGAGAAAATAATGAACGCATAGAAATTAATGGAAGAAAATAAGAGTCCACGTAGAAATGGATTCTTCCATTTCAACGCCAAAATGGGGCATCCCACATTTATTTTGGTGTGGAGTTCCTTCCAAGAAAAGGAATCCACTTCCTCTTCCATGTCTCACATCCCAAGGCTCCATCTGATGGTGCATAAAATTAAGGAATGCGTGGAACATATAAGAAAATTAAGAGGAGTGGAAGAGAAGGACTCCTCTCCTAAAACCCAAAATAAATGTGATTACACCTTTAATTTTTCATGTGCTTTTGATGTGGAGATAATGGATTTAAATGGAACTCTTCCATTAAAAATCAGATTAGCCACCTATTTAAAAATAAGTTCAAACCCAATCACATTAAGTCAAGGAAATAAGTCTAGGTTAGCATAAACACCTTTGCACTGAACCCAATTGGAAACTTGAGTTAATTCATGTGCTAGTAATTCAATTATCCCATTGAATTTATAATAAATTTAAATAAATTGAACCAAGACTAAATCTCTATTGTCTGTGACCCATTGGATCCTAAATCTAGCCAGCAGTAGATCCAAACTCTCGACGTAATCCTAATTCGATTGGATTAGGTCAGCTCGAGAGTTCCAATCAACTAGGACTCTTCCTAATTGATTCTTGAATTAAACTCTTTTAATTTTGATGAATTCACAAATCAAGATTGACATCTAACAATGTGTCATGACTACCCAAAAGATTTAAAATTTGATAAAAATATCAAAATTATCCTTCCATTGTGAGTTACCATGCAAATCAATTCTTCGATCATACAACATTCTGGAAAGGCCATGGGTATGAAAATATGTCAAACTCAAATATCTAATCATATATATCTTGATCTGATGATGATGACTCGATTAATAAACCAGTAGAAATCTTTTCTACTGTTCATCGCTGCTCTGACCAGAGACTTTCAGAGTCACCATCTTATGAGATCACATAGAATGTTCTCTCCTCTTACAAAGAATGATCGATTCTTTGTTGACCACTCACAACCTCCATGCACACTTTGCTATATCCAGAATATCCTATACACATCTTAAAGTGGTGTGCTAGAGAATAAACCAAAGTAAGAGTCCATGCACATAAAGTATCATGGTGATCTTAGGTCAAAGGATCACATACATCACTCTCACTGAAGAACCATATGTCAATTGCTGTAAGGCTCCATCAGATGTTCTTCCTGTAGGTCAGTTCAGTGAACTCATTCTCTAATGAGTATTTACATCTTTGTATTAGTGTCACCATACAAGTGGTTATGAGATCAACCACCCTCTCCATCAAGCATACATAGGATGTACCAGTCATATCGAAATCATCGATCTTCGACTCGATGATCCAATGATTAAAAATATTTTAGATTAGGACTATCAAAATTTTAGGTCTCACTGATATGATCTCATCATGGCCCTATAAACATTGCCCTAATCTATGGAGTTTATCATAATTATAAAAATATGATACAACAAATGATAAAACATAATACCTCATATAAATAAAATAATTAATGTCATGCAAATGAGTAGAAAGATATCACAGAAAAGTCTCTTCGCATCTCTATGTGATTGGCTTATAGGGTACTATTCTTTCATATTCAGTTGATGATATATTAAAAATTTTTTTCTAATTATCATCCTGTTTTGACCAAAGACATCCAAAATCACCATCTTATGAGGTCACATAGAATTTTCACTCCCCTTATTAGGAATGACTGATTCCTTATTGATCACTCACAACCTCCATGCACACTTCACAATATCCAGAACACCTCATACAAGAATCAGAGAACCAAGTTAGGAAGTGAACCAAAATATGGATTCATGTACACAAGGTACCATGATGATCTCAAGTCAAAGGATCACTTACACAACTCCCACTTGAGAACTATCAGCAGATATGTAAATAAGACTCCATCAGATGTTCTCTCGTGGGTTTATTCAGTGAACTCATTCTCTAATGAGCACCACATCCTTATATTAGTGTCACCACATAAGTGGTTATGAGATCGACCACCCTCATCTCTGAGCATACATAGGACATGCCAGTCTTACTGGTATCATTGATCTTTGACTCAATGAACTAATGACTGAAAATATTTTAGGTCATGGCTATCAAAGATTTAGGTCTCACTGGCATGATCTCATCACGACCCTAAAATCATTGCCCGACCTATGGGGTTTGTTATAATTTAAATAATAATAATAATAAGATGCATCATATAATAAATCAAAATATCTATTTTATTAAATATTAATATCGATTTCATGAGTTTGGAAGATAAATTGCCAAAAATATCCGATCACATCCTATATGCGATTGGCTTGTAAGATATTATTCTTTCAATCTCCCACTTGCACTAAAGCCAATCACCCATATACTTGATGCCCATGTAATCAAAGTGGCAGTCAAACTGGTACAATGATAAGACCTTAGTGAACAGATCCGCTCTATTGTTCTTGGTGTCAACTTCAAGATCACATCACATCTTTTGATTATCTCTCGAATGAGGTGGAACCGTCTTAGGATGTGCTTAGATTTATGATAAGACCTTGATTTCTTGGCTAAGCAACTACCTCAGTAGTTATTCAATCCCTGGAACCACACCCAATTTTGAGATGAATTTTTTCATCCAGACAGCCTCCTTAGCAGCCTCACTAGCAGCAATGTACTCAGCTTCAGTGACTGAGTCAGTAATAGTTTGCTGTTTGAAACTCTTCCAACTTACTGCTCTACTATACAGGGTGAACACATACCCAGATATGGATTTACTATCATCCAAATCAGATTGAAAACTAGAATTAGTATAACCTTCCAGTTTTAAATCAGATTCACTATAAATGAGAAAAATATCTCTAGTCCTTCTCAAGTACTTGAGTATATTTTTTATAGCTTTCTAATGATCCTCCCCAAGATCAACCTGAAATCTGCTTACAATGCCCAAGACATAAGCCACATTAGGCTTGGTACATAACATAGCATACATTATTGATCCTACAGTCGAAACATAAGGAATAAAACCTATTCTATTTCTCTCTTCAGGTGTTTTAGGAGACATCTTCTTAGAGAGCTGTATGCCATGATCCATGAGCAAGTAACCTCTTTTATTTCCCTCAATGTTGAACCTCTTCAACACAAAGTCTATGTACCTAGATTGGGACAAGCCAAGCATCCTTTTTTATTTATCCCTATAGATCTTTATACCAAGTATATAGGATACTTCACCCAAGTCTTTCATGAAAAATTTTTGTGATAGCCATATCTTGATCGATTGCAACATCGGGATATCATTCTTAATGAGCAGTATGTCATCTACATACAAGATCAAGAGGATAATAACACTCTCACTAGTCTTCTTGTATACACAAAGTTTATCCATATTTTTGATAAAACCAAATGATTTGACTGTCTCATCAAAAATAGATGTTTCAATTCCTCAATTCTTGTTTTAATCTATAAATGGTTCCAATCAGCTTGCATACTTGATTTGCTCTCCCACTAGAGATAAATTTCTTTTGCTGAGTCATATAGACTTCTTCCTCAAAATTTTCAATGAGAAAGGTAGTCTTGACATCCATCTACTAGATCTCATAATCATGGTATGTAGCAATAGTAAGCATAATCCGAATAGACTTGAGTATGGCTACCAGTGAAAAGATTTCTTCATAATCAATATCTTATTTTTATTTGAAACCTTTTGCCACCAGCCTGACCTTGTAGTCTCTACCTGGCCATCTACTCTAATCTTCCTTTTGAAGATCCATTTGCAGCCTATTGGGGTCACACCCTGAGGCGCATAAACCAAAGTCCAAACATGATTGGTATACATCGAGTCCATTTCAGATTTCATAATATTGAGCTATATGTCAGAGTTACTACTCATAACAGCTTCCGAATAGGTTCTGGGATCATCATTCTCAATGATGTAGGATGTATTATCATTCTCAATGACAAATCCATATCTGAGTGGTACATTACGCACTCTACTTGACCTTTGGAGAGGAGGTGTGTATAGTAGCTGTGCCTCAACAATGGACACATCTGGTTGAGAATCAGCTTGTGAATCTTAGATGGGTTTAGGTTTCAAACTTTCTCAGGTTCAACAGACATCCCATTGCCCCCTTCTTGGATAAACTCTTTTTTCAAGAAAATGACATGCCTACTAGCAAATACTTTTTGTTAAGTAGGATGGTAGAAATAGTATCCTATACTCTCTTTGGAATAATCCACAAATCTATATTTTTCTGATATAGCACTAAGCTTATCTCCATCAATATTTTTCACATAAACAGAGCAACCCCAAATCTTAAGATGTTTAAGATTGAGCCTCTTCCCTTTCCATATCTTATATGGAGTGCTAGAGATTGATTTGGATGGTGCTTTGTTCAAAACATATGCTACGGTCTCGAGAGCATATCCTCAAAAGGAGATTGAAAGATCCGTAAAATACATCATGGACCACACCATATCTAATAAGGTATTATTCCTCTTTTTCATAATTTTATTTAATTATGGAGTGTAAGGAGGTATCCATTGAGAGAGTATTCTATTTTATTTTAAATGTTTGAGGAACTCACTAGTCAAGCATTCTCCTCCTTGATCAGATCGAAGAGATTTAATACTTTTACCAGTCTGTTTCTCAACCATTCTTTGATACTCTTTAAACTTGTCAAAGGCTTCGGAGTTGTATTTTATTAAATACACATATCCAAATCTAGACATATCACCAGTGAATGTGATGAAGTTAGAGTATCCACCTCTGGCTTGAGTCGACATTAGACCACAAACATCAGTATGTACAAGGTCCAAAATGTCACTCGCCCTTTCTCCATGTCTAATAAATGGAGACTTGATCATTTTACCTATGAGATAAGATTTATAAATTTCATATGATTTAAAATTATAAGGATCAAAGAATTTATCTTTATATAACTTGTTAATTCTTGACTTATTTATATGACCAAATTGACAGTGCTAGAGGTATGTGACATTCACATCCTCTCTCTTTCTTTTTTTCATATTATTAATATGAAGTACATTATCATTAAGTGATAGGAACAAAAGACCATTATCAATATAAGTATTTTCATAAAATTTGTTAAAAAAAATATATAGAACAATCATTATTCTTTACTTTCATTTCAAAGCCTTGTTCTAATAACAAAGGTACAGAAATAATATTTCTAACGATATTAGATATATAATAATAGGTCTTCAATTTCAAAACTTTACCCAAAGATAACTTCAAAATCTTGATTTTCACGACTTCAGCTTGAATAGACTCTCCACTAGTATCGAACAACTCGAAGTCACCTTTATTCAGACTTTTTATTTCTTGCAAATTCTGCAATGATTTGTAATGGTGTGAGCTACAGAAGGTATATAATACCCAAAAATCTAAAATTGAAGTACTTAATGATAAATTAGTTTACATCATACCCAAACTTTTAGCAACATTTGCTTGTTTCACAGTTGTAAGGTATTCCTTGCAATTCCTCTTTCATTGCCCCTCCTTGCCACAGTGATAGCAAGTATCTTTGGCGGAGACCTTCTTCGCCTTCTTCTTGGAGATGCTAGCCTTAAAGTTCAACTTTTTCTTGAAACCCTTCTTGCCTTTCTTCTTGTTGATCTTATCAACGAGAAGAACTGGAGCTTTTTCATCTTTGAAATGGCTCTTTGCTATTTTCAGCATGTTCAACTGCTCAAGCAGGCTAATTTTCAGTTTGTTCATATGGTAGTTTCTGACAAACTGAGAGAAAGAGTCGAAGAGAGACTATAAGATCAAATCCTGACTAAGTTCACCGTCCATGGTAAAACCCAATTATCCCAGATGAGTGATCAAATCAATCATCTTTAGGATATATATTTGCACAGATGTGCCTTCAGTCATGCGGGCATAAAACAACTACTTAGATATCTCATATCTAGCAGTTCGACTTTGTTCTCCATATAACTCCTTAAGATTAAGGAGTATAGAAGGAACATCCATATCCTCATGCTACCTTCAAAGCTCATTGCTCATCGAGGCAAGCATGATGCATTTAACAATCATACTATTATCCTTCTACATCTTATATGTAGCCCTTTCCTCCTCAGATGCATCTTCTCCGATTGTATCGGGTGCAGGTGTATTTAGTATGTAGGAGACTTTCTCTTGAGTGAGAATAATTCTTAGATTTCTTAACCAGTCCATGTAGTTCGGTCTGATCAATCAGTTAGCATCTACTATGCCTTTAAGTGATAGTAAGGATGCCATATGTGTAGTTAATCTACAATAACAAGTACACAATATAAGCGGATAACTTATGATGACATGCACAACTAGATTAGGACTTTTGTCTAATTGTGTCTCCCACTATTTTAACAAATTTTATAGCCCTCAAGTATGAAAAATGAGAAACATTATTATGTTTCTTAGTAGGGTTGAGATCTTTATTTTTCATAAATACCTTATGGATAGCACAACAAGCATTCATGAGTTTAAGAGTAGATAACTCTTTACCAATTGTACTTCATAAAATTTTTAACATTTTTCTCTCTTGCCTCTAGATTACTTATAGTCTTATGGATAGCACAACAAACTATAATATTCTAGTTAAGTTAACCCTTCAATCTCATTGGTCATATTTAAACAATGATATCCATGTGGATAGCACAACAAAGCAATACTATTCAAATATGCCATGAGCATCAATAAGCACTTAGTCAACATCATATCATTTCTATAGTAAGCCTTGTAGATAGCACAACAAGCTCACTAAGATCTTGACAAACTCTATTGACCAAGCTTGAAGAAAGGCCTTTATAGTGTCTACATCACTAATCAATCTAAGTTTGAAATTAAATAAGACCAAATTGGCCAGGTCAGTGGTGGGAGGCTCTCCGTAGCTTTTCTTAGACACCAACAAAGTTAATCAGGCCAGCATGCAGACCTAATTAGAAAACCACCTTTAATACTTACCTAAAGATCAATTGATCAAATAAATTCAATATTTGATTTGTAAGTGATTTCTGATATTACAACTTAATATAATTTTACAAAGGATCTTTGAACTGGTCTTGGCACATCCTAACTATAACTACATAAAATGTACTATACATATTATACAATTCGGCATGCTTTAACAAATCATAATAACAATCACGTTGACATGCCAAAAATCATATAAGGGTGCACAAAATGACTTAACAAATGTAACAAGTTTAGCAAAATTGAAAACAAACTTTAATCAAATTAGGCATGCATGAAACCCTTAAACATAAAATCGATTTAAGCATCAAGCAACCATGAAACTATAAATTTCATATTATCATAAATTCAAAATTTTAATAATTGAAATTTAAATTCATGGTTTATGTTGTTGCAGCTAATCTGTTGTCGCCTGTCGTTGGTGAAGAGCACTTGCAAGACAAAGTCCTCATAGATCGAAATTATGTCCGACAGGGACCCTCCAATGCTTAAGTTAGAGAGGAGGTTGATGAATAGTAGATTAAGAGTATTTAGAGTAGTAGAGTCTTAGTCTAAAATTATCTTATCTGTGCTGCTTATTTACCTCCTTTTTATAGATGATTCTGATGTAACCGTTGAGCATGTAGTCCTGCTTTTTATGGTGCTAAATTATAGAGCCATAATCATGGAGTTAATAGGCTGTTTGTTCCCACTAATGATCATGATACGTAGTCGATAACCATTCATAATGGTTCAAGTATGTTTAATAGTTAAGCCGACTATATGTCGGTAATAGTGATAAGTCTGTAGTAGACCCGAATGAGCATCGGTCGGTAATTCTGATATGTCGATGGTCTTCAGTTGGAAGTTAACCAAGTTGTTAGTTGCTGGTTGATAGTGGCCGACTGTCAGTCGGTCAGCCGATTGTGAGTCAGCGTAATGTGTTCATGTGGCCGATGTAGAGTCAAAGTCAGGGGTCGGTTGACTTATCCCAACAGTTGCCGTCCACTCTCAAGTCTAAGGTCATCCGACGTGTATATTATCACGTGGTCTATCATGTTGACGAAGGGAGTCATCACGTGTTGCGTCAAGCTCTGACTTGGCTGCTGGTCTTTATGATTTTTTTTTGGAATATGAAAAATCTCTAGCCATTTTGTTGTTTTGATAGCTGTAAAATTATTATTGGACTATCATTTCGATAAGATAATTTGACACCCAGGATATCCGGATGATTTGATTCTGACTAGTACATCTTTGCCATGTGTCCAAACATCATTAGGTCGGAGTTGTTCACGTGGATAGCAGTGAGGTGGCTCAATCAAGAGCAGGTATGTCAAACCGTTCGACTCGGTCTGGATGTTGCCATGCATCATCATCTGATGAGATTCAGATTTGACCGATTTCATCTAGACTGTTGAAGGGTCCTATATATATGCAGTCATTTTTAGCCAAACTTTTACTTTGCATTTTATCACCATTCTCTACTGCAGAAGGTTCTGTCGGAAGATCGCCCAGTACCAGAGCTCAGGCCTCTTCTTCCTTTTTATAGCTTCAGGTCTAGTGCTTTTGTCCTTCTTCTTGGGTCTGTCTCCCTTTTGAGTTTTCATTTCAGGGTTTTTTCTAGTGTTTCATCTTTATGGCTAGAGCTTCTTCTTCTTGGGATAGTCGGTCAGAAAATCCAATCGATGACTCTTTTTTGGGTCAGAAAGTGGAAGCTTCTTCCCTATTTCGATCTAATGTTGAATGGCTCTGAGAGCAATATCGTATCTCGAAGTAGTATTAGCTCTTCACTCCTAGCTTCGATGGTCGGATGAACTCCCCTCCTCCGAGCCAGGTTGCATTCTATGTTGAAGACCTTCGAGCTGGTCTTTGGTTCCTGATTTCGGATTTTGCCTGAAATTTTCTCGATTACTACAGTCTTTGCCCTGCTCAGCTAACACTGAACTCTGTCCATCAGATAATTAAGTTTGCTTTGCTATATCTGCTCATACTGATTGAACCTTGTCCTTCTCTCTTCCAAACTTTCTTTGTCCTTCATCTCCATCCTAAGGCCAAGGGTTGGTGGTTCTTCAACCTGAGAAAAGACCTTTCTTTCATGACCGATCTTTCATTATCCATTCATAGATGGAAGAACCAATACTTTTTTGTTTCTTCTCCATTTCCCTGGAGCTTTCCTTCGTGCTGGGGTGATCCAAGGATCAGCCCCAACGAGAATAGTTGGGTGGAGGTCGATGATCGAAAAGATTTCCATCGATTGAAGGATATGGCAGTTCCACCATAAAGAGAGCTGATGATCGAACAAGCTCTCTATGATGCTAGCCTTAGTTCGATCACCTCCTTAGGTATAGCATAGTTGACCACTTTCATTTTTTTTTGTTTATTTTGAACTGTATTGATTTCTTTATTTTGGTTGCAGCTATGCAGCCGAGGGCACGAGTATCGACTGTCGATATTCATCAGCATGCTGTCAAGAAGAAGGCAACATTCGAAGCTGAACCCTCCCAATCACTGAAGAAAGGTCGGGCAGTTGCTGCATCCGCATCGACGAGGGAACCTGATGTACTGTCGAAGTCAGTTCCCGAGCCAGTTTTGATGTTGTCGATTCCAAGAATGCTCCCTGAGGTGCCGTTCATTAAAGATGGGGTAGCAGGAGAAGATGGAGTTGTAGCAATACCGTCGGCAGCTCGAACAGCAGAAGTTCGGACCATCGCAGAAGTCATGACTGAGCTCGAATAATCTATGACTGCACCAGTCATTCCTCCAGTGGAACCTTGTCGAGCACAGTTGAGCTCCGACTTCCCCGCATTCTCAAGTATGAGGTTGTCGATAGGAGACTAGAGAAAGGTACCGGTGACTTCGACAGATGATGGATCATCGACAGGCCACTCGGTTCTTTTTGACATCAGAGTTTCTGAGGGTGAGTCAGCCTTGGCCAATTTGGTATTGGCCAAGTGGCTCATCCAAACTGCTCTTCTCCTGGCTGATCGGGAGAATAGAAAGAACCAAACTGTAGCTGAGATGTTTTTTTTGTTTTACCCGATGATACTTGAGGTATGTTCTTCAACATATATATATTTTTTTATCTGACTTATCTTCTACTTTCAATGGGTGCATGATATACATGACCTAGAGGTCGGCTGTCAGAAGATTGCTGAGTTTCATCGATCCTGGATGGACAAAGTGGCAGCCACCAATGCTGAGAGGATGGCTGCCCTTGAACAACTCCAGGCGATAATTGAGCGGGAGGCGAAGCTTCAAGAGGAGGTCTCCCATTTGACCATCGATCTTTAACCTTCCGAAGATGAACTTGAGTTGACTCGTCAGAATATCTTGTCTCTTGAGTCACGATCAAGAGCAAGAAGCACTCCATCCATCGGCTTTAATGAGAAAGGGATGGATGCATTGATGAACTTGAAATCGAATGTGGAAGGCATCGGGGCACCTTGGAAAGGTTGGCACTGGCCGATACTGAGTCAGCCTCTGTAAGAGCTGATGCAGAGTTGGCGAAGGCTGAAGCAGAGTCGACAAGAGAAGCTCTGAACCAAGCCATCGAGAACTTGAAGAACTCTGAGGAGTTTAAAGAAGAAATTCTCGAAGATGGGTTTGCTTCTTATTGCATCGGGTACGAGAATGGTCGAGATGCGGTCGAGAAGTTGTATCCATATTTGAACTTAAGCAGCATCATTCCTCCTATCCCAAAAGATGGAGCTGCTGAAGAAGAAGCTACGTCGACTGAAGACATTGTACCAAACGCACCAGAAGATGTTCCAGTCACCGATGTTGCATCGGAGTAAGGAGATGGAGATGACGACTGGTGATCGATGGAATATTTTTATTTTCTTTTTGTAATCAGAAACTCTTGTAATCAGACTTTGATCCAATTTTGTAATTTTTTTTTCAATGAATGAAAATTTTTTTTCTAAGTATCAACTTTCTTTTCTGTATTTATAATGTCGTAGAGTTATTATTTGACTATCGAACATCGATCAGCAAGCCAAACATTCAGTAGTACTTATAGAATTTATCCATTAGTCAAATATTAATAGACATACTTTACCTTTTAGATATTTTGATAAATTGTGATAAGCCAAATATCCTTCAATCGACCATAGTTAGGTCAGTATGACTGGTTATTTGATAATTGATGGTAAGTTGAATATCCTTCGATCGATCGTAGTCAAGTCGGTATAATTTCAATTCGACCTGGGTTATATTGGCATAGCATTTCACTTAGTTAAAACTAAGTCGACATAATAGTCGTTTGACTAGAATCAACTTTTACAGTAGAAAATTGAGATACAATCGGTACCGAGATACAATCGATATTTTGGTTTTTACAGTGAAAGTTGAAATATAATCGATATGTTAGTTTTTATAGTGAAAAACTAAAATATAGTCGATGAAAATTGATTGTCCATTTATCGGTCTAAAATTATTTTGTAGTTGGCCGAAACTTTTTGATTTTGTAATTCAATATTTCATTCTGAATACTGTACATATGAACAACTTTATTGATAATACATCTTTAAATTGTCAGCATTCTATATTCGAAGAATAGCTGCTCTCTCAAGGGTTTTCAGTCGATATGCTCCCGGTCTAAGTGTCTCGATTATTCTGTAAGGCCCTTCTCAATTTGGAGATAACTTTTTCTGATCTACAGGTCTTAAAACTTCAACTTTTCTTAGGACTAGATCTCCTAGACGAAAGACCTTCGACTTAATTTTTGCATTATAATACTGGGCTACTCTTTGCCGATATACTGCCATCTGAATTTGAGCTTATTGTCAAACTTCTGAAAGTAGATCTAGATTGACTCTCCGATATTCTGAATTGCTTGGCTCACTGCATTGCTCTACCCTTGCTGATGGTAATCCGGTCTCAAGCGGGATCATCACTTCTTTCCATAAGCCAGATTGAATGATAATTCTCCAATTGGTATACGTGGAGTTGTTCGATATGTCCATAAGATCAGATATAACTCTTCTATCGAGAGGCCTTTAGCTTCATTCAGTCTGATTTTGTGTCTATGAAGAATTGTTTGGTTTGTTACCTCCACCTCTCTATTGGATTGTGGATGGCCGACTGATGTGAGTTTGTACGTAATATGAAATTTCACACAAAACTTTTTGAGGTTCTGATTATCGAATTGCTGACCATTGTCAGTGATGATGGTGTGTGATAGACTGAATCTGTATATGATTGATTTCTGAATGAAGTCTTTCATCTTACTCTCATGATTTGTGCTAGAGGTTCAACTTCCACTTATTTGGTGAAGTAATCGATGGTGACCACCATAAACTTTCACTGACCAAATGTCGGAAGGAAAGGACCAAGTATGTTAATTCCTCATTGTGTGAAGGGCCATGGTGCAAGAATTGATGTCAACTGATTGACTGGTTGGTATTGTATATTTGCATATTCCTGATATGGTTCACACCTTCAGACAAGTTTAGCTGCATCTTTCTTCATAGTGGGCCAATAATATCCTTGTCCTAAGACTTTGTAAGTTAGAGATTTGCCCCCTAAGTGATTTTCATAAATTTCTTTGTGAACTTCTCTAAGTGCATGTTGGCATCTGTCAGTCCCAAACACTTCAGTAAGGAAAGAAAGAACAACCTCTTATATAATTGACCATTCATCAAAATATATTGTGAGGCCATCCATCTGAGTCATTTGGCTTCTGAGGGATCCATAGAGAGAGTTTCATCAGTCGAGTATTGGATAATTGGATCCATCCAGCTTGGTTCATCAGTGATTTATAGCACTTCCTCAATTTATCAATACTCGATTGTTCAAGGCATTCGATGAATGTCCGACCCAACGAGTTGAAAGAAATATTTGTGAGTCATGAAAGTACATCAGCTCAAGCATTATCTATCTTTGGGATATGAATGATCTTAAAATATTTTAGGGTTGACATAAGATCTTATCCCTTTTGAAGATACTTCATCATAATGGGGTTTCGGGATTCAAACTCACTCTTAACCTATTTAGCAATCAATTGTGAGTTGGTGAAGACCTTCAAGCTGTTGATATCAAGCTCCTTGGTAATTTTTAAGCTGGCTAAGAGTGCTTCATATTCGGTTTGATTATTTGAAGCTTTAAAATTAAATCGAAGGGCATATTCAGTTATAACCCCTTCAAAATTGGTGAGAATGAGACCAGCTTCGCTACCTTGTGCATTAGATGCTCCATCAATATGTAGCACCCATGCCGATGTTAAGTCAGGTTTGGGAGTCATGGCCTATTTTATTTTATCGTTAACTTCATCCTCAGGTTTATTATCAGGTATTGTACACTCGATGATGAAGTCGGCTAAAACTTGCACCTTCATTAATGGATGTGGGCAGTATTGTATATCAAGTTCACCAAGCTTTATTGCCCACTTTGCCATTCAACCCGACATATCAGATCGGTGTAATATTATCTTCAACGATTGATCTATCAAGATGACAATAGGGTATGCTTGGAAGTATGTGCAAAGTTGTTGTGATGATATGATTAGAGCGTAGATCATTTTCTCTGCTCTTTAATATCTCACTTCCGTATGTGAAGCACCTTGCTAGTGTAGTAGATTGGTCATTGAATTCGATTTTCATCCTCTTGGATAAGCACCAAACTAACAGCCTCTGTCGACGTCGCTAAGTAGAGATACAAAGTTTCTCTGACCTTTGATTTTGTAAGCAATGGTGGAGATGCAAGATATCTTTTTAGGTCCTCAAAGGACCATCGACACTCATCTGATCATGAGAAGTCTTTTGCTTATCTTAAAATTTTAAAAAAGGGCAAGCATCTTTCTGTCGATCTTGAGATGAATCGGCTGAGTGCGGCGATCCTTCATTGAGCTGCTGTATCTCTTTTTTGAAACTAAGATGCTTCATATTGATGATAGCCTTTATTTTTTGAGATTGACCTTGATTTTTTGTTATGATATGAGAAATCTGAGAAACTTTCTAAAAGTTACTCTGAATACACACTTTGTCGGATTTAACTTCATCTGATGTCGTCAAAGTGTGCTGAAGGCTTCTTTCAGATCCCGAACATGGTCAGTAGTTTGAGAGCTTTTCACCAGCATGTTGTCCACATAAACTTTCATATTTTGCTCGATCTGTCACTTGAAGATTTTGTTGACTAGCCATTGGTATGTGGCTCTGATATTTTTTAAATCGAAAGGTATTACTTTATAATAATAGATGCCTTTATCGATTTTGAAGGTTGTATGCTCCTCATCTTCAGGTGCCATCCAAATCTGATTGTAGCCTGCAAAGGCATCCATGAAGCTTAAGAGTCGGTGCCCCAAAGTTGCATCAACTAGTGGATCAATCTTTGATAAAGAAAAATTATCCTTTGGATAAGCTTTATTCAGATTTGTATAGTTGATGTAGATTCTTTATTTCTCATTGGTCTTTCATACCATCACTATATTGGCAAGCCAATTAGGATAAGTAGCTTCTCTGATGAAGCCAGCTGCGAGGAGCTTGTCGACTTCTTTGTCGATGATCTTTTATCTTTCAAGAGCAAAAGGCCTTTTCTTTTGTCTCATTGACTTAACCTTTGGATAGATGTTTAGTTGATGAGTTATTATTTTCAAAAAAATACTTGGCATATCAGTAGCCAACCAAGCAAAATTGTCGGTATTTGCTCTGAGTAGATTTATCAGTTACTACCACTCTGAATCAAACAGTTGCGATCCAATTTGGACCGTCTTCTTAGGATCTTCTTCTTTTAATGGGATGGAGATCAGTTGTTCAGCTGGTTCATCCCTTTCTTCATTCTCTTTTTGATCTAATTTATCAATGGATAAAGAGTCTTCAGGTTGATTATTTTATGTGGAAACTAGGAAGCAGCATCGGATAAGTTGTTAATCTCCATGCATCTCTCTGACTCCATTTCTTATCGAAAATCAGACCAGCAAATGATATGTTGAGACTACTGCCCTCAGAGCATTAAGATCAGGTCATCTGAGTATGGCATTACAAGGTGAGGGAACTCGGACAATCGTGAATGTCAAGAAAATAATACTCTATTATGGTTAATGGGAGGTGATTTCTCCCTCCACAGTGACTGCATCTCTTATAAAATTGACCAATGACATCAAGACTCTTCTAAGTCGATTAGTCGGTAGTCGCATTCGAGAAAAAGTTGAGTAAAACAAAACATCCGTCGAGCTTCCATTATCCACTAAATTTTTTTTTGCATCATAATTAGCTATCATTGCTGAGACAATGATAGTATCATCATGGAGAGTTTGAATTCTTCGAACATCTTCTTTTGAAACAGTTATTACATGTCGAGTCATCATTTCTTTGCCAACTCATCTTTGAAAGTTGCCCCTTAGTTCTTTGGCCACCCGAAGATCATGTTGATTACTCCCACCATTGGTTGGTTGTTGAGTGTTTCCTCAGTTTGTGGGAGGTTGTTGGTCAGTGGAAGGTTGAGTCGAATGATCTCGTAAAAACTTTTCGAGATAGCCTTATCGAATTAGGCTTCTATCTCATTCTTGAGCTGGATGCACTATTCAGTGTTGTGATCATGATCACGATGGAACTGACAGTACTTCTTCCTGTCACGGCTCCTTAGTGGTGCTTTCATCAATGGGGGATGTCATAGACACTCCTCTCCTTTGATCTCCATCAAGATCTACACATGGGGAGCAGAGAGAGGAGTGTAAGAGTCATACCTGTCATAGCTGCTTGGCTTCGGACTCCATCATCGAGGTGAAGCTCTTTATTGATAATTGGCCGACTTGATTCGATCGAAGCTCCACTCTTCTTTTGTTTCTTCTTTTGATTTTTTTCTTCTGTCTGTCGTCGGTCAAAAGTAGCTTCATCTGTGCAGATGTATTTGTATGCACATTCTAGAAGTTCAGCATAGGACTGGGAGAGAGTTTTGTCTAGAGAATAGGAGAATCTAGATCCCCTCAGACCCCTCTTCGTGGCCGATATAGCCATGTCTTCATTAAGGTCCCTGACCTCAAGTGTGGCCATATTGAAGCGAGCCATAAAGTCTCTTAATGTCTCTATCTCACCTTGCTTAATTGAGAAGAGACTGTCAGATGTTCGTGGTGGCCTTTGGCTAGTACTGAAGTGGGCCATGAAAGAATGCTTGAGTTGCTCAAAAGAGTTAATGCTCTCTGACTGAAGTCTAGAATATCAGACTCGAGCAGCCTTCCGATGAGTTACTGAAAAGCTAATGCATAAGGGGCATTGGTTGCCCCCTGATCATCATGAGAGCTTTATAGCTCTCCAAATGATCGATCGAGTCAATAGAGCCATCGTATGGCTCCATCTGTGGCATCATGAATCGAGACAAAATTGGCTCATTCAGGATGCACTGAGAGAGAGGCTGGGCAGTGTGGAAGTTGTAGTCGTTGGAGGACTTCTGACCTTCCACCTGAAGTTGGGCGAGCTGACAATCAATTTCTCTGAACTTGCATTCATTGTCATCAAGCTGCCGTTGCTGAAAAACTCCAAGGTAGAACCTCCTGAAGAGCTCGAAGAAGGAGAAGTAGAAGACATCCACGGTTGTTTTCCCTTCCTAATACTGTGTAGATGGAAAGGAAAGGGAGAGCACCGTGAATGATGGGTGGCATGGTGAGAGTGCCGAGAATGAAGTTATCTATCTCGATCGGAGTATCGAGATGGTTGCTCCAGAGATGAGGAGGGTGAGCATCATGGAGGATAATGACTGTGCCTAGATGGCACTGACTAAGCCACCGATTGCTCCACTGGTGGCTACTGCTGCTACTAGGTTTGCTGCTGCTGGAGGCTTTTAACCGTCTTTCTCAAAATCTTTATTTCTTGCATGAGCAGAGCAATCTGTGCCTCTGTGGTGACCACAGGATGTGAAGAACTGGGATCTGCCATCAGAGGTAGGGGAGGAACATCTTCTCACTGGGAAGACTGCCTCATTGATCCAATCGAGTGTTGAGCTCTGATTTTTGGCATGGTTGACTATAGTCTTCTCTCTACTTGATGTGCCAATCTATTGTAGCCAATCCTCTATCGCTTGTTGCTAGTGAAGAGCACCTGCAAGACAAAGTCCTCATAGATTGAAATTGTGTCCGGCGGGAACCCTTCGATGCTTAAGTCAGAGAGGGGTTGGTGAAAAGTAGATTAAGAGTATTTAGAGTGGTAGAGTCTTAACCCAAAATTATCTTACCCATACTACTCATTTACCTCCCTTTTATAGATGATTTTGATGTAACCATCGAGCACGTCATCCTTCTTTTTATGATAATAAATTATCGAGCCATAATCATAGAGTTAGTGGGCTGTTTATTCCCACTAATGATCGTGACACGTAGTCAATAATCATTCATAATGGTTAGGGTATATTAAGAAGATAGGCTGACTATATGTCGGTAATAGTGATAAGTCGGTAGTAGACCTGAATGAGTATCGATCGATAACTCTATATGCTGATGGTCTTCAGTCGAAAGTTAACCAAGTTGTCAGTTGCTGGTTGATGGTGGCTGACTATCGGTCGGTCAACCGATTGTGAGTCGACGTAATGTGCTAATGCGATGATGTAGAGTAAGAGTTGGAGATCGGTTGACTTGTCCCAACACATATAAAGTCAAAAATAATTTTTGATTTTTAAGATCGATGCTAGAAATTGATGCAATATTTTTGACAATACATAAACTAAAATAATTCTATACTATAACTTTGTACTTGTTTGATCGAATCTAACAAGGGTGGCTCTGATACCACTGTTGGATTTCGATCACGTAGTAAAAATTAAATTTTAAAATTTTTTAAAACAAACATATCAATAGCTTTAATAATTAAAACTATCGAATCGAAATCCAAATCCAATCACCTTATCAATGTCGAACAAAATAAAAATAAGCATGCAAAGAGATAGAATTTTATACTTTCACTAAAAAATAATATGGCACGATAGTGATCTCCATGAGATTCCAAAGTAGAAGCCCTCCAATGGTGATCCACACAGAAGTTGGCCAAGGTCCTTCTTAACCAGTACGCTGCTGCAGCCTTATCTTCTCAAGAATACTGCCGGCTTCGAACTCGAAGTACAATCACACCAAAGTCCAGTCGCCTTTGATTTTATCACTAGAATTATATCAAGAGAAACTCTTCAGAAGTATCACAACCTAAGATTTGATTTTGGGCTTCAACACATGAAAAAAATCAAATCCTAGGACAAACTAGCAACACTTAATAATTCTATCACCACCCTTCTTACAACTTTTTCTCTCAAGTTTTTCTTTCTATTTCTCTCAAATATTTTCCAAAATTTTTCTTCTCTATTACATACCAATTGGATCTGATTTTCATTCAAAATCCAACACTTAGCCCATATGGGATGCCCCATATATATAGGCTAAGAAGGGATGTGAGGAAGGACCAAGAGGCACCAACTCTTGGTGCTCCAACATCTCACATGGAGAAAAAAAATCTTTGTGATTTATTTTTAGCACAAAAGAGCCTTCACATAGAAGGACTTCTCCTCTTCTATGCCCCATAAATTTTTCATATAAATTCGCATGTAATATTTAAAGATCTGAATGAGAATCGAAGAGATAAGATAAGAGTCTTCTTTGAGAAGGACTCTTCATATCTCAATGCAAATTAAGAGGGGGCGGCATTAAATTTTTGGCATGAGACCTAGTGGGTGCAGAGGATTCCTTCCTCACTTGAAACACTTTCAAGTTGGATAAGAACCAAATTAAAATAGACCCAATCCCATTAGGTCAAAGGCAACTGGTCTAGTTTAGCTCAAACACTTTGAACAGAACCTAATTAAGAACTTGGGTTAATACAATGTGCTAGCATATTAAATTAACTCTTAAAATTTATATTAAATCTTAATTAAATTAGATCAAAACTAAATCTCAAAGTGTATGACCTATTGGGTTCCAAATCTAGCCAACAGTGGACACAGACTCTTGATGTAACCCTAATCTGAACAGATTAGATCAGCTCAAGAGTCCCAATCAATAAGGACTCTTTCTAATTAATTCTCAAATTATTTTTTTTTTAATTTTGATAAGTTCATAAATTAAGATTGATGTCTAGCAATATATCATAACTACTCAGAAGATTTAAAATTTTGATAAAAAATTATCAAAAAATCTTTCAGTGGCAAGTTACTGTGTAATTCAAATTTTCAGTCAAACAACATCCCAGATGAGCTGTGGGCATGCAAATATGTCAAACCCAATTACTTATCTATATGTATCTTGATCAGAAGGTAATGATTCAATTGATGATATATTAAAAAAAATTTTCTAGTTATCATCCTGTTTGGGCCAAAGACTTCCAAAATCACCGTCTTATGAGATCACATAAGATATTCGCACCCTTTATTAGGAGTGACTGATCTCTTATTGATCACTTATAATCTCCATGTATACTTTACCACATTCAGAACACCCCATACAAAGATCAGAGAATCAAGTTAGGAAGTAAACCAAAATATGAATTCATATATACAAGGTACCATGGCAATCTCAGGTCAAAGGATCACTTACACAACTTTCACTAGAGAACTATCAGCTGACAAATAAATAAGACTCCATCAGATATTCTCTGTAAGTTTATTTAGTGAACTCATTCTTTAATGAGCATCCACATTCTTGTATTAGTGTCACCACACAAGTGGTTGTGAGATCAACCACCCTTATCTCTAAGTATACATAGCATATGCCAGTCTTATCAAGATCATTGATCTCCAATCAATGAATCAATGACTGAAAATATTTTAGGTCATGGCTATCAAAAATTTAGATCTCACTGGCATGATCTCATCATGAACCTAAAATCATTGTCCAGACCTATATGGTTTATTATAATCTAAATAATAATAATAAGATGCAGCATATAATAAATTAAAATATCTATTTTATTAAATATTAATATCAATTACATGAGTTTGGAAGATAAATTATAGAAAATATCCAATTACATTCCATATGTGATTGGCTTGTAGGGTATTATTCTTTCAAAAATTACATGACATATGATGTGTGCTTCACTTGAAACCCTAGTAGAATAATTCTATAAACTGAAACACATATTTTACATACTTAATTTAAAATTAAGTGACCTACATTTAAGAATAGAAGATCTTAAGACACCTCATAAATCAATGGGCAATGGGTTAGCATAAATCATGTCTTCTAACTAAGTTAGACCTAGGGTTAAAAATAAATATAGACTAAATAGAGAAATTGATTAAATCTAATCAAGAGTTGAGTTAGATTAGTTTAGAATTTCTCTAAGATCAACCTTAATTATTGTAGCTTGATCAAGTCCATATTTTTGACCATACCAAACAGACTTGATTGTGGCTTAATGGTTTAGCTCGAGTCCTTTAGTTGATCGAATCAAAACTAATCAATCAATTGATGTCTAAGATAAGTTTGGCAATATTGCTTGAGAATATGATTGATGATTTCTAATTGACAAGCCAAGGCAGACCCTCCCATCGATCTTATTTATCTGGCCAATTTGATATATTATATTTTGATTAGGTTACTAATTGATTCAAACTAACCCATGCAATTAAAGTAAATCAGTGTGATTGATTTAGGTATCTTTAAACCAAGTTTTTGAAAGGAATATGCCCTACAAGCCAATCAAAATTTGTATTTTGATGGATTTTTCTTCTAATTTTCTAGACTCATGTAATTGACACTTTATGAATAAAAGATATTTTATCATCATATGTGCATCTTCCTTTTGTAATGATTATGATGAACTCCATAAATTAAGACATAGGTCTAGGGTTATGATAAGATCATACTTATGAGATCTGAAATCTTAAAAATTCTGATTTAGAATATTTCTAGTCATAGAAGCATTGAGTAGGAGATCAATATTCCAGACAGACTAACATTTCCTATGTATGCTCGATGGAGAGGATGGTTGATCTCATAAGCCACTTGTGTAAGATCTAATACAAGAATGTAGGTACTCATTAGAGAATGAGTTCACTGAATTGATCCGACTTAAGAAATATCTTATAGAATCTTCTTATCCATCAAAAGATGTTTTCTCATAGTAGGAGTTGTGCATGTAATCTTTTGACCTGAAACTATCATAGAACCTTATATACATGAATCCATATTTTGATTTATACTTATTCATATACGGAGTGATCTAGATATGGTGGAATGTGTATGGAGGTTGTGAGTAGGTCAACATGGAATCGATCACTCTTAGTAAGAGGAGATCACATCCTACTTGCTCTGATCGATTGATGAATCAGAAAGTCTTTGATTAAAGTAGAATAAAAATTAGAAAGTACTTTTAATATTTTATTAATCAAATTATTATTAAATATTAAAAAAGTATGAGTATGATATTAGATTTGACATCATTCCATATCCAGAGTCATATTCGGGATGCAGGGTGATCGCAGGATCGAATTGCATGGTAACTTTCCACTGAATGATATTTTTGATATTTTTACTAAAATTTTATATCTTTCAGATAGATATGATATGCTGCTAGATATCAATCTTATCTTGTGGGTTTGATCAAATTAAAGAGTTTAATTCGATCATCAATTAGAAAGAGTTCTAATTATTGAAATTGGATTAGCTCGATTGGATCTAGATTGGTTAGATTAAATTATAATCAAATCAGTTTGACTTAGACTCAGATCCATTACCAGCTAGATGTGAAACTCAATGGGTCACACACAAACAAAATTGATCAGGGGTCGAATTGGATTAGATCATGTTTGCAAAATAGACATGCTAGCACATGTTGTAAATCTAAGCTCCTTGTTTCGAATCAGGTTTGAAATTAATTCCAGATTGGGCTATTAAATCTAAATTAATTTAAATAAATTTTGGGTTTGAGTTGGGCCAGCCTTTGGCTACATGTACCAAAAATTTGGTGCCATGGAACTCGATCTCCATGCTTCAAGAATTTTTCTTCCGTGTGGGATGCATTTGTTGTGTGCAAAAACAGATTTGGCATCCCATGAGATGGGATGCCCCTTCCTCATCTTTATCCAATGTTTCCATGATGAAAAAATTCTCAAAGAATTTTGAGTTAATTTTGAGCATAGAAGAATTCTTCTATGGCTTAATCACTTTTTAGTTTAATCATGGAAAATGGTTGAAGTATAAAACTAGCCTAATCTATCCATGTGCCTAACCAAGAGTCCATCTTGTTAAGGACTCTAATCCAATTGTCATGCCACCTTTTAATCTCAGATTTTTTTCACACCATCAGCAAGTTAGTGCCTACAATTTGGTCTATTGGATGGGCAAACTACACTGATTTGTGATGGAGAAAAAATGTGTCAAGAAAAGCTACATGACGCATCTGGGAATCATCTAGAAAAAATATTTCGAAGAGTCCTTCCATGCGAAGCATCTCTCAAATTTTTTCCTGATACTTTCCATGTGTCATGAGGTTTCTAATGGACATGAGATTTTATCAAGGGGTCATGAGAATTTTTGTTGGATGCAAGATATGGCGTGTAGAGGGCGCGAGATAAATTCAAAGGCATCCCATCGCTAACTATTTAAAGGGGGTGCATCGGGAGATTTGTTTTATTCAGATTTCTATTTTCTTCTCTTCTTTCTTACATACTCTCTCTATTGTCCAATTAGTCTCTTCCTTCTCTTATTAGGATAAGTCCAAAAATAGTAAGAACAAATTTAATTTTAGGACAAGAGCCTACTAAGAGATTTAAGGAAGACAAGGAGAGAAGAAAGGTGGGGATAGGAAGGCTAGGGGAGAGGATGAAGGTCTTGAGGTCCTGTTGCCCATGAAAATTCTCAAAATGAAAATTTTGAAGGAGGAATTATCTTAAAAAGTTGGTGTCCTGATCATAGCCCTGTGTGGATCATCGTTGGAGGGCGAATGCTTGGGCGCTTGGTGGAGGTTCTACCGAATTTTGAAATAAGCATTCCAGGTATTCTTCTATAGCTTGAATTTTATTATGAATATATGTTATATGATTGTTAATTATCAAAGAGATACTAGTTTAAGGGTTTATTATTTAAAATTTTATAGTATAATTTTTCAAAATCCATTATGCTTCCGCTGTGCATGTCCACCTTGAAACCCTGTAGTGCTATCAAAGCCGGCCTTGTTTGGTTCAATCATGTATAGATAATATTTATGTGATGCATATTATGGTTCACGCTATAAAATCATTTATGCTATTAATTATGCTTTCATATGATGATATGATTAGATGCATATTTGATCCACTACTTCATCATCCTGATATAAGGTTGTCCTAGCATAATGGGGTTATGCTGTAAGATTGTCCTAGGATGATGAATGTCCATATATTACACTGGCACATATAAATTATTTTAATACTGATATATATTAGTATAAATTAGTATTATGTAGTTAGAATGTATATGAGATCAAAGAAGCCTTCATTAAAAATTATATTAAATGGTAGTGATATGCAACTATGGGTTAATCGATTCTTGATCAATTGATCAATTAGTTTCTAAAAAAGTGCTAAAGATGGTTCTTTAATTGGTTCTATTGTCTGACCTGATCAATTTATTGATGTTTAAAAAAAGTAACAGGGAGGCCCCCACCTTATTTATCTGGCTAATTTGGTTAAGCAATCTTGATATTTAAAAACCTTAATGTTGAAAACACTAGTAGGGGTCTTCTTTCATACTCGATTAATATTACATCATAAACTATAGCTAGTTTGTTGTGTTACCACAAAGCTTGTCATAAGGATTGATATAATATAATTCTAGTGCATAAAAGATGCTTACAGTAATTTTGGATATACTGCTTTGTTGTGTTACTACAAGGCAGTTATATTCGAATTTGACTGTATTGAAATGAAAGGTCTTACTTAACTAAAATATTATAGCTTATTGTGTTACCACAAGACTAATAATATTTTAGAGGCCAAGATATAAAATTGAGAATTGCATGAGATGCAATTGAAAAGAATTTCCTACCTATGAACTCATAAGGGTTTGTTGTGTTAACACAAGATCATTATGAGAAATCATGGTCTCAATCCCACTAAGATAAATAGTATATATCTCATTCATCATAGTAGAGGGTTATGATGTCGATAAAATAGTGAGAGGTACAATTAAATCTAAAGATCTTATTTAATTATATAAGTCAATATGAGTTTTTTGCTTATGTAATATTTTTTATTTATTGTAAATTAAATTCTACAAATGACATCTTCATTATCATTATGAAAAATTTTAGATTCCAACAAGTTGATCAGTTCTAATTATGTGGACTGATTGAAAAATTTAAAAATCATACTTACTCAGGAGAAGCTCTCCTATATTCTTGATGTCTTTGAACCATAAGAAGTTGGGGATAATGCCACTGAAGAGGAGATATCCACATACAGGATGTGGATGAATGATAGTTTAATTGTCAAGTGTATCATACTGGCCGCTATGAGCAATAAATTACAGAGGCAGCATGAGAGCATGGATATTCAATCCATACTCCTCAATTTTAAAGAGTTGTATAAAGAATAATTTTAAAGAGTTGTATGAGATATCTAAGTAGTTATTCTGTATTAGAATGACTGAGGGGTCATTCATACAAGACCATGTCCTGAAGGTTATTGATCTGATCACTAGATTGTTGGAGAACATACGTGATTTCATGCATGTATTTTGAAATTTTTTTGAATAAATTATAGTAGAAGATAATTAGATTATTCAAACTAATCTAACATGAATATGATTTAATTATCAAATCAACTAACTCTAAGATCTATGACATAATATGTTGCATATAAAATCTGAAAAACACTGAAGATAAAATCAGCATGCATGCATGTGAGCAGTAGATCACATCTACTTCAAATCTGAGTTCAGAACTCGATACCTGAGGGCAGGTCGATGATCATCGCTACTGAATGACATGGTAGAGAGGATCTTTGTTTATTGCTCACAGTCGCACATGCATCCAGCCTCTATGGGAAATCCACTCGAAGCCTCGAACTGATCGGTCTTCTCGAAAGTGCTTGCTCATGCGAAGACCTTCTTCTTGGCTAATCTGGATCTTTTCTTCAAATCTCTGAAACCTTTTTAGAGGTTGAAGATGGACTTCTAGAGGAGATGAAGAGGTGAAAGAATGATGGAGATGAAAATAATTTTTTTCTTATTTTTTCTTTCTTCTCAAACCCTTAGGATCAAAAATCTAGAATTCAGATTTTTGCATACACACCAAGAGAGAGAACTCTCCTCTCTATTTTTCACACCATGAACCTTGTCTCAAGTCTCTCCACATGAAGAACTCTTCTTCTGGTATCTTAAACATACAAAAGAAACCACAAAAGCCCCTTTTATAGGCATGTAAGGAGGTTGGGAGAAGAGTCCTAGAGATCATGAACTCTGGATGTGTTGTCGCCCCTACTCATGATTTCATGCCAAACCCATATCCAAAAAAATATGAGACACCCCTTTCCATATTTTTCTCAGTAAATTAGTTCTCTAACTAATCTCTCATAAAAAATATCCTCAAAATGTTGCACATATAAAAAGAAAAAAATAAGTTGGCATGGAGAGCTTGATTTGGATAAAGAACAAACTCTCTTGATAAAAAATATTTTAACATCTAATTTTAAAATCTTTCTTTTATCAAAACTAAATAATATTTGGACATGAGATGGAGAGGGAGAAGAACTCTTTGGAATGAGAAAATCTCATAAAAAACAATTTGTGCATAGAGATAGATGGCATGCAAAGTGGGTTGGTGCAAGGGAGAAGAGTCCTATTCCAATAAGGACTCTTAATTTTCTTATTTGAATCCAAACCAAATCACATCTAGTTTAGCCCAAATAAAATATATGAAATCTAATTTAATAAATTTTATAAATTTTTAATCAAGTTTTAATCAAATTAAAAATTGATTGAATCAAAGTCCTGATCAAATCAGGGATAATTCTCCCTTAGCGATTAGATCATCTCATAACCTTATCGGTTCAAACCTAATTGAATCTAACTAAATTAGATTTTATTTAATTTTTTTACTTAATCAAATTAAGATAATCAGTAATCTTATTATTAATTATTTTTTTATTAATTTACTAATATTTGATGAACTAATTTATTATAACTTTTGCATAAGGTTAATCATTAATCGAATTGATGATTAAGTCTTTGAATAATTCTCAATCGTTGATCAGCCACATGATTAGTCAGAAACTTCTTTTGAGTGTGACCCCATATATTCAAACCTAGGTTAGTTGCATAGAAATAACTTTCTGAACCAATCAATATAACCATCTAGCAATGGTGACCCGACGTCCGGATAGGTCGAATGAAGGTGAAGCAACATTTAAGAACCTATTGCCATATAGTTATCGTATAATTCATCCATTTGACCCAAATGCTCGAGGATAATTTAGGATTTAACTGTCAATCCTAAATAAGTCATCCATATTTCAATCTTTTTTAAATCCATCACATGGATTATCCAGGCCCGATTTTGCTAAATTGAAACAAACTGATGCATATCTCCTACTAATTCGGAGGGATCAATCCCATCTTGACTCACGCACTGACTTAACAAGTACTTGACTGCACCTAAAAATCTTTCATCATTAAATCAAAAACTCAGTTAGTCTAGCACCAAAGTACAGTGAGTTACTTGCAAGTCACCATGGTGATCTCAGATCGGAGAGACACTTATACCCATACCCTTCGCGAGCTACCCTTGACAGCAGAGTGCTCCGCAGTTGGTCACATTCAGTGATGATATACTCCTACATCTCACCTGCATATCATATCAGTGTCTTCATACTATTTGGTTACGAGGACAACCAACGCATATGGCACACAATGACCTACACTTGATATCACTATCATCCTAGTAATAGCGTATCATTTGGTCGCGAATCAATTTAAAGATTATGCGATGAATCCTCCTTTATCGATCAAAGTAATCCTAAGAACTTCATCATAATATACGAGTTTATTAGAAGATGTAACCTTATGATGAAAAATATCAAATAATTTTTATCATTTATTAATTTATATATATTTATAATTAGCACAATCATCAAACGATTGGCTTTAGGACACATTTTCCAACAACTCTCACTTTGACTAAAGCCAATCAGTATAGTATCATATTTCTATCTTTGATTTATCATCTCAAAACTTTTAGATATTGAGACTTTAGTAAATGAGTTGGTCAAGTTCTCCTTTCCATCGATCTTCTAAAGATTGACGTCACCTAAATAGATTTTTTGAATAAGGTGGTAGCGATGCAAAATATTTGGTAAGCTAATAGGACTTCAGCTCCTTGACATGAGCTATGGCTCTAATGCTATACAATACAGCAGAACCATCATCGAAGGGTGCCACTCCTAGCTTGTCAGTAAACCTGTATAATCATATAGCTTCCTTGCAAGCATCGAATGCTGCAATGCTTCTGCCTCACAATTTAAATTTGGCTATATTGCTCTGCTTAGAACCTTTCCAGCAGATTTCTCTATTATTTAGGATAAGAATATATTCTGACATATTTTTGCTAATATTATATCCAACTAAAAATTGAAATCAAATTTTATAAGTTTTAAGTCAAATTCTCCATAATCAAGTCACCAGTCTTTAGTATTTCTCAAATACTTAAGGATGACCTTCCAGTGATTCTCACCCAGATCTTGTAAGTATCCAATCACTACCCTAGGGAGTATACCAAATCCCGTCTCATACATGGTATACATGATAGAATAAATTCTACTCATAAACACCCTATGTACATTGGACTGAAAAAATTCAAGCAACCTCTTAGATCTATCTCTATAGATCTTCATCCCTAGGATGAGGGATACTTTTTTCAAAGTCCTTTATGGAGAATAATGATAATAGTGAAATTTTTATTTTCTGTAATGTAAGAAATATCATTCCTGATTTAAAGAATTTTATTCACATACAAGACAAGAAATATACTCACCGAACTATTAACCTATTTGTATTTGAAGGGTTCTTCTTCATTCTCAATGAAGTCATGTGTTTTGATCACTTATCAAAATACATATTCCAACTCTGAAATATTTAGCATTGTCATAGGAGAAAATATCTCGTTATGATCAATACCATAATATTGACAATATCCTTAGGCAACCAGATGAGCTTTGTAAATCTCCACCTTCTCATCTGCACTCTCTGATCTAATTGAAGATCCACTTACATCCTATGGATTTTACTCCTTCGAGTAGATCAACAAGTGTCCATACACCTTTGACCTTCATGGACTCAATTTCGAACTTTATGGCTTCAAGCCACTAATCAGAGTCAGACCTCTGCATGGCATCCATGTAGGCGATCAGATCCTTGTTGTTTTCATTGAGTTTAACAGAATCACATCTCAGATCTAGATAACAAAGTATCTATCCAACAGATGCGGTACTCTATCAGATCTCCTTAATGGTGCCTCTACAATAGATTCTAGATTTGATCTAATCATGTCTAGTTCTATGAGTTCATCAGATTGTGTCGGTTTTTCTACCTATCAAACTTCATAAGTTCTATATTAAAGACATCAGTACCTTCACCAAGGTATTCTTTTTCTAAAAGAAATATCGAACAACTCTTGTTCTTTAGCATGGTAGAAGTTATATCTCCTAAATTCTTTGAAATACTCTACAAAATAATACATATAGGATCGAGATCCAAGCTAATCAGTCTGCAAATGCTTGATATAAACAGAACACTCCCAAATCCTAAGGTAAAAAAGTATCACTTATGCTTAGTTTATATCTCATATGGAGTCATTACGACTGATTAATTTGGAATCCAACTCAGAACATAACAAGTAGTCTCAAGAGCATAACCCTAAAAGGAGATTGGCCAACTTATAAATCCCATCATGGATCAAACTATATCTAACAAAGTTGATTTCAATAAGAGAGAATCTTTATTCTCTTCTAGATATGTCAAAAAACTCACCAAAAAGACATTCTTCTCTTTGGTCTGATCGAAGAATTTCAATGCTCTTTTCAGTTCATTTCTCTATCGTATTATAAAATTATTTGAATATTTTAAATAATCTAAATTTATGGCAAACATGTTCATAGATTCAATACATCAGTATGTATCAGATTCAGAACATCTTGGCTCATTCACCTTTTCCAGCAAAAGATGACTTGGTCATCTTACTAAGAAGATAGGATTGATAGGTTGACAATGATTCTCAATCATTGATTTTAAGAATTCTTTCCTATTAATCCTATTCTTATTTATATGATCGAGCCTAAATTACCAAAGGTAGGAATCCATGACATTATCTACTCTAAGGAGTTTGTTTGATTGTTGTGTACAGTACACTAACAGGCTGTGTAAATGTCATTTCTTAGTTATCCACATAATTTTAATATCATTCATAATAATATCATAAAAATTATTAGACAATAGTGACAATCACTAAAATGAGATTGTTAGAATTGAAAATAGACTCGATGATTTTTAAAACCAGGATTGGAACATAACTTCCAACTCTAACATTCAGGAATCTCTTGCTATTTTTAAACTTTCTACTAACCTGAAGTCGTTGCAATAATTTGCATGGACTTTCGATATCCAATATCCAGGTAGTGGTATCATAGATAGAGAAATCATAAGGTATTATTGTATAAATATCTTATTCAGCAACCCTTTTCTAATTTCTCTTCCTTAGCCTATTCGGATCAAGAATTATGCCAGACTAGTTCAACCTTAGACTCTTTTATCAGCTCAGGCTCATCAGCCCAAGCACGACTCTTTTGCACCTTCTTTTCTTTTTTTTTTTTATCAAAGAATTATTGCCCCACTGAAGACACATCTTTAGCAATGTAAAAAAGAACTCCTTCAATATTTGAAGGATTCCCTCCCACTGAGTATCAATGAATTTACAACTAAATTTGTATTCTTCGCTGCTCTCAAAAATCCCATACAGTGATCGAATGATCCTCAATAAGAAAAAATTAATCTTAGATTATTGTGATCTTTTGCTCAAGACTGCTAGGCCAACAAAATATATAAGAGTATCCGCTTTGATACCACTTGTTATCCAAAAAAGTTAGCAACCCAAAAGAGGAATGAATTAGGTTCTTTAAAAATTTTAGCTTATTCAAAATTTTAAATAATTATGTGCTTCAATTCAAGCTAATTTGAGTATTTTTGAGGTGTATGTAATGTGCAGAAATGGAAATAACTTAATGAATATAAGGCAAAAAAAATAAAGCAAGAAAATCAAGCCACAATACAAATAAAAAAAATTTATAATGGTTCAGTACAATCTTGCATCTACATCCACTCTCCGAACTTTTATTGAGAATTTTACTATAATCATCCTGATTATAATATAATTATTTTACATGATCTCATAATCAAACTCAGTTGGTTTTCTGGGGGCACCGACCAAAAATTTACATCGTTATTTTTTATATTTACAATCAAACTAGTTGGTTTGTAGGCTCACCAACTAAAATCTTATTAGTTTATTTCCAGATTTGGATGAGCCGAACTGCAAATTTTTTTTATCCTAAAGAAACTTATAAAGAAATCACAAAAATGTGAGATAAAAGTTTTAGCACAAAATAAAAATAAAAAAAAATTGAACTTTTTGATGCACAGAGAAGAAGCTGAATGATTTCTCTTTTAAAGCTTTGTCTTTTCTTCTTTGAAGCTTAGAAGATGTGGAAATAATAAAGATGACTTCTCTTGAAAGCTCTTTGAATTTTGTACACTTAATCACTCTCTTTTTCTTTTCCAATGATATGCAATGAAGCTCGTACAAAAAGAAATCTTTTCCTCTTTAATTTGCTTTCTTTCTTACTTTTCAATTTCATTCTTTAGCTTTTAATAAGCTTGATATTGGTTAGAGAGTGAGTTTTGACCGTTGAGAGATTTGGACTAGCTGTTGGAGTAGAAAACTAGCTATTTGATAAGTACAGAAAACTAATCATTATTGCTGATACGGTACTAGAGGTCAATCCAACTTTCTTTGAGCTATCTTGAGATCGATTCGAGTGCTTCTGGAGTTGACTCTAGCTAAGATCCTAAAAATGTAGCTTTCTATCTTCATTAGGAGGTTGACTCTTTCTTCATAGGAGTTGATTCAAGTGCTACCAGTCTGCTCTAAGTATGCTAGAGTCGACTCCTCTTTTTTGGAATCAACTCTTCAACATCTTGAACTTAATTTTTCTTCTATTTTTACCTCATTTTTTTCAGAGATTAGCTCCTAGCCTTCTGGGTTCCACCCCATTAAGTCAGAAATTTGAAATTTTAGCCTTAAATTCCTTGACTTAGCTTATTTTGAGAGGATCTTTTTCATGGATGAATTCTTCATTCTGAATGCTGGAAAATCTTATATCTATTCTTGAAATATACGATTAGACTCATAATTACTCAAAATTTGATAATCATTAAAATCAATTATAGAATTAACAAGCTTTATTTTTTAGTATTTTGTAAGATGCCATGACAATAATGCCACAAATTCTATAATTTATTCGAAGTCTATTTATATTTCACCAATGTTGTTTGGCTGGCACAAGACTTTGTTCCATGCACTATGCTCCTATCAAATACCTCCCTAACATGGACTACCTTGCATGGATCAAGTGTTTTATTATTGTCAAGCTAGATGTTTCTAATTTATGGAGTTCACTAATCTAATCCCAAAGGCATTAGGCTTCTTTTAAGTGCCACTTATCTGTCTTTTGAAGTTAAACTAGTTCATCTCTGTGAGTTGCCAAACGAGGTAGACAGATGCTTTAGATTTCCTTGGATAGCTGTGGTATCTCATTTTTTCTTGACATAGAAAGCTGGTTAAACTAGTTCATCCCTGTGAGTTGCCAAACAAGGTAGATTGATGCTCTAGATTTCCTTGGATAACTGTTGTACCTCATTTTTTTTGAAATACAAAGCTTTTGTTCCTCTTTTTATCTTGAGTGTTTGACATTTCATTGTAGCACTTTCCATTTTCGTGATCCAGCAGTCCTTAAATCATAAAATATGGAACTATCTTCCCTAAATGTGCATGTCAAAAAGTTAAACTTGCCGCTTCAGTAATAAAATCAAAATGTCAGTTATGCATCGGATGATTGGACATGAGCCGTTAAAAATTTAAATAACATCAATGTCGTGAAAGAAAAAAGGGGAACCTTCCTCATCGTTAACAATTAACTGTTGATGATATATAAGAAACTTAATTATTTAGCCAAGCCTTTATTGAAGCTATAATGTTCATTACTATCCTAAGCTAACATAATTTTTGTTTAATTAGTAACCAATAGAGAAATATAAATTGTAAACTATGATTCTTATGGAATGAAAAGGGCAAAAGGTTAACTTATATATATATATATATATATATATATATATATATATATATATATATATAATTATATATATAACTGTCACTTTATTTTACTTGAACTAATCATTCATTAAAAAGATAATGTCTATAAACTAACACCTCATGCGTCATTGTCTGGTGTTTTTAAAACTACCACTAAAATGCTGTGGTGGATTCCATTCTCTTGACATGCCGCAGACCAATAGCTAGCAATTTAGAACAAACATAGGGTAAAGCACTATTTCTTAAAATTTTTTAAAAATACCACTAAAATATTGTCACAAATTCTATAAGTTGTCATAGTATGTTCAAAGTCTATGCTGGTTTTTCACATTTTATTGCATCATAAAGAAAACAATAATTATTTAACCATTTTTTGAACGTTATATTATTTTTTGTTAAAAACTGATATAGGATTTACTTGAACAACGACACTTGCTTTGAAGATATTGGCACTGGAAGGTAACAGTAGAATCCAATCCTCTTGAGTCATTCATCATTAATTTTTGATGGCCAACTTTCTCGGCCTTAATGTTATTATCAACCTTGGAATCTTTGACGCCATTGATGGTCTCTCCTGTTCACACTAATGTGGCCACTGTTAATGCTTGTTGACCCTTTAGAGTCTGTTTGGTTTTTTCTTTAGAAATTAAGTCTGTTAGCTTGCCAATCCACATCTTTTTTTTGTTGGTTCGTAGGAAGATACAAGTTTTCTTTCTTTCCATTATTTTTATTCTTTCCTCAAAGGATCCAGAAAGGGGAGGTATATAGTGTTGATATAAGTCATGCTCACCTAAATTCAGTTAAGATAACGAGTCCAAATCTCACTGAGTTTTCCAAACAACTCGCTACTAGCTGCGTTTTTCACGTGACATCCCAAGACAAAAAGTTGCCATTTCATGGGGTTGACAACGAGATGACGGAAACGTCAATTAAATTAAATTAAATTAAGACTCATCATGGATCACCATTGCTCTGAGTTACCCACCATCTAGTGTGGTAGCATGGATGCAATTCTCATCATTAGGACCATTTACTGATTACTACATGAGTGGTGCACCTGATGCTACGTTGGACAAGGGAGCAGCATTCTGAAACATGAAATGGGAACCTCTACGGTACTCCAAAAATACCATAGGATACTGTGTATATTTCAGAGACACCCATCAAAGAAGAACAATTATATGATGTTTATCTAAATTATTCAAATATTTTTAAGATTTATCTATTTTTTTAATATTTTAATGTACATGCGTAAGCATGAGGTTATCTTTTTTTTGGTGAATAACTTCGAAACATATGTAACATGTTATGGTATTTTTTAAGTAGCGTAGAGGATCCATCTCTCTGAAACATGATAAGGCCCACAAGTACATTTTTTTCTGGGTGTTGCTAATCAGTACAGTTAGTTAAGAAACATTTAATGTTTCTTGGAATTCAACCAAATTTTTATTCAAGATGCTAACTCATGTGGTATTAAAAGTAAATATTTTTTTATAAGAATAATTATACTGTGCACAAAAAAATATAAAAAAAATATATTTTTTGATTAATAAAAATTTTACTAATTTTTAAAAAATATTAAATATCAAAGGATACTGATTACTACAGGAGTGGCACACCTAGTGCCACATGGGATAAGGGAGCAGCATTCTGGAACATAATCAGCCCCAGCATTATTATTTTTGGGTTTTGCTAACCAGTGCACTCCCTTTGAAACATAATCAGCCCCAGCAATACTTTTCATTTTGGGTTTTGCTATCCTGTGCCCTGCTTAGCAAAACCCCTTTTTTATATATATAAGAAGCCCCAGTAGTACTTAAGTCTATAATAATTTCACACGTATACTGTGGGATTGTTCATCATCAAATCATCGTTTCGATCCACATATTTCCTTCTCCTGATTTCTCACTAGCTCCCTTGGCCTTCTTTGTTGTAGCTCCTTTCTTTCAACCATCTTGATCATCTATTTCTCCTGGATCCATCCCTTCTAATTTGTTCTACTGAGTTTGTTTAAGTTTTGAGGAGGGAAAGAAATAAATGAGTGGCTGTGAGTTGGTGACATCATTTGTTTTGTGAGATATTTTATAAAAGATGAGGTTCTCCCATTCATCAGCCATGCAAATGCGGCAGATGAAAAAATTATAAAACTCAGAGGGGATTTGCAAGATCTAGAGGACAAAGCAAAGGACATGTGGAAAAAAGTATTCAATAACTTCCCATTGCCTCTATAAGCATGACTCAGTAACTAGTGTTAAATGTGTATGAACCATGCAGTATCCTATCATTATAATTGTTATTTGATTTTCTACTATTTTTATCAGGTTGAAACTTTATTGTTATATATTATACTTTTTTATCTTTGTAGCTCAAAATAACAATATTTCGTATTAGATCCAATTATGTGACATGCGTTATATCATGAAAGAAGAAAAGATTTGGATGAGACCCCATGGCTTTTGTTAACATCCGTATGTTACTAGGTATCAGTTTTTGTTCTTTAATTTCGAACATCCACCTGGATAAGTTGAACTAAATTGTCCCATCAAGTAAAAAAGGTTGAACTAATTAAATTGTTAGTTTGATTTGTGAACCGGCGCAGCTTCCTCAAAGTTGTCAATTGGGATTATGCCTATCAAGAATTCCATAGATATGTAAACATAAATCCGACCAATAGGGAAGTACAAAGCTCTGGTGGCTCACTTTCATAGATCCATCCAAATATTGAAAAATATCCACCTGCTCTCTTCATTCTTAATTACATGACTTCGCTTGGATTTAGAAAATCTGCTTGCATGCATTTTGATCGAGCGACTTCACAAGATTTCATAGGTCCAATGGATCTATAAAGTTTCATTCTTTTGGCTCTCTTCAGTATCATGGAACTCATCCTCTTACACTACCTAACTATGGATTCCAAACATGCAAATTTCCCTATATCCTTGTCGATCTTTGAATGACCAAATTTGCTGTTGCAACTTCATATGGATAAATCTTTCATGGGGCTCTGATATGATCATGATAGCAACTTCAACAACCTCCATCTTTCTCATGGTGTGAAGTGCTATGTTCCACTAAAAGAGTTATTCTCTCAACAATGCTCTTGTTTGAATACTGAAACCTTAACATAACCTAAACAACAACAACAACTGTGCTCGATACTAAAGCTAAAAACTAAAGCAAAAAAAAAAAAAAGAATTATTTAGTAATCTTGCCATTTCTTTTACTATTATAGATCTATGATACCACCACATAAATAAGGATGACTCCTTCGCTTTAAGTTAGATGGAGAGAGGAGAAGCATGTGAACCACACTCTTTTTCTTTATCTTTCTTATTTCATTTTCTTATTTGCAAAAGCAAACGATAAAATCTAAAGTTCAAAATATTTTATAAAATGTTGCATTAAGGCTCTAGAAGATGCCGATGTGGCCAAAAAAATGGAGGAAAATCTGGATGCTGGGACACCATGAAAGACCTACAAAAGAAATCCACACTTGCTAGGCTTGTCCGATGGGGGATTCTTCGATACTTAAATCACCCAAAGTTTTGAGAATAATAGAAGAGAGTAGGAGCTTAGCATTGCCTATCTCGAGAGACCCCTTCTTGCCTCTTTACATAAAGATGGAAATATACACCATTACATAGGTTGGTAGGCTGGATCTTGATCTGTTAAGCTGTTAGGATAGAAAATCTAGAGATTATTAGTCATGGGCAATGGCCACGTGCTAACAAAGATTCCAAATGATGGCCATGTAGCTAAATAAGATAGTGACCTGTGGTCGACATACGGTCGAGGCCTTGGCCTGGATTTGTCTTTATTGATGTCGATCATAGAAATTATCCTATGTGGTCGGTGAGATTATGACTTTGAGATCGATCAACATCCAAGCTGGAGGGTCGAACGAGTGCCGACGTGATTATCCTCTTCTATCTTTCTATGGCGATCTCAGCAAATCATCAGCCATAGCCATTAATGGTGTGTTGCTGTCCTCAGTAGATAGCTAAGGATGGTATCTACTATCTTGAGTCCTCCTCGACATTGTAGTCAATCTGAAGTGTGTGCTCGAGGATGAGATCTTAGGACAATGCTCGAGGGCATCCAACCCTGCAACACGCGCCCCCTACTTCCTAGCTCGAAGTGATTGCTTCAGACAAGAAAGTAATAGTCTTTGGAAAATATTCTCAGCATATGTTCGATTTAGTGAATCTGAGTCATCTAGCCTTCAAGTGAACTACTATGTCTTTCCACTAAGTTTGATATTGATTTGAGTAGTTGTTTTGCAAATCATGCCTTGATTATTCAGAGAGACTGGTGCTCATGACCCCAATGCATTTATGAAAGATGAGTGGCTTGAGGCAAATATTATTTTGGCTTTGAAGGCTAAAAGTTGATGGTTATGGCCTAATAAATTGAAGGTTGCTGGGTGCTTTATGTCATTCCTGAGGGAATTAATTCTAAAAGCTGCTCTTGGACCTATCTGGACTTGTCACGTGGCAAGTCATGAGAAGTTCCAAAATGTTTCGTGCAAATTGATTCATGGGATTGAAGATTCATAGAGATTTCATTATTTCAGAGCTATCCATATGGCATGATTCGATAGTTTGATGATGAGATCCACACCATTCAAGGCCCATATAAATAGACCATTTGTCTACTAGATTTTTGCCATCCAATTGATATTCTCTGTTGCTGCATTTTTTCATAGAGAGTCTTTTTCCTTTCTACCAATCAAGAAGCCATGGATTGTGAAACAGGCAGTGAAGAAGATGTCTTCTTCTCATGGGGAGTCTTCATCTAAAAGGGTGAGGACTATCGAATCGAAACCTCTCGTTGCTGCTACATCGACTGTCTTGGGGCTGCCACAAGTCCATCCACTGAGTCAGGCTCCACCTTCCCCTATATGGGTTGGGCGAACCCTCCCCTGCCTTGAGGCAGGCCCTCGCTTCCTTATTGTAGATTCCTACCAAGGTCTGAGATCGCTACACAAAGATTACAAGGCTTCGGCGGCCTTTGAGGAGGAGGTTATCAATGCCTTCGCTACTACTTTTATTCAGAGCTTTGAAGATTGCAAGACCCATCTATTGCATATGGTCCCAAAGCTAAAGCTTAGGCACCTCTGCCCCAACAACAATGATGAGGAAATTGAGGTGTTCTCTTCAGATGAAGATTAGACCTTCATCCTTTCTTGTACCTGCTTTTTGGTGCCATCTTTTTTGCACCTTTTTTTTAAAAAAAAATTAATCAATGAAAAAAGTATGATTTTGTTTATTTTATCTTTTATTTGGGTGTTCTCTTTTTCATGTCATTGATGCTCATTGGCTTGCTAAAGCTTATTCTGACTTTAGCTGCTAGAATTTCTATAGTCATTAGTTTCAGATAGATTAGGATATAGGTTGAGTTTTCATATAGCCTGATGAAGATTTACAAGGTCTATCCCAAATTGACTATTTGGTTATATTTTGGCCAAGTCTTTCTTGTCGATTGATTTTTAACCTCGAAATTAGTCTTCAAATTATTTTCAAGACATTTGCTTGTGGAAGTCCTAACTTGGATCAGGATATCTCCTTGTCATCAAATGATCATCATATCTGAAGTCTTTTGAATGGAGGCTATTCTTAGGATTATATTTTGCTGATATAGATTCTCAAAGTTTATCTCAACAATATAGGATAAAATTTGCCAAGTCGATGACTTCAGTCATATTCTTGAATCTTATTTTGAGGATCTCATTTGTGGTGGTGTTAACTTAGATTAGGATATCCCCTAGTTGCTGACATCTTATCGAATAAAATTTTGGAGGTCTCAGCTAAAGCCAACATATCTCTAAGGGATCAGTCCACCGATCCAATCGTCGGGGTTTAGTTTGGCATTTAAATATCCTATAAGCCTTGTTGTCATCATTTTATCAAATATAATTCAAGAGGTCTCAGTTTGAGCTAAGATCTCTCTGGAGGTTTGTGCAATAAAGGGTTGCATCCATTTGACCTTTCGTAAAAATATTGAAGAAAAGTGACATTATTTCAAGTAATTACATCCTTTATTAGTAGTACATCCAAAGATTCTCAAATTTTCATGTTCGAGGAATCTGAGTACTGTCGAGGGTCTCCAATTTGTACACCCCATGTTGGATTGCTTCTATGATCTGGGATGGTTCGTTCCAATTTGGAGTTAACTTGCCCCATTCTACAGGTTTGGATACTTCAACTCGTCTCACCACTAGATCTTTGGGTTGAAAAGTTTTTGCTCTTACTTGGGAGTTGTAATAGCGGCTACTTGTTGTTGGTACCAGGCCATTCTGTTCCGAGCTCTTTCTCTTATTTTTTTTCAAGTAAATTCAAACTTGTTCGAAGCCGATTAGGTGTTCTTGCTCATCATAGACCTTGAGCCTAGTCAATGGTATCTCGATCTCTATCGAAATAACTGTTTCAGCTCCAAAGATAAGGTTGAACAAAGTTTTTTTGATTGCCGTTTGAGGTATTGTTTGATATGCTTATAGGATGTTATAGAGTTCTTCTGCCCACATTCTTTTCACTTGACTAAGTTTGATTTTCAATCCTTGTAGGATAGTGTGGTGGGTCACTTCAGTCTCTCTCTCAGACTATAGATGTGCAACCAAGGTAAGCCTATGGTCGATGTGGAGCTTTGAATAGAAATTCTTAATTTTTTTGTTATCGAAATGGTGCCCATTGTCAGTGATGATGGCTCATGAAAGTCTAAATCGGTAGATAATCATCTTTCATACAAAATATTATGCTTTTGCCTCGATAATTTTTGTGCCAAGAGCTGGGTTTCGACCCATTTAGTGAAGTAATTGATCGCTATAATTAGAAACTTCTTTTATCTGATCACTTATGGGAATGGTCTAAGAATGTTGATTCTCCACATAATGAAAGGATAAGGAGCAACAATTGATGTGTGTTTGGCCATAAATCTTTTTTGTATGTTAGCATACTTTTGACATTACTCACATCATTTGACAAGGTCAATGGCTCCTTTTGAAGATTTGGCCAATTGTACGCTTATCGGATGAGCTTATGACTCGCCCTCTAAGTGATTATCATAGATATCTTCATGTACTTTTCAAAAGGCATAGTCAGCTTCGAAAGGTCAGAGACAATGGAGTAAAGGTAAACAGAAGGATTTTTTGTAAAGTGTCCTATTGAGGTACACATACCAAGGTGCTTGTTGTTTGATCACCCAGGCTTGAACAAGGTTGGAAGGTAATTCTCCATTAACCAAGTAGTCCATGATGTGATCTATCCAACTCGGATCATGCTCAACCTGAAGCACCATGGTTTTGTCTATGCTCCATATCTATAGATGCTCAATAAAGACTTGTCTGTTATGGTTGGTCAAAATTGAAGTGGCAAGATGAGAGAAGGTATCAGGTCGAATATTCTCCAACCTAGAAATCCGTTAAACTTTTAGGGTTTGGAAGGTTGTCGATATTTCTTTGAGCTTCTAAAGGTATCTTGTCATTGTTAGATGTTGAGTTTTGTATCCACCTTAGAGCTGACGACATGGTGCGAGTTGGAGAAGACTTGAGGTCTTTTATCCTGAGTCCTTTTGTAAGTCAGAGTCTAGTGATGAGAACTTCATACTCGACCTCATTATTTGAGATTCTAAAGTTAAATTGGAGGACATATTCCATTATGACTCCTTCCGAGTTGGAAAAAATGAGCCCGATGCCACATCCTTGGGCATTTATAGCTCAATCAATATGTAGAATCCAATGAAGAAATTTTTCTTGCCCTCGAATCTTATCAAGGATAGATCTTTAGCATCCTCGAATCTTGTCAAAGATGTGTTAGATGTGTGCCCTGGATGCCAGATCGGCTGACACATTCCTGTACAGAACTAAGGGCAAATTTATAATTTTGACTATAAATCAATAAAAGGGTTATTCTTCTATCACATTGTGTACATTGTGTCTGTGATACATCCTTTGAGTTAGTGAGAATGTAAATTCATATTTTCAAGAGTTGAAAATTTAAGGCATGAATTTACATAACTAACTCATAAACTACTCCTGACCATAGGATCATCACGAGGATGGTGATCGATCCAGAAGGTTGGTGTACGATCGCTTTCTTAGAGTAGATGAGTCTTGAGTCTATAGTGTGGAACACCAAGTGAGAGTATAGATATTCATTGAGAGCGAGAGTACTGAGCGTGACCACCTCGAGCAGTCATAAGGAAGTCTACCTTCTCATCGATGACTAGCTCGATGCTGCAGTTGTGTGTCTAGTTCTTTGACCTGAGGTGCATCGATGGTTCACCTTGAGTGTGTTATAGTTTAACTACACCATAACTCGATCTCCTAGCCATTCGAAACTCTAAGGTGTATGTTGGCTGTAGCATATCCATTGTAGGAACCAGATCGCACCAAGATGGCATCTATCAACCTCGGTAGATGAGAGGAGTAGTTCTATGATGATCGAAAGATCGAATCCTTAAGCCCATGGCCATGGCAGAGTGAAATAATGGAAAAGAGTTTTTCATTGGGTTTCACATCAGACTCGAATCGATTGATTGATTCATATGACTGATGTTGGGTTTGACGAGTTCACCTTAACCCTAATTCAGTCGGGATTCATGATAGAGAAACTCAATCACACAGGTAGCTGCACTAAGAGATTCATCTTCAGTTCTGATGGGTTGCCACCATATACTATTAGATGTCACTGATGGATTTTGAAAGCAATTAGAATAATTTTGATGATCGATCATTCTAATTGTCTGAATCAGAAGAGTTCTGGTCTATCAAAGGAGTTTCGATGATGTCGATGATGAGATCACGACATGTCTCATTACCATACAGAATTAAACTTAATTGGGTCACACAAATAAGGGTTAGGATCTGGATGTCATCAATTGGACTACCTCAATTGATTTGGATAAGATCCAATTAGGTTCAAAGAAATCATGCTAGCACTCGATTGAGCCTAACTTTCTCTTCATGTAATCTTTTCTGTTTCTACTGAGCCAAATGTGATCTGACTCATCCAGAGAACCTTGAAAAGATTTTTCTCAGTCTAATGAAGCTTGTCCAGCTCATAAAAGGCTTATCTTAATTCATGAGATGAATTTAAGATAACACCTGCTAATTTCTAGCACCTGCCAATTTCATTTTAGGACATCTGTCAAAAGTTGACATATGAGTCTTAAACTGAAGAGGATTCATTGGAGGATTTTTGTAGAGTGTCCACATATCCAAACAACTTCAAATTGGGTGCCAAATCAGATTATGGCGTGAGCTCAATTGGATTTAAGTGGGTGCCCCAAATGGATAAGAACCAAAGAGTCCTGATAAACTTGGACTCTTTGGCGCCACCTTATTTGTGCTTATCCAACATTGGCACCAACATCGGAGAGAGCATGGGGATTTTTATCTGATGTGATCAGATGACATCACTCCACCAATCAAAATTTTTCCAAAATTTATTGGAATTTTTTAATTGGTCGAATGATGTGGCACTGCACAGCATACAGGATCTATATAAACCCTACTGCACCTAGGGTTTCGGGATAGAACTTATTTTATACAAAAAACCCATTAGCGGCCACCCCCTCCCCTCTTCTCTAAATCATCCCTGCTCTCCTTTCTCCCCCCTTCACGTCCAAGAAGTTGGATGTTCATCTGGCAAAGGTACAAGGCGTGGTGATGCCTGGAACAGAAGGCTGCAGGACATCTTCGATAGGTTGCTGCTCCAACTTCAGAAGGAGTTCTGAAGTACTTTCAAATTAGATATTGATCTAATTTTTGGAGCATAGAATTGCAAGGAAAAGATGTTGTAGATCCTACCTGAGTGGATACTAGTAGAGGCTAGGCACTTGCGTGGCTACATCAGAACCTCAGGCAGTGCTGCGATCATCTACAGGGTAATTAGATTACCCTTAAGGTATGTCTATATTTCTCATACTTTTAGATTTAATTTTAGATTTTAAATATCAGATAATAAAATTAGATCTAATAAATATTAGATTTAAAATAGCATATGATAAAAATTTTAATTTATTCCACCCCAGATTTGATAAAATCTGGAAGATCCTACACAGGAAAAAGGCGGTTTTTCCTTCAAGTGGTATCAGAGCCAGGTTGTTGGCTCTATTTCAGATCTATTTTAGCTCTAATTTTAATTTTAATTTATCTGATATTAAATTATTTCAGATGTCACATCAGATATGATAAGATCTAAAATTAAAATATTTAAAATTAAATCTAAGAAGATCTAACATGCATGAGATGCATAACTAGACTAGGATTAATTGAATCCATAAATAGTCTTAAGTTTTATATTTTAATGAGATTAAAATATGAATTAAATATAATTTATTCTATATTTTTTTGATGTTATAATTATTATAATCAAATCAAAAAATAGAAAATAAAATTTTAATTATTTCATAAAATTGATCTGTTACATGCTTAGACTAGTTGTAGAATTGTTCTAGTAACTTGTCTAGAATAGTTTTTATTTTGAATAGTTCAATTTAAATTTTATTTTTTAGATATTATATGTGATGTATCAGATCTGAAAGCATGTTAATTAGATTGATTTTTGATACATGAGATGTATGCAAAGCATGTATTAGTTAGATCTTAAATTGTATATGTGATATGTTAATTTAGATCTAACTAGTTTTGTAGTTAAATTTATATTTCTGATTAAGGTGTTCCTCATGGCCGTCTGATCACAAGAATAAAGTAGAGTTTTAAGACCCTCTCTTCCCATTCAATGGGGTGTTCATATGACGTGTAGGGGTGCCGCACGTTCATCCTTAATCAGAAATCAAAACTTACTTTTTTGTAAAACCCTAGATCCTGAAACCCTAGAATTTATTTTACATGCTTTGTTTATGAACCCAAACTTAATTAATGTATTAAGCTTATGAAATTAAGATAGGTCTAAAATTAAAAATTTTAGATCTAAGATATTTTCATAAGATTGGGTTCGGGCTTGGGTAGCTCAATTAGGTCTAGTGGTTGATCAAACCGAATCAAGAGTTGGTTAGGTACGATCATGAAAGCTAATAATTGACCAGCCTAATAGGATTAAGTCTGGGTCTAGATCGAATCATATTTAGATGTGACTCGATCAAGTTAAGACCTAATTTGGCTCAGTGGTTAGAGCATGGATTGTAGACTAACTCAATTAGTTCTGATTCGAGAATTTGGTGTCTAAGGTAAGTTGGGCAGATGCGACCGACTAGTTTTTAATTGGGAGCTACTCGACTCAAATGCATTTTTATCGAGTTAATGGCATATCCCTCCCACCGATCTCACTTACCTGGCCATATGTGTCAATCCAGTTATGATTTGAGGTGGCTAACAATTCTAGCTGACCCATGCCATTAGGTTAGTCATAATTGTTATGACTATGTCAAGTCAAGTTTAAAGAGACCAAAATCAAATCTTCCTAAGAAAATATTAAGTCTAGGTCTTCCACCATTGTGGATGTGCGGGCCCTTCCCGGGGTTGATTGTTCTTGACTGGTTACAGTGGCTCAGTTGCACCAAGAAGATGCAACCATGTCCATTAGGTATTGGATGCTACGGATTAGAGGATGGGTTGGGCTCAATATTTCGGATATGGTGAGGGACCCAATCAGGAATCTAATTTGTGCAAATGGTGGATTTGGCTTAACTAAGGATTGGAGCAATATCTCGGATACAGTGAGCTTCATGAATTAGAGATCAAGTTTTGGGTGCACCATGATTAGAGAATCATTGGACAAAAGTTGTCCACTCATCGGTTGATCTATCACCAATAACTGTTAGGTGAGGTGATGAGCCAGTCGGTGAGACTGTACCACCCACTAGAAATCATTAATCACGAAGATTTTCACATCTCTACCAAGGGAGTGTAGGGATCTGAAAAAATAAGGAAGCCTAATTTGTTTAAAAATAAAAATTCTAAACAAATTGATTGAGTCTGATTACAAAATCTAACTAGAAACTTTGGACTCTCTACAGAAAATATGTCTGCCTCAAAACTCCTGACCAAAATTCTAGACACTCATAGACTAACTGGACCAAATTTTAAAGACTGGTTGAGGAACTACAGAATTATTCTGAATTCTGAAAAATTGACTCATGTCTTGGACCAGGACCCACCTACCATGCCAGCATGTCTGACTACTGAATAGAGAGCGTCTCTGAAAAAGTAGATGGATGATGATAACAAAGCCAGTTACTACATGTTGGGTGCAATGTCTGATGATCTGCAGCTTCAACATGAAAATATTTTGACTACCCGCCAAATGTTGGCTCACCTACAAGAGTTGTTTGGTGAACAGAGTCGCACGGCCAAGTATTAAGTCTGTCAAAGACTTTTTAAGGCCAAGATGCGTGATGGACAGTCAGTCCAAGATCATTGTTTGACAATGATTAAGGATCTTGAGGAGCTTGAGAAGCTCAATATCATCTTAGACAAAGATTTTCAGATTGATGTGATCTTTCAGTCCTTGTCTGATGCATATGATCAGTTCATCATAAACTTTCATATGCATAAGATGCAATGTACCTTGGCCGAGTTAATGAATATGCTGGTTACGATTGAGCTTACAATGAAAGGTTCAAAAAGCTCAGTTCTTACTGTGGAGTAGACTTCTTCTAAGAGAAAGTCTTTTGGAAAGAAAAAAAAGTCTGTGAAGAAGCAGAAGGTGGATGGCAAGAACAAGAAGACAGGATCGAAGAAGAAGGCTTATGAAAAGGGAAAGTATTTCCACTGTCTGTCAGAAGGCCATTGGAGGTAGAACTATCCTCAGTACCTGACCACCCTGAAGAACAAGAAGGATGGTTCTTCTGGAGGTATGCTCATTATCGAATCTAATCTTACGATTTCTTCTGCATTCAGTTGGGTGCTTGACTCTGGTTTTAGTGCTCATTTATGCACTTCTATGCAAGGTCTTGAGGAGAGTAGGAGGCTGAGGGATGGGGAGATGATCTTATGTGTTAGGAATGGAGCAAGAGTTGCTGCTATGGCCATAGGAACCTATCCTCTACGATTACCGTTAGGATTAGATTTATTTTAAGAGACTATTATTATGTGCCTGCAGCAAGCAGGAATTTAATTTCTGTTTCATGTTTAGCACAAGAAGGCTATGCGATTAGCTTTCATAAGGACCATTGTAACATATTTTATGAAAATAATAAAATTGCAAATGGTTTTGTTATTAATGGTCTCTATCAGTTACATATTGATGTATCTGTTTTTAATATTGAGCAAAATATGAATGCCATAGAAATTAAAAGGCCTAGAGATAGTCTAAATGATAAGTATCTGTGGCACCTAAGGCTAGGTCATATAGCAGAAGATAGGGTTAACAAATTGGAAAAATTCGGGCTATTGAGTCCATTGACTTTCGAGTCATATCCAGTTTGTGAATCATACTTTCAAGGCAAAATGACCAAGCTCCCTTTTGTGGGACATGCGGAAAGGGCCACAGACCTACTTGCCCTAGTACATACGGATGTGTGCGGCCCATTTGATGTGCCGGCTAGAGATAACTTTGTCTACTTCATTACCTTTACCGATGATATGTCTAGGTACGGATATGTATTTTTAATGAAACACAAGTCTGAAGCCTTTGAAAGGTTTAAAGAATTCAGACATGAGGTAGAAAAATAAGCAGGAAAGCCCATTAAGGTTCTTCGATCAGATCAAGGAGGTGAATACCTTAGTCGGAATTTTTAGACTATCTTAAGGACAATGGTATAGTCTCTTAATGGACTCCACCTAGAACGTCTCAACTCAATGGGGTTTCAAAATGGAGAAACCAGAACCTATTAGATATGGTCCGTTCCATGATGAGCTTCACAGACCTCTCAGAATTTTTTTGGAGATATTATCTCATGATAGCAATTTATGTATTGAATAGGGATCCCTCTAAAACTATTTCTACCACACCGTATGAGATATGGCATGGTAAGAAGTCAAGTCTGAATCATCTCAGAATTTGGGATTGTCCGGCTCACGTCAAGAGACAGCAGACGGACAAGTTAGAGTTCAGGTCTTTTAGAGGTCGATTCATAGGATATCCTAAAGAGTCATTAGGATATTATTTTTATATTCTGGAAGACCATAATGTGATTATGAGTCGAAATACTATTTTTTTTAAAAAATAGTTTATTCAAGATGGTGGCATCGAAAAAATAATTAAGCTCAAGGAGAATGTCTCCCAAGAGCAATGAGCTAAAGAACCTAAGGAACCTAATCAATCAGAACCAGTCCTAACACAACCTCTTCCACCTCGTAGATCAATTAGGGTTTCCATTCTCCTGAAAGATACTTAGGTACCATACAAGAGGATGTAGAGGAAATATTCCTCACGGGAAATGGGGTTCATGGTGATGATCCCAAGACCTATAACGAGGTGATATCAGATATCAACTCTGAGAAATGGTTAGAGGCAATGAGATCATAAATTGACTCGATGCACTCAAACCAAATCTGGACCTTGGTAGATCCACCTGAAGCTATTGTACCTATTGGGTGTAAATGGATCTTCAAGAAAAAGATAGGTGCAGATGGAAATGTAGAGACATTCAAGGCTAGGCTCGTAGCAAAAGGTTATAGTCAGTGCGAAGGCATTGACTATCAGGATACCTTCTCGCCCGTAGCCATGCTAAAATCCATCCACACATTGCTTGTTGTTGTAGCCTATTTTGATTATGAAATATGGCAGATGGACGTAAAAATGGCATTCTTAAATGGATATCTTAAGGAAGATATCTATATAGAATAGCCGCTTGGTTTCACATCCAGTGATGATGATCACAAGGTTTGCAAACTGCAAAGGTTCATTTATAGACTTAAGCAAGCATCTCGGAGTTAGAATACTCATTTCAATGATGTGATCAAAATATTTAGTTTCATCAAGAATGAGGAGGAACCATGTGTGTTCAAAAAGGTCAGTGGGAGCACAGTTGTCTTCCTCGTATTGTATGTGGATGACATCCTCCTAATTGGAATGACATTCTCATGTTGACCTCAGTCAAAGAATGGTTGTCTAAGGAGTTCTTTATGAAAGATCTAGGAGAGGCATCCTTTATACTGGGTATTAAGGTCTATAGAGATAGACCAAATAGGATGCTGGAACTTTCACAGAAGATATACATAGAGGAGGTACTAAAAAGGTTTAGCATGGATAACTCCAAAAGAGATTTATTGCCTTTTAGACATGGCATTCATCTTTCCAAGAAGATGTGCCCTAGTACACCTGAGGAGATTGAACGCATGAGCAAGATCCCTTATGCTTTGGCAATAGGGAGCCTCATGTATGCCTGCTATGTACACGATCTGATATAGCCCATGCTGTGAGTGTCACAAGCAGATATCAATCGAATCCAGGCAAAGAGCACTGGACTTCTGTAAAATATTTCCTTAACTACTTGAGAAGGACTAAGAATATGTTTCTAATCTTTGGAAATAGAGAACTCCAGATTCAGGGATATACAGACTCAGACTTTATGTCTGATATAGATGATCGAAAGTCGACATCTGAGAGTCTGTTCATTTGCAATGGTGGTGCAGTTAGCTGGAAGAGTTCCAAGCAAATGGTGATTGCAGATTCCACCATGGAGGCAGAGTATATTGCTGCATCGGAAGCTGCAAAGGAGGCATTCTGGTACAAGAAGTTTGCCGCAGAGCTTGGAGTGATATCATCGGATGCCATCCCTCTTTACTGTGACAATAATGGACCATAGCCCTAGCTAAGGAGCCAAGGTCTCACCAGAAGTCTAAGCACATCGAGCGGCGATTCTATCTGATCCGTGATTACCTCGAAAAAGGTTATGTCGAGGTCAAGAGAGTCGACTCCACAGACAATGTGGCAGACTTGCTGACTAAGCCATTAGGCCAACAGAAGATTGAAGCCCACCTTGAGAAGATGGGACTTAGATATGTGGCATTATCAATGGATTTTTTTGTTAGATCATTGACATTTGTACTTTTATATTTTATTATTTTTTTTTTTACATTGTGTCTGTGATACATCTTGAGTTATGAATTAAATCATATTTCAGAGTTATTAAGGCATGAATTACATAATAATCATAAACTGCTCTGACATAGGATCATCACGAGGATGGTGATTGATCCGAAAAGTTGGAGTACGATCACTTCTTTAGGGTAGATGAGTCTTGAGTCTACGGTGTGGAGACATCAGAGCGAGAGTAAGGTATTCATTGAGAACAAGAGTACTAAGCATGACCACCTCGAGCAGTCATAAGGAAGTCTACCTTCTTGTCGATGACTAGCTCGATGCTGCAGTTGTGTGTCTAGTTCTTTGACCTGAGGTGCATCGATGGTTCACCTTGAGTGTGTTATAGTTTGACTACACCATAACTCGATCTCCTATCCATTCGAAACCCTGAGGTGTATGTTGGCTGTAGCATATCCATTGTAGAAACCAGATCGCACCAAGATGGGATCTATCTACCTCGATAGATGAGAGGAGTAGTCATATGATGATCGAAAGATCGAGTCCTTAAGCCCATGGCCATGGCAGAGTGAAATAATGGAAAAGAGTTTTTCATTGGGTTTCACATTGGACTCAGATCGATCGATTGATTCATATGACTGATGTTGGGTTTGACGAGTTCACCTTAATCCTAATTCAGTCGAGACTCATGTAGAGGAACTCAATCACACAGGTAGCTGCACCAAGAGGTTCATCTTCAGTTCTGATGGGTTGCCACCATATACTGCTAGGTGTCACTGGTGGATTTTGGAAGCAATTAGAATGATTTTGATGATCGATCATTCTAATTGTCTGAATCAGAAGAGTTCTGATCCATCGAAAGGAGTTTTAATGATGTCGATGATGAGATCATGATATGTCTCATTACCATATAAATTGAACCTAACTGAGTCACACAAACAAGGATTAGGGTCTGGATGTCATCAATTGGGCTACCCCAATTGATTTGGATAAGATCCAATTAGGTTCAAGAAAATCGTGCTAGTACTCGATTGAGCCTAACTTTCTCCTCGTGTAATCTTTTGTCTCTACTGAGCCAAATATGATCTGGCTCATCAGAGAACCTTGAAATAGTTTTTCTCAGTCTAATTGAACTTGTCCAGCTTAGAAAAAGTTTGTCTTAATTCATGAGATGAATTTAAGGCAACACCTGCTAATTTCTAGCACCTGCCAATTTCATTTTAGGACATCTGTCAAAAGTTGACATATGGGTCTTAAACTGAAGAGGATTCATTGAAAAATTTTTGTGGAGTGTCCACATGTCCAAACCACTTCAAATTGGGTGCCATAATTAGATTATGGTGTGAGCTCAATTGGATTTAAGTGGGCACCCCAAATGGATAAGAACCAAAGAGTCCTGATAAACTTGGACTCTTTGGCGCCACCTTATTTGTGCTTATCCAATGTTGGCACCAACATAGGAGAGAGCATGGGGATTCTTATCTGATATGATCAGATGACATCACTCTACCAATCAGAATTTTTCCAAAATTTATTGAAATTTTTTGATTGGTCGAATGATGTGGCACTGCACAGCATACAGGATCTATATAAACCCTGCTGCACCTAGGGTTTCGAGATAGAACTTGTTTTATGCAAAAAACCCATTAGCTGCTGCCCCCTCACCTCTTCTCCATATCCTCCCTGCTCTCCTTTCTCCCCTCTTCACGTTCAAGAAGTTGGACATTCATCTGGCAAAGGTACAAGGTGTGGTGACGCCTGGAATAGAAGGCTGCAGGACATCTTCGACAGGCTGCTGCTCCAACTTCAGAAGGAGTTCTGAAGTACTTTCAAATCAGATATTGATCTGATTTTTGGATCATAGAATCATGAGGAGAAGATGCTTCAGATTCTACCAGAGTGGATATTGGTGTAGGCTAGGCACTTTCGTGGCTACATCAGAACCTCAGGCAGTGCTGCGATCATCTATAGGGTAATTAGATTACCCTTAAGGTATGTCTATATTTCTCATACTTTTAGATTTAATTTTAGATTTTAAATATCAGATAATAAAATTATATCTAATAGACATTAGATCTGAAATAGCATAGGATAAAATTTTTTAATTTATTTCGCCCCAGATTTGATGAAATCTGGAAGATCCTACACAGGAAAAAGGCGATTTTTCCTTCAGGATGAGCCCTCGAATCTTGTCAAGGGCAATTCTTCGATATCCTTAGATTTTGTCGAGGATGAGACCTCGAATCCTATCAAGGACCATTCTTCTTTTGGGACAATACATTCCACAAGAAAGTTGGTCAACACTTGAGCCTGCATTATAGGTTGGGATTGAAAGTGTTAGATGTATGCACTAGAAGTCAATATGACAGATATATTGTAATTTTTTAGGACATATATTTATACTTAAAATATTAATTTATTAATAAAATAGATAATTTTATTTTTATTCTTATGTAATGCATCCTTGAATTATCCAAAAAAAATAATAACTTAAAGATACATATTTTTAAGAGTTGAGAATTTAAGATATATGGATTAATTTTAAAATTGCTTTAGATCAATAGATCATCATGGAGATGGTGATTGATCCGATTAGATTGATGCATAGATCACTTCCTTCAGGATAGATGAATCTCGAGTCTATAGTGTGGAGACTAAGTGAGAGTATTGGCAGTTAGTGGAGAACATCAATACTGAGCATGACTATATAAAAAATTATTGGATGTCTAATCACTCGTCAGTGATCTTTTTGATGCTATAGTAGTGTGAATAGTTCTTTGACCTTCGGTGCCGCGACTGTTCATAGTAGAGTTGCTATAGTTTGACTGCATATAAACATGGTCTTTTAGCCATTTGGATCCTTATAGTATATGTTGGCTACAATAGATTCATTATAGAAGTAGGGTGCACATCTAAATGAGATCTATCAATTAGTAGATAAAGAGTAGTCCTATAAGATTTGAGAAGCTGAGGCTTTAAGTCTGTGGCCACAGTAAGATGATTAATGGAAATGAGTTTTCATGAATTTTATGATTTGGATTTGTGCTAATTGAATCTTGTATATGATAGATATTGGAGTTTGATGAGTTTTCCATAACCTCCATCTTGTCGGGACTCACGATAGAGAAACTGAATCATGTGATAACTACACCTAGAGATTCTATTTATTCTATTCTATATAGCTAGACATCACTGACGGATTGTGATAACTCACTAAGATCATTCTGGATTGATGATCCTTGATAGGTGTGAGTTGAAATTATTTCAATCCATTGAAAGGTGTTTCGATAATACTATGATAGAGATCATGGTATATCTCACTACCAGATAGAAGAGAACCTATGAGTCATACACAATAAGAGTTTGATTAGATCAAATGGTTAGATCATAATCAAATTATCAATATGATTGATAATTTGAACCAATTTGTAAAATTTATAAGTAAAAGATTTGCTAATAGTTAACAAGAAGGACTAAATTGCAATTGTTGCAATACAATTTAATGAGATCAAATTGAGGTCCAAGTCTTAATTGAATTAAATCTAATTTAATTTGATTAGACTTGATCTAATCAATTTTAATTGGATATTTGGATTTCAGATTTGATCCTAATTAGATAAGGATTAAGTCTAGAATAAATTGGGCTCAAATCAGATTTGAAATAGATTTGAATTAAATCTGAATTGAACTCGAATTGGTTTATGTATCAGAGTCCTAGATTTTTTGGGACTCTCTCTCCTTTCTCATGCTAGAAAGGTGGGACATGCATGGGGATGCACGCCCCCTTCTTTGGCATGCATAAAAAAGAGAGAAGGCACTAAAGGTGGGTGCCCCTCTTCTCTGATCTTCTCTCTACTCTGGATAAGGCTTTATCATTATCAAGTTTTAAATCTGATTTGAATTTGATTCAGAGTTAGGATGATCTTATCTAGGATAGTTGGAGATTGTTAGACACCTCTATTTAGCAAGCGTAGAAGTGAGAAGGAAAATATTTTCATGTAGAATATTTCCCATGCAGCAATAATTCTAGCTCCACTTCTCTTTTGTGCCCCATCTGCTTTTGACATTCCAACCTTGATGCACCAACAAAGAGAGAGAAAATTAGAGAGAGAGAAAAAAGAAAGAGAGAAAGGAGTTCTCTAATCCATTGCCCCTTTTTCTTCTTTCGATCCTATGCGAAAGGTGTTCACACACAGTTTTCTCTTCAGATCTTCTTCATGCAGTCTTGTAAAGAGTTGAAGAAGGAGATCAGATATAAATCAAGGGAGTGAGATCTAAAAGAGAGGTATCACCTTGGTGATCTCGAATACTTTTGATCTATATCAACCTTATGTAGATATCCGTAGAGGTCAGACACATGTGCGGCTTTATCAGAACTTACAGACATCTTTAGATTTAGATCTTGAAGAAGGAGATTAGCGCTACAAGTAGGTGATTAGATCATCAAATTATTTTTATTTTGAAATCAGATGCATGCTTATTTTATTTTCATCATATGAACTAAATTTGTAGGTGTTTAGATTAAATCTATACATGTATAGATTAAAAATATTTTAATTTACTCTTTCGCTGCCTGTTGCAAAAATTATTTGAAATTTACATGTATAGGACTCCTAAAATCCAACAGTGGTATTAAAGCCACGAATTCATATACATGAGAATAGGATGAGATCTAATTTCTAATTAGATCTAAAATTAATATGATGAATAGTCCGACATCAGTATGCTATAAGATTGTCCTAGCATAAGGTTTACCTCTTATATTGGAAAGATTGTCCTATATCAATGTTGGATAATTTTGAAAAGAATTTTCATGTTGGACATGATTTTTATCCATATATGAGATATGTAAATATTTGTTTAGATCTAAAAAATAGTTTCGAGATCATAACATGTCATTTCATGCAAATAATTTAGAACTGAAATTTATGTTTATGCATGAAAAATTGGTCATAGGTAGATCAAATTAGGTCTTGTAATTTGATTACACTTAGAGTTTTTAATTAGAACATATTCCATTATGACTCCTTTTGAGCTAGTAAAAATGAGCCCGATGCCACATCCTTGGGCATTTGCAGCTCAATCAATATGTAGAATCCAATGAAGAAATTTTTCTTATCCTCAAATCTTATCAAAGATAGATCTTCAGCATCCTCGAATCTTGTCAAGGATGAGCCCTCGGATCTTGTCATGGGTAGTTCTTCGATATCCTTAGATCTTGTCGAGGATGAGACCTCGAATCCTGTCGAGGACCATTCTTCTTTTGGGACAGTACATTCCACAAGAAAGTTGGTCAACACTTGGGCCTTCATTGTAGGTTGGAATTGAAAGTGTTAGATATATGCACTAGAAGTCAATATAACAGACACATTATATTTTTTTAGGACATATATTTATACTTAAAATATTAATTTATCAATAAAATAGATAATTTTATTTTTATTCTTATGTAATGTGTCCATGAATTGTTTAAAAAAATTATTAACTTAAAGATACATATTTTTAAGAGTTGAGAATTTAAGATATATGTGATTAATTTCTAAATTACTTCGGATCAATGGATCATCATGGGGATGGTGATTGATCCGATTAGATTGATACATAGATCACTTTCTTCAGGATAGACAAATCTTGAGTCTATAGTGTGGAGATACTAAGTGAGAGTATAGATAGTTATTGGAGAACATCAATACTGAGCATGACTATATAAGAAATCATATGGATGTCTACTCACTCGTCAGTGATCTTTTTGATGCTATAGTAATGTGAATGGTTCTTTGACCTTCAGTGTCTCGACTACTCATAGTAGGGTTGCTATAGTTTGACTGCACATAAACATGGTCTTTTAGCCACTTGGATCCTTATAGTGTGCGTTGGCTACAATAGATTCATTATAGAAGTAGGGTGCACATCTAAATGAGATCTATCAATTAGAAGATAAGGAGTAGTTCTGTAGGATTTAAGAAGCTGAGTCTTTAAGTCTGTGGCCACAGCAAGATGATTAATAAAAATGAGTTTTCATTAATTTTATGATTTGGACTCGTGCTAATTGAATCTTGCATATGATAGATATTGGAGTTTGATGAGTTTTTCATAACCTCCATCTTGTCGGGACTCATGATAGAGAAACTGAATCATGTGATAACTATACCTAGAGATTCTACTTATTCTATTTTATTAGATTGCCATCACATATAGCTAGATATCACTGACGGATTGTGATAACTCATTAGGATCATTTTGGATTGATGATCCTTGATAGGTGTGAGTTGAAATTATTTCAATCCATTGAAAGGTGTTTCGATAATACTATGATAGAGATTATGGTATGTCTCACTACCAGATAGAAGAGAACCTATAAGTCACATACAATAAGAGTTTGATTAGATCAAACGATTAGATCATAATCAAATTATCAATATGATTGATAATTTGAATCAATTTGTTAAATTTATAAGTAAAAGATCTGCTAATAGTTAACAAGAAGGACTAAATTGCAATTGTTGCAATGCAATTTAATGAGATCAAATTGAGATCCAAGTCTTAGTTGAATTAAATCTAATTTAATTTGATTAGATTTGACCTAATCAAGTTTAATTGGATATTTGGATTTCAAATTTTATCCTAATTAGATTAGAATTAAGTCTAGAACAAATTGGGCTCAAATCGGATTTGAATTAGATTTGAATTATATCTGAATTGAACCCGAATTGGTTTATGTATCAGAGTCCCAAATTTACTGGGACTCTCTCTCCTTTCTCATGCTAGAAAGGTGGGACATGCATGGGGATGCACGCCCCCTTCTTTGGCATGCATAAAAAAGAGAGAGGGTACCAAAGGTGGGTGCCCCTCTTCTCTGATCTTCTCTCTATTCTGGATAAGGCTTTATCTTTATCAAGTTTTAAATCTGATTTGAATTTGATTCAGAGTTTTGATGATCTTATCTAGGATAGTTGGAGATTATTAGACACCTCTATTTAGCAAGCATAGAAGTGAGAAGGAAAATATTTTCATGTAGAATATTTCCCATGCAGTAATAATTCTAGCACCACTTCTATTCTGTGCCCCATCTGCTTTCAGCATCCCAATCCTGATGCACCAACAAAGAGAGAGAAAATTAGAGAGAGAGAAAAAAGAAAGAGAGAAAGGAGTTCTCTAATCCATTGCCTCTTTTTCTTCTTCCAATCCTTTGCGAAAGGTGTTTGTGCACAGTTTTCTCTTCAGATCTTCTTCATGCAGTCTTATGATGAGTTGAAGAAGGAGATCAAATATAAATCAAGGGAGTGAGATCTAAAAGAGAGGTATCACCTTGGTGATCTCAAATAATTTTGATCTATATCAACCCTATGTGGATATCTGTAGAGGTCAGACATATGTGCAGCTTTATTAGAACTTGCAGACATCTTTAGATTTAGATCTTGAAGAAGGAGATTAGCGCTATAAGTAAGTGATTAGATCATTATATTATTTTTATTTTGAAATCAGATGCATGCTTATTTTATTTTCATCATATGAATTAAATCTGTAGGTGATTAGATTAAATCTATACATACGTAGATTAAAAATATTTTAATCTACTCTTTCACTGCTTGTTGCAAAAATTATTTGAAATCCGCATGTACAAAATACCTAAAATCCAACAGTGGTATTAAAGCCACAAATTCATATGCATCAGAATAGGATGAGATCTGATTTCTATTCAGATCTAAAATTAATATGATTAATAGTCCGACATTGGTATGCTATAAGATTGTCCTGGCATAAGGTTTACCTCTTATATTAAAAAGATTGTCCTATATCAATGTTGGACAATTTTGAAAAGAATTTTCATGTTAGACATGACTTTTATCCATATATGAGATATGTAAATATTTGTTTAGATCTGAAAAATAGTTTTGAGATCATAACATGTCATTTCATACAAATAATTTAGAACTGAAATTTATGTTTATGCATGAAAAATTGGTCATAGGTAGATCAAATTAGGTCTTATAATTTGATTATACTAAAGAGTTTTTAATTAGAACATAATAGAATCCAATTGAGATGAGTAGTTGATCAAATTGAGTCAAGAGTTGATTAGAATTAGGTCAAGAATACTCAAGATCAAACCAATAGTTGTAGTTAGTTGAATCAATTGACATCTATATATTAAATCGAATAACCTAAAGACCTGATTCGGCTCTGTAGCTCAAGCTGAATCACTTAATCTAATCTATTTGAAATCATATTAATCAATTGATATCTAAGGCAAGTGCTTGAAAGGTAGTTACTTAATTAGGACCCTTGATCCTTCAAATGGGTGCCTCTCACCGATCTCTACTTACCTAGCTAATTTTGTAGATTATGTCTTGAATAAGGTTGCTTGATAGTTTGGTTTAGCCCATACTAATTAGACTAGCTATTGTTGTGACTAATTAGATGAGACCTAAATTAAAATCTCCTCACACATATTAAGTCTAGCAGTCTTCCACCATTGTAGATGCGTAGACGTGCTACTGATGTTGATTATTCTTAGCTGGTCATAGTGGTTCAGTTGTATTAGAAACATGCAATCACTCTACTAGCAAAAGATTACTGCAGGGTGAAGATGGGGTTGGGCCCAATATCTATCAGGTAAGGGACCTAATGATGGCTTCATACTTGCATTTGAATGATGGGTCTGACTTAACTAAGGAGTGCGGCCAATATATATCAGGTGAGCCATATGACTTAAAGATCGAATCACTGTAATATACTTAGAGAAGTATTGGATAAGAGCTATCCACTCATTAGTATGCATATCATCAATATCTGTCAGATGAGATGCATGTGCATCGATGGGACCATACTACCCACTAGAAATTCTTGTCGTGTTAAGATTTTTATTTTTCTACTTGGAGAGTGTAAGAGCTCCAAGAACATAGTAGGAGCCTATTTATTTCTTAAAGTCTCTAGAATAAATATAAAATTAAGTATAAATATTTAACTTGAATCTCTACTCTCATAGTTTAACCATATCAACTTTAAACCCTTTAGCCCATATCCTAGAGTCCAACCGCTTGATCGATATTAACATTAAGGATTAGCTCAAAAATCTCAAGTTTATCTTGGTTCTAGAAAAAATAGGGCATGTATTTGATCAGGACACCCCAACTTTGCCAAGCTATCCTAGTGCTGATCAAAGTTTAGCACAGAATAAATGGATGGATGATGACGATCAGATGAAGTGCTACACAGTGGTTTCGATGATCAATGAATTGCAAAGCCAGCATGAGCACTTACCAACTATCGGGCCATGATTACTCATCTACAAGAGTTATATAGTGAGCAGAGCTATACTACATATTTTAAAGTGTCTAAGAGACTCTTCAACTCCAAAATACATGAAGGACAGTCGGTCCACAATCATTATTTGATAATGATTAAGGATCTACAGGAATTTGAGAAGCTCAGTATGACTATACTAAAGGAATTGCAGGTGAATTTGATCTTGTAATCTCTTATTAGTTTATATAGTCAGTTTATTATAAACTACCATATGAACAAGTTAGAGTACACTCTATCCAAATTACTCAGCATGTTGGTTACAATAGAGAAAACTTTGAAGAGTTCAAAGGACTCTATTCTTACTGTTGAGTAGGCATCTTCCTCCAAAAGAAAGTTTACTTAGAAAAAAAATAATAAA